>NC_137112.1:31318629-31918629 GCF_949357685.1 Gobio gobio
AAATAATAAATATAATAGAAAATATAATCAAATAAATATTATATTTATAAAATTTTTATTATAATTAAAAAATATTAAAAGATACATTTTAATAATAACAATTTTGAAAGGAATAATGGTAAAATTAAATAAAATCTATACATAAATGAAAGTAGCAAAAAATAAATGATGAAGGCCTGGTAAAAAGTTTCCAAAACCGTTTTAATCTGACTGGTATAACTGGTATATTAAACTTTATGTAATAACATAAAGAGAAAATAGAAAAATCAACCCCAGGACATAAACATGAGCGAAGTTGAAGAAACACTCATATATGGAGGACCACAATCGGAGTAATTCCAGACACTCACTGAAAAAAACGAAGAGACAAGCAAAACTGCAGACAGTTTCAAGAAACATCCTGACAAAAGAACCTTCAAAATGTGCCAAGAGTAAAAATCCAAAGCCGATTTCAATTTATTTTGCAGTGGCATGACAATGCTCCCTGTTCTCTATACACAAATGTCATATTTTGCGTTTTGAGTATTTGAGGTGATTCTCTTTCAGTAGAAAAAGGCCACAGGTAGCGTGAGAGACAGCACTGCACCAAACAAACACCTGACTTCACACAATGCAGCCTGACATACCATTTTTGAACATACCACAGACTAGTCTAAACATAACCAGCGAGAAAGCGTATCACTTGAGACTGCTGTTGTGTGATATTTCGATCAGATCCTGTCAAGTATAAGTGCACAATACAACATTAGAGCACCATTAAAGAGTGCAGCATATAAACTGGCAGCAGCTTTCCGAGACAACATGGAAGCCCTGTTGCAAAAACCAGCATTACAAACAGAAGTATCCTATTTATGACTTAGGACCAGCCGCTGTTTGTCCAGCGGAGTTTGTCTAACCATGAGAAAAACATCAAGAGACCATCTGTAATATCTGACAGACGTGGGCAGCATACAAGATGTCCAATACATTTATTACCCACAATCCAACCACAAGCAGATTAACCAGCTCTGTATTCGATCAATAAAAACTCACTTTGGCTTCTTGTTTGTTTTTAAGTGATCGCCAGTGAGCACGGTAACCTGATAGCTAGTGGTCAATAAAACAGTCATTTCTGGTCTCTAAACTCCAGGTGGTGCAAAACGCAATTCGATCTCAGGATGAGCTCTGTGACCCCATCGGCACAATCTGATATAATGGAAAATACACAAGGCGTGCATCAACCAAAAAAAAACGATCAATTGTGCCTGATGCTTTCGCAAACAAGCATTCCGATTGTAAACAGTCTAATTTGCATGGCATAAAGATGCCAGATGAAATTGATTGGAAAATAAGTTATCATAACATTCACAGATGTGTCAAACGTATTTTGTGTCACAAATGATATGTGTTAAGTAGCTGTGGCAGTAGAACAGTCCGAGCAGAGAACGTTGTCGAAGTCTGGCCTTGTGTGCCATAACTCATTCAGAATGGAGCGGCATTTCCTCCGCTCAGACAAGGCCAACATTATAACTCCTGTAAAACTTCAAACCCCCTTCCTGCCCTCACACACAGACCGGCATTGTGCTAGCAGGCCGGGCCTGGAGTGGAGCGGCCATTCTGAAGTGCCCGAACTGCCAAGAACATGTGGAGCCTTTTCAGCAACTGCCATTCTAGTCCCTGACCCAGGGAATTTTAGAGCCGCCGACTTGCCAAAATCCTCGGCAAAACATTTGCTTTTGAATAATCAAAATCCAGAGAGGCCATTCCAGAGCTGTGGTGCTCTCCTGTGAAGATTTAGGGCAGGTACTTCAAGCCCTTTCAATCAGGGTGGCATTTCTCATCTTAACAAGGTTTATGGCTGTTTGCTTCCTGCAGCTTATTAAATCAAATTCCCACCCGTAGTGATGCGGGATGGGACTAGTAAGAGGTTTAACGATTCTAGTACAGAACGATTCCGGTATCTTAATTTAATTAATGATTTTTTTACCACTTTTGAATGAACCTCTTCAATTGTTTCATTGAGGGAGTGAGTCATTACACCAAAATACAAAATTAGTAAATAAGTGAATTTGGTAAAATTAAAAGTATTACCATTTCATTAAAATTTGGTCACACACAGTGGCAAGAAAAAGTATGTGGACCACTTGCAGAATCTGTGAAAATGTGAATAATTTTAACTAAATAAAAGAGTTCATACAAAATGCATGTTATTTTTTATTTTGTACGGTCCTGAATAAGATATTTTACATAATTTTTTTTTACATATAGTCCACAAGACAAAAAATAGATGAATTTATTAAAATAACCCCGTTCATAAGTTTCTGAACCATTAATTCTCAATACTGTGTGTCGTTCCCTGGATGATCCACGGCTGTTTTTGTGTTTTGTGATGGTTGTTCATGAGTCCCTTGTTTGTCCTGAGCAGTTAAACTGCCCAATGTTCTTCAGAAAAATCCTCCAGGTCCTGCACATTTGTCAGTTTTCCAGCATCTTTTGCCTATTTGAACCCTCTCCAGCAGGGATTGTATGATTTTGAGATCCATCTTTTCACACTGAGGACAATTGAGGGACTCAAACACAACTATTAAAAAAGGTTCAAACATTCACCAATGCTCCAGAAGGAAACACAATGCATTAAGAGCCGGGGGTGAAAACCTTTGAGCAGGATGAAGAATGATATCCAAATGTTTCTTATAGGGATGCACCGATCCACATTTTTTCACTTCCGATCCGATCCCGATACCTGAATTTGGATATCGGCCGATACCGATACTATTCCGATTCCAGAGCTGTTTGCTTTAATATTATTATCCTTATTGTTGATTTTATATGATGCTGAAATAAACTCCTCTCAACAGGCAAGTAATATATGTACGTATTAGGAATGAAACGGTATGGAAATCACGATAATAGTGACCCAAATTAGCACGGTTATCAATTTATATTTGAAAATAAACAAACAAAATATAAATCAAGAAGCTCTAAGCACTTTTTAAAGCTAGATTCTGTGGGATTTCCTTCCTTATAATGGTCGTCGTCAATGGCAACACATAATGCATAAATCTCTAATATTATATCTCTAATATCTAATATTATCTCTGTAAATATATTCTGAAGCAATATTCTCATCAGAGTTCTATCAGCTATGACACATTTAAATCTAGCATGATATTTTGTGTAAGAGCCCATACAGTATCCTAGTGAAAAAAAGCATATATTTTCATATGATTTGACAATTTATTTGATTAAATATCAAAAATCCAAAAGGTGTGCATCATACCTAACACCTAGATGAACACTTTACAGTCAGTTTTATGACTAAGGCATTCTCTTCAAATGCCATTTAAGTTAGAAACGTGTATAGCCTACCAATGTTTTATGTAACTTTAGAGACGGTCCCTAGATTCGCGAACGTCAAGCCAACCTAATGCCAGTCATATAAAATGCGCTATGGTTCTGATCTGGTGTGTTTGTTTGAAATGATTTTCGGTGCTGAAATATAACAAAAACAGTCCAGCACTGTATGATGAATGAATCTCCTGCGTACATCACAGGTTCATCTCTGCTTTGAGTGTAGATTTTAGCGAGTGAGAGTGACGCGCACTCTGAACAAAACTCCGCTAATCTGAACGCCTCTGATCATTAACTTCATAAACTCAATAGAAACACGTGTGATTTGTTATAATGCGCAACGCGATTAAAAGAGATGTCTTTTGAGAAGACCATAATCAGTTCAAAGTGGCTAGTGTGAGTGTTACACGCCACAGCCGAAATACATTTTTGATTGTGTTCGTTGTGTTGTACGACGCGAGGGAGCTTCCACCTCTCTGAATTACGGTTTTGCAAACATTGTCTTGCGCTGCGGTGTTTCCAGTGTGAAGTATTTCCACGCAGCTGACATGTTGGCTAGCCACAATGCACTCAAAGCTATCCTGGCTGCAAACTGCGAAATGGATTTCCTGAGCGGGGGCTTGTCTCATAACTGTGTGTCTCATTGATCCGCGCCTCCGTTCAGGAAATCCATTCCATAGTTTGCAGCCAGCTAGCAGACAAGCCGGCGGGAATCACTTTGGAGTCATTTCAGCAGACAACGTTAAAGCAGACATGGCTCATGGATATCGGATTTCTCTGCTGGTTGGAACGGGAAAATCCGATACGTGAATTACGCTGGTATCAGTCCCGATACTGGATCGGCCCCATCCCTAGTTTCTTATTTTGTTTAAATATCTTTTTTTTTTTCATTTAGTACTGCCCTTCAGAAGCAACAGAAGATACTTGCATGTATCGCAGAAGACAAATTGAGTACTATTTACCTTGATCTTCAAATTCAATAAGTTTTCACCCCCGGCTCTTAATGCATCGTGTTTCCTTTTCTGTGCCAAATACACTCCTTCAGGATCAGAAAACGTTTTGGAAAGTTTTTTTCGAGTATGGCCCTGTATGATGTCATAAAGGGTGGAATTCCTTGTATGGGCACTTCACCCGGATGAGTGCGTGCGCACATCAACCAGAGCGAGAGCAAGAGCGCGCCCATCAACGAGCTTCGCTCAGGTATGCAATACTAAACTCAAGATTAACATGAGATTGGCAGAAACTGTGAGTGTTATGTACCCTTTTTAAAAAAGAAAGAAAAGAAAACGGAATGAGAATCGGTTCTCCGTTCCCCACCCTTTGCTCATCACACTCGCAGTTAACATGAAGTGCTTGTGGTGATGGAATAAAATAATCTGGCTTTTATAGGGAGGAAAACTTATCTCCCACAATCTCATTAGATGAGTAGCGCTGACATGATGTTATACAGCCTCATCTAGACTCAAGGAGAACAGAGAGGGCATGAAAGAAAGAGCTGAATCAGAATTAGTTGTTCCAATGACTGCAATCTCTTAATCACCCAGCAGCTTCCACTCTCTCGTCGCCCTTCACTCTTGGGTGGTATAACTCATCCCAGCAGCCTGCAGTGTGTGAGAGTGATTTAGCCACTCGACTGGGAAACAGCAACGTGTCGCTGTAATGACTTGGAGAGCGGCAGGTTTTTCAGGGATGGGCGGCGGCTGCGACACCGCATGCAAGGTGAAATACGACAGCCATTTAGAGATGCAGGAAAGCCTGCAATCACCAGGAGAAATGGTGCGCTGGGAAAACACACAGCTCCACCGCAAACATGGAGGACGCTGTGACTGCAATGGCCACAGACTTTGTTAGCATTGGTTAGCAAAACAAAGAGACCATAAAAAGATGTCCCGGTAAATTATATAGTTGAATAAGGCCACAGGGAATAACTACCCCTGACTTGTTGGTAATTATAAGCCCATGACCTGTTCATGTAAGATGGATTGTGGGTTTTTCACCATGCCACTTTACACAAGGTGATGCTTGCCCTCACCTTCTGCCGCAAATGCACAAACACACAGGAAGTAGGCCAATGCAGATTGAAGGAGAGCAAGGGAGGGAGGCTTATAACACCTCAGCAGAAATTCACTCTGGCATGCTGAATAATATCTCTGCAAAGCAAAACACCTCCTGGAAAAAAAGAATGAGATGGAGGAAAAAAAAAATCACTCCAATAACTAAATCTGTTCAAATTTACCGATTTTTAACCAGTGTAAATATTTCTGCATTTCCAATATTAGAGGCGCAAGTGTTTAATTAGCACACACACACACACACACACACACACATATATATATTTATATATGTACATACACATTTGCATATATATATATATATATATATATATATATATATATATATATATATATATATATATATATATATATATATATACATATGCATATGCATATGCATATGCATATGCATATATATTATATATATATATATATATATATATATATATATATATATATATATATATATATATATATATATATATATAAACACATTGAGTAAAGCCGTAGTATATTGAAATAAAAATAACAAAAAAATGCATGCAGATCTTTAGATCTCAAGAAACCGACAAGTAGTCAGGGGGCCAATTCTGAAAAGGGCTTCCGTTAAGACTTTTGCGGACATGTTTTGGTACAAGCTGTCACCCTATTTTTTTAGTTAGAAGACACCCATAGGGGAGATATTAGGGTGGTTGTCAAGCTGAATTTTTAATTTTTTGACTTATACAAGCAATTTCAGGCCAATTGGTTGGTTTCCTGCTCAACTCAACATGCCAACGATAAATGTTGAATATCTCCACAACCACAAGGACCATATACATAAAAATGGTATCAAATGAAAGCCAACACTCATGGGATGTCTGCTGAAGTGTCAGAATGAACATTTATTGTACAGTGTAAGAGACAACAGAACTAGAACATGAAAAAAACAATCTCCGCCTAAAGAGAGCCAGTTTTCAAAGTGAATATCAGCTTGGAAACATAACATAGTATCCCAAAACCTATATCAATCAGTACCCCTATCTATGGGAATGAGTCAAGCCAAGTTTAAAGCTTGTAGGGAGAGACAGTGCAATTCTGCACAAGTTATAATACTTTAATGTCTAAGCGGAAATGTAGAACTGGAGATGGTGGTCTATGGTGCTATTTGACTTCATTAATGTACCAGGATGTAACACAAATTATATTTAATTGACATCTCACTATAGTTATTAATTCCATACTAACATAACTGCTCTCTCACTTCTTTGGGGTTAGGGGTTAGTAACTAGTTAGTAGTAATAACTATGTAATAGTCATATGGCAAAGGTATGTTTTTCTCCATCAAAGCAGTGGCACTCAGGTAGGCAGCCAACAGAAGGCACCCAGGGACCATGTCCATGTGCTCAGTCTGAGTCCGGGACAAGCATTCCATCCTTCATGTGCCAACCACAACTGGTTGGTGAGGGCAACTGTGGATGGGTCTCTAGTGACTGTTTCCAAACCTTTGTTTGATAGTGGGCCCTCATGAGGTGCAGATACAAGGCATCCTGAGTTGGTGGTAAAGTACATTTACATTTATTTACATTTATGCATTTAGCAGACGCTTTTATCCAAAGCGACTTACAACTTGGGGGTACATGAAGCGATAGGTCATGAAGAATCGAGAAGCGCAATAAGAGCCTGAAATCCTGAGACCGTGTACATTGCTCAGTGTAGCACAGGCTAGAGTAGGGAGGGAAGAAGGAAGAGAAAGAGGAAAGGAAAGTGTTGTTTTTTTTAATGAGGTTAAGTGCTCACGGAAGAGCTGAGTTTTAAGTTGACTTTTGAATGATGTCAATGATTCTGCGTTTCGGATGGCGTTGGGAAGATCGTTCCACCAGCTGGGAACGTTGAATGAAAATGTTCTGGAAAGGGATTTTTCCCCCTCTGTGATGGGACCACAAGCCGTCGTTCCTTTGCTGAGCGAAGGCTTCTGGTGGGGGTGTGGATTTGTAGAATCGAGTCAAAGTAAGCAGGAGCTGAGCGCGTGGTGGCTCTGTAGGCAAGGGTCAGCGACTTAAACTTGATGCGAGCAGCGAGTGGTAGCCAGTGCAGGAGATGAAGAGAGGTGTGACGTGGGTCCCTTTGGGCTCATTGAAGACCAGACGTGCTGCTGCATTCTGGATCATTCGAAGTGTTTGGATCTCACAAGAGGGGAGTCCAGCCAGAAGCGCATTGCAGTAGTCAAGTCTAGAAATAACCAGGGCCTGGACAAGAAGCTGTGTTGCATGCTCTGTTAGGAACGGTCTGATCTTCCTGATGTTGTGGAGCACAAACCGGCATGAGCGAGCTGTATTAGAAATGTGTTCTCTGAAGGACAGCTGGTCATCAAATGTTACTCCAAGATTTGGTATCCACATTGGCTTTCACTTTCCAAAACAGGGCACAGCGAACATCATAGATTGAAGTGCTGGTTGTTTTAGGATCATACAGTTTGCAGACAAACTGTTCTGCTGAGGATAGAATCACTGGACTTGGTATTTCATCCTCACCAAAGTTGTGGAGAAGATGAGGGCACTGCTGAAACACTTTCCACGCCGTCCTTTTTCCTATTCCAGTGAACTGACTGGTAGTGTCACATCCAGTGTTGGCATGAAATGTTATCTCATCTAAAGTCAAAGAAATGGTTCACTACACTAGTCTGATTGGTTTCTGAGTGGATCACTACAATGTCCTCTGACATAAGCTGAGGGCTTTTAGCTAGCAGACTGTAAAATAGGCTGCTGTGCAGCAAATCAATTATAAACAATATTTCCATTACACATTTGCACAAAACATAGTTGACCTATTAGTAAGTAAGCTAGTAATTATGAAAGTAAATTAGCCTAGCTATCTGTCTGGGAAGTATAGCTAGTTTGAAAACAGTTTAGCTTACCTGTTTCTGGCAACATTCGATGTTAGAATGGTTGAATATAGAGGTAAATGTTTGTGTAGACAAATAGACCAAGTTAATTTGTTGTGTGATTGTGGGATTTACTCCATTAGAAAGTTTTGTTCAGACTGTTGACGCCTGCTGTGATCATCTTCTCTGGATCTGCTGCCTCATGTCAAATCACAGCTGTGCTGACACAACAGTGCCCCTTGTGGTGTGATACTCTTGTGGTATTTATTGATTATTATTTTTTAATGATCATGCTTGCACATAAATTGGATTATATTGCACATTTGCCCAAAATTACAGTAGGTAACATAGAAAATGGAAGCACTTTGGGGGGAAAAAATCCGCTTTTACCACTTTAAGATTATAGTGTTAAAATGGACACAAAAAAAAAATCTAAGCTGACAACCTGGCTAGAACACATGTTGAGGGGTTAAATATTAATACTGAATAGGTTGTATGCTTGTACCAAAAAGTGTCCGACAAAGTTTTAATATCAGTTTTGGCCTCCTGACTAATTAGATCTTGACCCGTTTTTTAATCATGCATGAAAGGCATGCTGATTTATGGCTTGTAATGCAAGTTCTGCAATCCTTTGCAACTGTTTTTATACACTTTAAAAGATCCACTGCAATTCCTATCATCTCCATTTTTTTCTTTCTTTCTTGCTTGCTGGAGAATGTCTGGTGCTGTTCTAGTTCCTGCAGCCCCCAGGCACAGAAAGCTGCAATGCAGAAGGGAGCAATCGGAACACATTGTTCTAGAAAACACACCGCCTGTTCCTGTGAGTTTAATGAATTGGACGGCACCATAAGGTGACTGCAGGTGCTCTATAACACCATGATGTATAAAGAGAGATGCCAGATTTCAAGTTGCAACAACACAGATGCAGATGGAGATGCGGAATATCACTGAGAAAACCTTGCCATTTCTCAGTGTAAGAATCAGGCAAATAACCATTTGCAAAAATGAAAGCTGTCAGCTGTAGTTCAAGCACTGAGCAATATGAGAAGAAATTAATCTTCCCCTTGGGTTTAATCAGGGGTGAGTCGAGCTATGTGCTAGAGAAAACTGAACAGCCATGTGTGCCTGCAGCAGGAGGCATGATTATATTTGACAGACTGAGAGAATCAATCTGGCAATAACACAGATGATGAGAACCACACTGACGTCTATATGCCCTGACCACTTCCTAATGTTACTCAGAGCTTAAGACTGTGACTAAAATGGTCTCAAAGCGGAAATTTGCAAAATGTCAATTTCTGAAATCTAGTCAGAAAGCTTTGTGTGCATCCATATACATTTTTGTCAGATGTCACCTCTTTAGAGTGTGTGCCAGTGTTTCCTGCTGGCAACAAAGAACACAGCGAGAGTTTTGATGTCTGATTCGTGAACAAATGACTCTTATAAACCACTACTTTAAATGAGTCTGTGAAAAAGTTTCGCGAAAGCAGCAGTCAGTGAATCCCTACATGCGGATCAAAACAGTCCACAACTCCTTCACTGAGCCAAGTTAATGATGATATTCTAAAAAATAAACTTAACGTTTTGCTAAAATATTATTAAAATAAGCCTATTAATTAACTTCCAGGTCCAGTAAATCACATTTTTCCCCTCAAACAGAGATATTCTTTCAGAGGTAGACTTACATGGCAGAATTTTACTAAATAAAAAAAAGTAGAAAAACATCGTAGTTTATATAATTTCAAATTACCACTCTCTAAAAAAAAAGGTTCTATATGGCACCAAAAATGGTTCTCGGCTCGTAATCATAGGGGAACCATTTTGGTGCTTCAGTGGTTCTTCAGAGATGCTATATAGCACCTTAGTCAAAGAACCGGTGAAGAACCGCTGAAGAACCACTGAAGCACCAAAATTGGTGCTATATAGCACTTAAAAAGGTTCCCTTATGATTACGAGCCAAGAACCATTTTTGGTGCCATATAGAACCTTATTTTTTAGAGTGCATAGTCCATATATTAAACTGTCTATGAACTGAAATGCTTCTGAACAGCCATCTTTAATGAATCAATTCTGTCATTTGAAAAGAAAAAAGTTAATTTTAAGAGGCAATTGTTTTTCTTTTTTCTGTTTCTGCACAATGGTGCAATATCGTCCTTTGAGGAGGAGAAAGTTCCATGAAAACACTGGGGCATTTGGCACTGCATAACACTGCATAATATCAACGTGAATAATCGGATTTACAAATGCTAAATATCTCCAGATTGCGCACATGATGGCAAAAGGCAATTTGGAGAACTACAAAACCTGATTAGCCTGCTGTGATTATGGTGATTATGGTAATGCTGAAATGTTTACTTGTGAATAGCCACCATGTTAATAAGGGAATTCAACATTCTGGACTGTTTGAAGTTGTTAGCCTTTGCTGAAGCCAGCAAGAATCAACTGAAGATTTGAGCTGAACAACAATTTAAAATGTATTTGTACATAGCATTACGTTTGCAGAGGCAGCTACCCGGCTGCGTATAAAGTTGCTTAAAAGATCCCTTGAGATGCGTTTGACTTCCAAAGCTCAGGAACACTCACTCCACAGCGCCTGGAAGCCAGACAGCTTAGCTTTACTTCGCAGTGATTGGCAATGTGAGATGGGGTTTTGCATTGGAGAATCAGCATGTGTCTGTACAGCATTTGACCTCCACCAAGCTTAAAAATCTACAATGAAACCAAAACGGTCACCCGAGCATCCATCAATCGACTCTACATTCATCCATTTCAAGATGGTTTATGTGGTTTAGGAAGATGGGAGTGGATTATTGAGGACCCCTGTGTTGTAGAAGCAGGATATTGGATCCCCAGGAGGGGTCTTGTGAGACAGTCTGAGGTGGGCCAGTTGAAAGAAAAAAGCGGACTGAATCCGTTTCCCTTTATACTAACTAAGTCAAGAGACTGCAAACGTGTGATGGTAGTTCTCTCAAATGCACTAAACTACAGAGTCAAAATCGAATTTAAGATGTCATCACTTGTTTTTCAAAGCGAATTGGTCATTTCCAACAACATATTGTTGCTAAATAAATACATACAAGCCCATTCCAGAGCAATGGAGTCAGACTGCTAAATGAGGCAATGCTTGTGAAGCTGGTGGGGGGAAGAGAACAGTCTCTGTATAACATTCATATTCACAGTCAACTCCACATTAGCTGTGACAGAGCAAATACAGCTCAGATGTAGCCTGATGACAGACATTTGGGACTGCACCATTGTGTCGTTCATACAAGTGTTCTACGGCAACATGATGCATTAGTTTGTTTCTAGCCATTGTGGTTGGGTGTCTCCTGTTGCCATGGAAACGGCGCTGACGGGCTCGGGGCCGCTGAGAGCAGAGGTCAGTGGCGGGATGCCAGAATCCCCCCAACAGGCGTCATTAAACAATGCAAAGTGGACACAGCATGAGTCTGGGGCTCCAAGAGAAAGGCCTGCATTGATGCACTGTGCATTCAGCTACTGCGGTTGTAAAAAACACAATATCTGTTCCAATGTAAGATATTGTAGGAAGACAATGGCTGGTCTCTGTGTTCGCAGCCACACCCTTTCCTTCTTGTCGCTTGAGAAACCGGGAGGACGAAGCATCTGGCTCTTCCGAGCTGAACAAATAAGATTGGGCTGCATGACGGATATTCCTGCAGTAGAGGGGTCGTGTTATCAAAGAAGCCTTGAACAGGGCAGCGGCAGCCAGTACAAACAAAGCGTAAGCTAACCTCTCCATCTTCCACCACAAAACTCCCCGGTCTCTTCCCACACACCTATCTTCATGGTTCTCCAGTGCTCGGGGGATCAGGCAGCTCTGTTTGTTATTGAAGCAAAGAGCATAGGCTGACCTAATAAATGCTGGGTTAGGGTTTCCCTGTAATGGCCAGAGAACAGGGAGGAGGATGAGAGAAAGTGAAAGGAGATGTTTGGTGGCTCCTGCTGCCTGCTTAGTGTTCTCTTCATCAGCTGCTTAATTATTGATGTTCTTGTCACACTGCTAAAGGTGAGAAAAAAAGATGTTCTTCCAGTGAGTAAAAGTGTCACACGCATACACACACTATTGAGCTTTCTTCAACAACTGATAAGACATGTTTCACAATTCATCACCTCTAAATGAACCCAAAAATGACTAAGGACCTCTACTGCTACATGTTCATATGAAGAAGAAGAAAAAACACTAAACCAGACAGTCTTCACGTAAAAAGTAAATAAGTAAAATAATGAATTATAAAATATATATATATATATATATATATATATATATATATATATATATTCACACATGTGGCCTATGTAATAAAACAAATAAAAAAATGTAATTATAAAGAAAAAAATGTGTGTGTATATATATATATATTTTTTTTTTTGTTTGTTTTTTTTGTGTGGTTTTTTTTAGATGTCAATTGATAAAGGACTGACAAAACAGTTTACAGTCTAGACAGTTGAGCCCAACCTATTTCTTCTCATGACTGATAAACAGAGCATAACCACCAGGGACCAGCGACCCCAACCCTTAACCAGCGATACATCATCAGAAGTGATGTGAAAAGGAAGCCACAATGAGTGATGGTAGTAAACACTGCACACAGTGCACATGGACTAATTGTCTGAAAACCATTTGAGCTGTCAAGACTAACCATGCACAACGATTGAGAGGGTTATTTTTAAACTGATGACCGGGTCACCAAAAATGACAACAAAAAAAAAAACATTCACAACTATTTACCCACATGTGTCCTAATAAATCTGTCACATATGAAGAATACATCACATCTTAATGTCCACATTGAATCTAGTGGGTGAACAGCAAGGTCTGGTGTACAGAGGGAAATATCATCTATTATTTACAGAGGGACAAACAACAGACTGAAATACGAATGACAGATCCGAATGCATTCTCATATTGAATCTGAAGCAGTGGTGGCAGCTGCACTGGTACAAAATCTGTCACTAAGATTATATCTTTTAAAAAGGTACTAATATGCACTCGATATAGGTACTAAAGTGTACCTTTTGAAAGTGTACCGTCCCAGTGACAGCTCATTTTTCTAAGACTGCATGTGCATTTGAAAAAAAAAAAAAAACACTCAAACATCACAAATCTTAAATAAAATATTCCATTGGAGTAGACGCCATATCAAGATGGGCTTTACAAAAACAGGCACTGCCTGCTGGATAAAACAACTCCATATACATTGACCCCTAGGAAGAATACAAGCTGCTGTTCAACTGTAACATGCCTGCTATTTCCTGAAAAAATAATGTTTGCTTCAAAATGGCAGGCTGGGGAGGAAGAACACAGCGATCTCAGCATGCATTCGTTTCTTTTTGGACCATCTTTAAATGCTCATTTTATCTGAGAGACATTAAAGGGAAGCTGGAATTTCATCCAACCAGGAAGCTGTTTGATGTCGCTGAGCTCAAACACTACAACTACATTTGAACTTTAGAGCTACAGTCAGCAAACCTCTCTTTCTGTTTTGGAAATGTGCACTGCAAACATCATCTCAATGTCAATTTATAGATTTTCAGACAGGTTTTCAGTCCTTAAATTATGAATATTGGATACAAACGCGAACCTATGGAAGCTTGTTTCTGCCAATAAATTGCGTCCCTTTATCTCACAATGACTTTTCCTTACAATTGTGAGTTTATATCTTTATATATAATTGAGATTTGTTTCTCAGAATTGTGACTTCGTATTACACAATTCAGACTTTATAACTCACAATAGCATTTTTATCTCACAATTCTGAGAAATAAAGTCAGAATTGTGAGATATAAACTTGCAATCGCGGAAAAAAAAAAGTCAGAATTGTGAGATAAAAAAGTTGCAATAAAATGTTTTGTTTATTCCATGGACCACTAAGATACCTTAACAAAAAGTGTATACAAAAAAAAGGATAAGGATAGATAAATTCTGAACAAATTAGGTAATAAAAAATAAAATAAATAAATAAAAATAAACAAAATTTCAAATATAAAAATATAATAATAATAAATATATGCAGCTCTGTTTTGTATGATTTTACTCTTTTTCTCAGACACTTTGTTCAACACCCCTAATTTGAATTTTGGCTGAAAAACTTGAAATTACAAAGTACAAAGCGCTAAGATAAAAAACACCATGTTAATCACTTCATATGAAACATGTTTATGGCTATTAATCCATCCGTCCAACAAAAGAGCTCTGTGTTTCTTCCCGTGATTATGTTACACTGATTGATTCAGAGACTTGAGAGAGACATAAATTATACAGTGAGCTCCTGAGAAATACCTTACAGTTATTGTGTGACTTAATCATATATCGCTATGAGAGATTTCTGTCCTTTCAGCATTCCTGTGTGGGGTCAGATGGCCGGGCCCCCTTAGTGTCAAGAGGAATTACCTCCCACTCCAATGGGGCCTTTGTAAAGTGACGGGGGTAAAACAGTCTCATGGAGAGGGAGAGAAACAGAGGGAAAGACAGAGATGGAGCACATGTTTACATCTGTGGAGAGGCAGTGTAAGCACATGCAAGATTTTGGGTGTCTTGAGTTGATGCGGAACAGGCTTAACATAAGCACATGAGCTTATAAAGTTTATGTCTGAGCACCAGTGTATGCCTATAATGTTTCTGAGGTGTGAAACATTTATAGGAAAATAAAGATACAAAGATAAATCACAGGCTCATAATCTGCAAAGATAATCAGGAAGCATTGGACGTCAGGATATTAGTGAATGGCAACTGCTTGCAGCAGGGTGGATTTGCTCAAACCTTCATGCAAGTGTCATGTATCACCTTTGAAGGTTTTCTATGTTCATTTATGCCTTTAAGTCATGTTGGAAAGATCAAATTTAATCATATTATGGATAAAGGATGTCAGCTGGCTACCAAAAAGCAAACAAATAAAGACGGGAGGCTGAAAACATCTCACTAAACAGCCACTTGAGGAAAAAACTGTATAGACCGCCAGCTTGCCAATGGATTTACATTTGATCATTGACCACATTGGCATTTGTGACTGTTTCATGGTGAGAGTGCTGTGGTCAGGAAGTGCTGTATTTACAGACTGCTTAACTGTGAACAATTCTGCCTAGTAAAACAGCAGCAACAACAACTGACATGTCATAATGTCGACAATTCAGATTAATGCATTTGAGTGCATCAGAAAGCCCAAGGAAACTCTGGAGATCTAATAAATAACTTGCTGGCAGCATTTTTCTTTTTAACATATAAAAAGCCAGAAGCAGAGCAGTTTGTTAAAATGGCTTTTAAGGTCTAAATCACTGACCACTTAAGATACAGTGAAATAAAAACTGATTGGTTTCTTCAGAAAAGAAGAGAAATAGGTAGCCTGCAATAATACTTGTTTAGAAGACAGGCCTAACTACAGGTCCAAATAGGGTTGTCAAATGTACCAGAAATAACGGTACCAGTTAGTAATAACAGTACCAGCATTTCTGCAGTACTGGTAATACTGAGTGCCGGTTATATTCGGTACCTGCTGATAGATGCTAAATATTTGCAGAATATTTGTTCTAAAGGGGACATATTATGCCCCTTTTTACAAGATGTAAAATAAGTCTCTGATGTCCCCAGAGTGTGTATGTGACGTTTTAGCTCAAAATACCCCACAGATCTTGTTTTATAGCGTGTTAAAATTGCCACTCTTTTGGGATGAGCAAAAACACACCGTTTTTGTGTATGTCCCTTTAAATGCAAATGAGCTGCTGCTCCCGGACCCCTTTCAAGAAGAGGGTGGAGCTTCAATAGCTTGCGCAACAACAGAACATGTCAGTTCGAACCGGACTCGGACAATAATTCTTAGAGCCAGAGAATAAATGCTGCATGGAGATAGAACAGGTATAGTTTAGTTTAATTCCGGTTTTAACTTATGTTGCCATCTTGTTTTTATCCACTATTAGTACAAGCATGTTGTAGCGTCCGAATGATGGCCAAAACTTTACTGATGAGTTTTATGAAGTTTATTGTTCATCACACAAAAGATGAAGCATTGGTTTTCACTCGAGAAAAATCCCTGTAAGAGCTTAATAAAACACAGCACAAGAAGTGTGTATTAAAATCTTAACCATAAACTCTCTCTCTCTCTCTCTCTCTCTCCCTTGTATTATCATCAGCATACACAGTGAATTACACAAAAACACTCCTTACAACTAAGAGTAAACAAATACAGACCATATGTCTTTTCAGGGGGTGCTTAATAAACTGGTAAATCCACTGCTATATCCATAAAACAACTCAGATAAAGCAAAGTGCGTGCTCTCTCTTTAGTTACTGCCGTGACCAGTTTCGCTCCAGAGAATATAGGCTGGATCACGAATAGTTGGTACTGATCCATCCTTGAGCTTTAACTTTTTACCAAAACCTGCCTTGAATTGTCCCTCATTCAGGCAATGCACCTGCATTGCTTACATTGTTGTCACTACAGCTGCTCGAGCGAGGAGAAAATGGCGGACAGTGTACAACTGACTGAGGGCGGAAACTATGCTAATATGGAACAGCGTGTCAGCGCCGTTGGTGCTGATTAAGGGGCGGTAATATTATAATAGATCCCCTTCTTACTTCAGAAAGAGAGAAATCTGAGCGGCTCGTTTTTTCACAGGCTTGCAGAAAAAGGCTTACCAAAACGAAGTCCTTTTTCATGTTTTCTGTGTTGGTAGATGCACCGGGGACCCGATTATAGCACTTAAACATGAAAAAAAAAAATGTTTTAAAGGAGAAAATCTCCTTTAATGTATTTTTGATCAAATAAATGGTGAGTCAAGTCAAGTCACCTTTATTTATATAGTGCTTTATACAACACAGATTGTTTCAAAGCAGCTTTACAGTGATAACAGGAAAATGATGGTTCAATGATGCAAACAGAGTTCAATTCTGCTGTAAAGCACCTCTAAAAAAATAGTGTAATTATTCAGCTGAGGTCACTTAGTGTTGATTCAGTATTGTTTATAACTGTGTAAAGATCATCAAATATGAAATGAGGTAAATTTAACCATTAACATGCTCTGTTGAAAACAGTTCTCATCCAATAGTGTCAGTACAGTCAGGGTTAGCCATATTGCTGAATATTACGAACCAACATGAGTAAGCATAGGAGACTTTCATTAAAACGCACCATATTTCAAATAAAATGCTCCTAATAATAAACTAGGCTCGTTTGAACAATTATGGTCCTTCCTGTTACAGATAAATTGCAGAAGTGCAGCTGAAGAACCCACATGTGCACCTGCATCAATGTGAGTACTCAAGTGTATCCTTAACATGTGTAACAGAATTTGTGTTAAAGGGGTCATGAACTGGCTTTTTTTTTTTTTTATACTGTTGTCTGAGGTCAACTTATATTGAGTTTCGCGAGGTTTTTACATTCAAAAACATCATAATGAAAAAGTTATTTTCTGCACTGGTTTTGAGGCTCTCTCAAGACACACTCAGTTTTTATGGGCGTGCCGCACTGAAGACTTGGAAGTAAACGCCCATGGCTAGGATAGGATAAGATTAGCATATTTAATGAGCTTCTACTCCCCCTGTCAGTGACAGCTTGTGGCAAACGGCAACCGGAATGAATCGCCCAGCCCACAGCCAGGGCTTGCAAAATGTCTTTATCAAACAAACACAATGATTCATCTCTCATCCACCCACGATTGATTGGAATGATATATTTTTATTAACGTTACTTGGCCCGCCCGATCGATGAATATAACCGCGAACCGTACACACAAACACACGCGCGGGTGTGCGCCCTTCAAATATCGCGTCAAGAGAGAGAACAACGCACATCAAGACAGTAATGAACCAAGAATACCACAAATAAAGTATTCTCCAGCCTCTGACAGCGAGCTAAGGTATGTTCTGTTAGACACGTACACATAATCCATAGATATCAAACGATCTGTAACAATGCAATACTATCACATATAAAAAAACATGTTTTACTCACATTAGTGTGTTCCTTCATTCGTTCATGTAATCTCATCCTGTCTGCAAATCCAGTCTCTTGTTTACAAACGACTCTGGTGAAATGAAGGAACAAATGCGCAATGTCTTCCCCACGTGAGCTGGAAATTCATTAAAAATAAAGTTCATCCATGCATTCATAATATTGGAATCCGAATGCTTAAAAATCTGAATCCGAAAAGCTTATGTGTTATGTTTACTGCTTAGAAATTCGATGCTGTTTAGCTCTATGGTGCTCTTAGCTGTCATGTTAGTGGCACGAGTCGGAGGGCGGGGCTACAGAATCAGGCGTTGTTCTTCTTCTGTTGAGGTGGTGCTTCACTACACTCTCACGTCATAGCCGGGCACATTCTGAAATAGGGATGGGCATTTTTGTCAATTTCTCATTTCGATCATCGATAGGTCTCAAAAACGAGTACTCGAGTACTCGGGGGCGGGGCATGTGCAGGGGGCGGGGCATGTCCGTCATTGTGATAATGAAAACTGTTATGAAAATGGTTTTTGACAAATACAAACGTGACATGAAAACAGGTATATGAAAACATGAACATATAAAACAAAAAATAACTGCTAGATTATGATGCATAAATGTCTTTGAAAAAGAAACATCTTTATAAAATGACCGTCTCAAATAACCAAGTCAGTAATATCGAGCATTGCCTTTGAGCTGAAACTGTGAAATAACACCACCCTGCAGAGCTTGCTAGCTGGTTAATAAACTCAACCAAACGCACCCTATATCAATATTAATATGAAGATTATTATGAACCTATAACGACATAAAATCAAAACAAAAGGACGTGAATGCGCACGTGAACTTCAGCGTGCTAGATTTTACAGGCTATGGTTTGAAACGGAACATTTTGAATGCGCTCTTCCCTTAACAACGCTGATACACGGACAACGAAAGCACACAGAAACAACATTTTATTAAAATCGTGTTCTCATTAAAATGATTTGACAGATTGACTCTACACATCATGCACTTAATTTTATTATTCATGATCGAAGCGTTTACAGACATCACTGCGCGTTTTCGAACTCATAAAGAAAAACAACTTTAAATAAACTAGGTCTACTGTTAAAAAATACGAGAACAGTAGCCTATAGCGCTGCTGCATTACTAATATCAATGATTCTGAGAAAGAAATAGCCTATCTAAAAAGAATATGACTGTCTCTAAACCATCATGTCGAGCATGAAATATGCGTTTGAGCTGAAACTGAAGAGAATGAACAACAGCCGGTATAACGGCAGCGCTTTGCTTGCTTATTAAGATCAACCAAACGCGTTTTATATTAGATTAATCAGATAGACAACATAAAAGTAATCTTACAACGGCTTTCTGCAGAAAAGGACGCGAATGCACACATGAACTTCACACGCTAGTCTGAGTGTTCTCGCTAGTTTCTCTATGGATTTCCTTTAACAGCTGATACACGGGGAACTAAGCACAGATCATTTACAGCATTCTATTTCCATCGTGTTCTCATTATAATGCTATGTAGGCTATGACAGATTGGCGCTGCACATCTTGCACTAACCATTCAATGATCACAGTGATTCCAGACATTACTGCAGTGCACGCCTCAGTTTCACTTTATTTCGCCGCGGTCTGGAGGCGTGCTGTATAACGCTAACCAATCAGACCTCCGGTACCGCGCAAAACGACGCAATAACCAATAAAAAAAAGAGACAAATTTTTTTTTTCAGGGCGATCATCGTTCTCATGATCGATGATCGCTGTGACGTTCGAGTACTCGATTACTCGACCACTGTTGCCCATCCCTATTCTGAAATCGATCGTTTGCTGGGCCTGGTGTCAATAAAAGCTTTTCTTTGACCAACAAGGAAGTTTTCAGCTCTGAAACTTACAGGATATTCTTATATTACCATGACCTTTTATATATCAAAAGCTCAAGGGGAAGTTGATTTCTCAATTCATCACCCCTTTAAAGCCATGTAATGCCACGTTTGATGATGGCAAGATCAATTTCATGAAAACAAAAAAAAAGTAAAAATGCGTAGTTGATACCTTAAGGATCTATTTCTATTTCTATGACCCCTAAAATGAATCAACTGTTGCTTTTACTGTCTGGTATTTCACTGCTTGTTTGCAGCAGGACGTGTTTACACACGTATAGTTGCATAACCCATCATTTTCTTGTAACTATACATACTTAGCAGTTGCACAATGCAAACTTTGTGCTACACAGAAATATTTCAAGACCATTTCAAGACGACGCACTATAGCTCTGGGCAATACGGCTCTGCAGTGATAAAATGAGCGCACCTTGTAGTTTTAAAGACACGTCTGACTTATCTCAGTTTTTAATTATCATCTCTGGGTGAACATTTATTGAAACAGACGTGCAGTCAAAGTATGAGTACCAGCACACACTGGGGCGGTGCGAAGACTTCAAAGGAGCACAACCTCCTCAGTCCTTTAAAATAAGCCCCTAAATTATTATGTAAGGAGGAATATTGTGCAAAACAGGCCGTGCATGAAGAAAAGGAATGAGAATCTCAGGTTTGGCTCTCATTATGGAGTCATGTGCAGGGTGAACAGACATCTGGTTTGAGTAAAAACAAAAAACAAAAAGCCCACGGCGGGTTGAGATCCGCCTGTCCCCGAATCACAGGAACCTCCAAGGGTTGCTCATCAAGGGTCTGTGGGTAATCCAAAACACACAATGTTGGTTTCAGTGTATGGGTCCACTCAACGGTTCAGTCCGCAGTATGTGCACAGATAGATGACTGAAGCTAATGTATTTTTATTTTCCTTTCCTGCCAAGCGCATACTGCAAGACCGAAGTCTGCAACTAATATATATATATATATATATATATATATATATATATATATATATATATATATATATATATATATATATATATATATTATTTACATTATACATTATTCTGCTGGAAGTAGCCATCAGAGGATGGGTACATGGTGGTCATAAAGGGATGGACATGGTCAGAAACAATGCTCAGGTAGGCCGTGGCATTTAAACGATGCCCAATTGGCACTAAGGGGCCTAAAGTGTGCCAAGAAAACATCCCCCACACCATTACACCACCACCACCAGCCTGCACAGTGGTAACAAGACATGATGGATCCATGTTCTCATTCTGTTTACGCCAAATTCTGACCCTACCATCTGAATGTCTCAACAGAAATCGAGACTCATCAGACCAGGCAACATTTTTCCAGTCTTCAACCGTCCAATTTTGGTGAGTTTGTGCAAATTGTAGCCTCTTTTTCCTATTTGTAGTGGAGATGAGTGGTACCCGGTGGGGTCTTCTGCTGTTGTAGCCCATCCACCTCAAGGTTGCGTGTGTTGTGGCTTCACAAATGCTTTGCTGCATACCTCGGTTGTAACGAGTGGTTATTTCAGTCAAAGTTGCTCTTCTATCAGCTTGACTCAGTCGGCCCATTCTCCTCTGACCTCTAGCATCAACAAGGCATTTTCGCCCACAGGACTGCCGCATACTGGATGTTTTCCCCTTTTCACACCATTCTTTGTAAACCTTAGAAATGGTTGTGCGTGAAAATCCCAGTAACTGAGCAGATTGTGAAATACTCAGACCGGCCCGTCTGGCACCAACAACCATGCCATGCTCAAAATTGCTTAAATCACCTTTCTTTCCCATTCTGACATTCAGTTTGGAGTTCAGGAGATTGTCTTGACCAGGACCACACCCCTAAATGCATTGAAGCAACTGCCATGTGATTGGTTGATTAGATAATTGCATTAATGAAAAATTGAACAGGTGTTCCTAATAATCCTTTAGGGGAGTGTATATATATATATATATTTATTTAGACCGAACAGAAAATGCTTCCTCACTTCCTCTTGTCTCAGAGACTCTCCACAGTCAAAGAGATGATGTTATGATTATAACATTATCACCTATATTTTATGAGGTAAAGGACATTTTTATTTACAAATATTTTTTTTTACCTTTACCTTTAGGTCATCCTAAATGCACAGTCTAAGAAGAGAATGATCTTGCAATTCACCCTTTGCCGGGAGTGTGATTGACAGGCGATCTGACCAATCATAATCCACCATCCGCTGAATCCGCCATTTTTGTCCGACAAAGCATTGAAGAGAGTTCGTATATTAACGTCTGTGGACTTGAACTTGAAAAACGGTGTGTACTGACGTCTTTCCGCGGTTGAAACAACATTCCTTCTGAAGTTCATTCACGTTTATTTGATACTATAAATGAACTAGAAGGAAGAGATGATCGGTTCATAAGCAGCTTTAACTGATTAAAGAGCCACAAAGCGGTATTTATTGTTTACATTTCTTCAAAAAAATGACAACATTTTTGAGTTGTGACTTTGCTTCATATTAAAAGAAACCTGCTCTGTCGTGTCTGTCAGTGCGTTGTCAGTATCCTCTTTGCTCTGCGATATGTTTTTCACTGAGAAAATGGTGTGGTGTGAGAGAGTGGCTTGTCGGACATAGCAACAGTAACTAAAGGGGGCGGGTCTTTGCGACCAGTCAATTGATGCAAGCAGTCTCATTCTGTTGAGTCAAGTGCACCATTCACCAGAAACCAACAATCTAAAAAATACTAGGTTGTTTTTTAACCACTTTTGTTGGTTTACATTTTTTTATTACATTTTTAAAACCCAACGGTTGGGTTTGTCCATATTTAACCAAAATAATGGAAAAAAAACAACCCAGTATTTTTTTTTAGAGTGAAGTCTTTAAATGTACACGCTGATGACCTCTTGTAGTCTTGTAGTCTCTATCTTGTAGTGTGTTTTTCGCTTAAGGCTGTTTGGGAAATTGGGAATTTACACAGGTAGAGTTTATGTGTGTAATGTTGGGCATACCGTAGTGCAGCTACATTATCTTAAAGTTCAAATCAAAGCTGGGCTGATGAGGAGAAGGAACTCAGTTCTTTGAGCATACACTCAAATGGTGCATAGTACAGAAAAAAAATGTAATGAATAATGCTTTGATACATTGGAACACCTAAAATGGCTCCAAGTCAATTGTGCTAGCACATCAGAATACCGATGAGGAATAAGCTTGGCTCGTCTCCTCACCACCAACATCAGATCAGTGTGAACCTGAGCATGTTTGTGGAGGGGGGAACAAAGAGAGACCACATATTAAGAGAAAAACAAAGAGAAGTGATGAATTGCTTCATTAAAAAAGCATTAGTAGAAGTGTGACCCAGTCAGACAAGCAATGTCCCTGCTGCACAATGCCGTACCTCACTGTCAATGCTGAAAATCCTGCTGATATCTTATACCTTATGACTGTATTCGGGCTAATCACTAGGGCTGTATCTCCGCCAATATTCTACATTTACAGCCAAAAAGAGCTTGTCTTTTAGCATGTACTGTAAACTAGGGCTGCACAATATTGGAAAAAACTTACATTGCGATATTTTGCTTTTCTGCGATATAAAGACAATTTCACCAGATGATTTGAATAGCTCTATTTGAAAAGAATGAATCATTCTAGAATAATTGGGCAGATTTTGTAGGGGAGTGAATCTGCATAGAAAATAATAAACAAATTATACGCAGACATATACAATAGAAGAAAGATACAATTGAAATAAGCAGTGCTTTATGTTTTTCAGGTAAATCTAAAAATAACAGTCTTCACTGTTAAAATATAACTCATATAATTAATTAATTAATTAATACATTTGATCTTTTTTAAAGCTACAGGAGTCATTTTCTCTTTCTCTTTTGTTGTTTGATCGCCATTGCAACTGTGTGTTTACATTTTCTAATCTACAGCCATGGCTGACAGAGCAAAACTACAGAAAGGTACATTAGGCTGCTGTCCATTTTCCATTGAAACAGCTTCACAAACTTTCTGTGTTTGAAATATTCATATTAACACAGAAAAACTGGGATAAAAGTTTACAGCTTGGATATAAACAATGGTAGCGCTCAAAACCACCTTTTGAAACTTACGTGGCGCTTCAAATGACGTTTGTCGATTACATTGTTACGTCACCAGGAGGCGACAAGTGAAAAATGTCATTGAATCATTCATTCAAGAGATTCGATCAAAAAAATGCTGATTCATCCAGTAATGAAACACGTAAAGTATTAATGAGGAAGTCATTGAATCATTCAATTTTCAAACTGATTTTTTTTTTATATTTAATTCAAATGAATGAAAAAAAAAATGTTATAGACTAACATAACATTTAGTCAGAACCTCCGGTAAATTACGTTATTTTGTTTAGTTGTCTGTTCAGAATCGTGCAGCTCTAAGCTATATCATAAAAAAAAAAACAGATCAACCTAATATTAGGGTGCTTTCACACTAGCAGTTTTGGTGCACACCAGGGTTCGATTGACGTCAGAGTCGTCATGATGTGAACGCGGTCTTCCGAACTCGGGTGCGCACCTGAGTCCGCTTAAAAAGGGTGGTCTGGGGTACGATTCATGTGAACTCCGCTACGGTTCGCGGAAGTGAACCGCTATTAATGACGTATTAATTGAAAAAAAATGTGTGTTTGTGTGTGTTTCACTCATTTTCCTGACGAGCGTGACTGACATACTGCAAGCAGAGAGCTGTAGATTTAGAGCATTTGCAGTACATTCGCAGCAGATAGACGCAAGTGCCATTACGTACTGAAGCTTTAGAAACAAAACCAACGGTTAAAAAACAAAAAATATAAAAGTGAGGTGAGCAACGCTATGCATTTTGCCGCCTTCAGGCTCGCTGTCGTTACTAAGCAACCGGGTAAACAGCTGCTGCTTTAATGACGCAAACACACCCCGGTTCGGACCCAAATAATATAATATGAACACAGTCCAGCGGGGGCAGGGGGAGGGGGGGAGCAATCGAACCAAGTGTGAAAGCACCCTTAAACAATGTGAATTAGGCACAGAGAAGAAACCTGGTCGTGAAAATGAGTAGTGAACAGCGAGATGAATGTTAAATCTTGTGGAGAAGACATTCTACTTGTCAGACTCAGAGTTGATGGGAAAATAGATGCCTACAAAAGTTTTGGGTTGGAGGAAAACCATCTCTGTGGTATTACGATGAAGGGAAAGTTTAATTATCCTGAAGAGAGACACACCTAAATATCATTCTTAGGCCCATAAATTTACAAAAGATGAAGGTAGATGTCTTGTTTTTGGCAGCCAATACTTTCCAGTCTACCACATAATACAATAGTCAACATAGACATTTCAGAGTGTCTGAATGCAAAAGTGAGGATGGAAAATGCTATATCATTCCCACAATGCTTTGCTATCTCAACTTCACAGCTAACCATTGTTAGCTTTGAACCAAGGTGGATTAAACCAGTATCCAGCTGGATGTCAAGTAAGGAAGTGAGCCAGAAAGCCACGTAGCGGTCAGTCAGTAACTGTAATCAAGAACCGGCCTAACAGAGGCAGGAAACAAAGCAGGCCTTAACACAAAGAAAAAATCTGTTTCCTCTCTTGACCCAAGAGACTTCTCAGACATCCAATACCTCAGCTTCAATTGTTTTTCATTCAGGCCAGGTTTATTTAGAGGAACTGCTGCCCTTTATTCTTTATTTATTGACTTTTAAATTGAGGATATGAATATGCTTTTGTTGATGTGCAAGGCTTTTTATAGCTCCTCACTTATGTGCCTTTCAAAAACAACTTGAAAACAACTCTTCAGTCCAAGTCTTTCTATATGTTGGATCGTATTTACAAGCAATGTAGAGCCAAGACATGTGGATATACACGATAGATTATAATTATTATACAGGCAATATAGCCTGTGGTCTCTAATGAAACTCGTTGAAGTATGCCACATGGAAATTAATATAAAGCAGAAAACAACATGCAAAGTGTGTGGTCAACCTTGTGTTAAAACGTCATGTGTTTGCAATTATTAAATGTCTGGTTAAGAAGGGGGAGGGGGAGGGGGAGGAAAACACCAAAAACCAATGCGTCATATTTCATCCTGAGTGACAAACATCATTTCAGGGGTTGCGAGAAAAGTAGGAGTGAGCAGACCAAGAAGAAAAGAACAATAGAATAACAGAGACCGCTTTGGTCCTGCAGGTCTACACAATGCTCTTATTGTTAGTCCAGAACCACAGCAGATCTGGAAAGAAAGAAAGAGAAAGAAAAGACACCAGCCCTCTCCAAAGACTGTGATCCTGACTCATGTTGCACATTCCTACAGGTCTCAGGTCTGTTGCTGTGCGAGACGTGGACTCTGTTCTCACAGTGGCCGGGGTTTAAATGAGTGGAGGAACTGAAATGTCCTTTGGGCAAGACAGAGTAGAACATGCTTCCTCATTTGAATAACTTCTTGTCTCAAGAGACACTCCACGGAGTCAAAGAGAAGATGTCGATGAGGCTCGATGCGATGAGCTGGCGTTCTGATTTTGCATAGCGGACAAGCTCATGGTGGAATGTGTCCGTTGGCGGTATGCAAATATCAGCACAAATACCACTAGATTCATTCAAACCGTGTCACTGTTCGAGCTGACAAAGAGCCAAAGACAGCCATCTTAAAGGGACGGTTTTCTGAAAAATGCAAATTCTATCATTTACTTATTTGAATTTCTTTCTTTTCCAGGATGTTCATGCTAGGGGTGTGCCATATCATACTGTCCACGATAACACCAGTACAATTTTTTACATGATAAAATAGGGTCATCTCGCGATATCAACGATAAAGCGACGCAATGTATGGCGCATTTACGTTCCTTAGCGCGCACAACGACATCGGTCTGAAATAGCAGCATGTCAGCCTCCGATGACGATTTAGTACCTAAAAAGGGAGCTACCCGGTTACAAGAGGTCAGACTTCTCAACAACTGACAGAGCATTAACCACTTAAACCTGTTATTGATGTTTGCAGCACAATATTTGACCGGAAGGGTCAAATTGACTGTTATTTTCGTCAGTTACGGCGCATTTTATCTAGCATTCTGCCCGCTTTGAATTGGACACAGAGATAAAGTAGTTCGTAAGATTACATTTATTTGAATGGATGAATCAGAGCATTTATTTGACCTAATTAGGCTATCGATCAAGAGAAAGAGAGAGAGAGAGAGAGAGAGAGAGAGAGAGAGAGAGAGAGAGAGAGAGAGAGAGAGATTCATACCTGTGTGACTGTGTCTGTTCAGCGTCTCTCTCAAAAATGTAGATGTGCGTGTATTACTTAAAAATAGCAACGTAACCCCATCGTTGCTGAGAAATATAATGGAGTGATCCAGTAGCTTAGCTATTTTATTGCTAAAAGTCGCAGGACAGCGTTGTTGATAAGTTTCTGTGCCCCTGAATGCGCAGTGCGATCTCCGCTCTCTTTATGTGAGTGACGTAGGCCTGTGTGTGTGTGTGTGTGTGTGTGTGTGTGTGTGTGTGTGTGTGTGTGTGCGCGTTGCGCGTTCATCAGAGGTCTTACGGGTGTCCAACGACATGAGGGAGAGTAATTAATGACAGAATTTTCATTTTTGGGTGAACTAACCCTTTAAAGGATGCCTACTTCAATTATCAACTTGTGCCCCAAGACTCTTCATTGCGGAAATCAGTCATCTTCAAAAGAGGAACTAATGAAGAACAGCCACATCTGTGACAAGCAATCCATAATTAGCACTTCTTAAAAGGTAAGCCCCTTCCTGTCTGGCATCCTCCAATCAGGACGGCCAAAACATTAGGGAATATATCCAAAGTGTCCACTCTGACCTCCTTCATTTGATCCCCTCTTTAAATTTAAAGTACTGACTGAGTCAATGGTTCGGGTCTTAGAGTTAACATCACAGTCTGGTTTGATGTCGCCGACTGGCACGTGTTCTCCTGCCATGCATAACGCAAAGGTCCACTAAAACCAAGACTGCCCATTTCGGTCTGACAAAGAAGTAGATGGAAGAGAAAATGTAAATGGTTTTCCACTTTGCAGGCTCTCTCCAACCCTCCCCCACACCTTCCCTTGGCTGAACGTCGGGAAAGTGCTTGATGACTTTACCGTGCCTGTTTGAAGGTCTGCTGGACTTCAGGACATTTAGCGTGGACTGACAAAGAAATCACATTATTTAGTCCAGCGTTACCTATCATGGAGATGAGCCATGAAAACGAGCATGTGAGCACGAATTTCATGCTTGCTAACATATTTAAGAACACTGAAAAGGAAGGTGGTTTGAAAATAGCTGGTCCCTGAGCACATTCGTAAGTGGAAGCAGGTTTGTGAAGGAGTGAGCGTCTTCCCTTGATCACATTCATCTGTACGTTTCTGATCCAGCTTGGCAGTGCATTTACATTCGGATTGGGAATCACCTGGTGTTCATTTGTTAAGGAGCAGAGTGGAAGATTAATTAGAGAGAACAGAAAGTCGATACGGCCATTTTCACTTCCAGAGTAAATTATGCTGATGCAGTACAAACAGCATAATGGAGTTTTGATGGGTGTGATTTCAGTCTTTTTCCTTACTATTCTGTGTCAGGTAACAGTTTGCGCATCTAACCATGTGCATCCAGCGGGATCAGGCATCTGTTCTCAATTATGGCCTTTCTGTTGCGTCCACAAACATTGTGCTGTGTTTGTCCTTTGGTTGATCTGAGGCATTTTAGTACATTATAGCTGTTAGAAAGAAAGCTGATTAATTGGTCGAAGAGCTTAGATCCCTTTCTAAGGTGATTGCAAGTGTGAGAACCACTAATATGGTATGAGAAAAGCTGCAAAGACAACTTCCAACAAGAATGAGTGAATTCTGTTTTATGGATGTAATTTGGCCTCCAGTAGTTTCTCAAATACTATAAATGAAAACTTAGATCAGGACCAAGCAACAGGGTATCCTGATTACAGCGGAGGCCTTCACCCTGATCCAGGTCAACTCCCTCAGGGCTGGTCCTCTGACAGGAAGTCCAAAAATCGGGGGTGAGTTTCCAATTCAGAGGAACACAATAGCAACAATACGTGTGTGTGGTGCACTGTCGCCCCCTCCTTCTTCTCCTCTTCTTCCTTAAACAAACATCCTTCCTGGGGAAGAATATTTCAGATCAAGTCAGCATTTCTACATACATTTACATACTTCATTCTAGCACCGCAATGGGCACACCGTCCATTCCTCTGGCTCATTAAGCGCTAAAGTGGAGCGTCTTTGGCCGGAGCGGTAGCCACGGATCAATGCTGGCCTGTTCTAATTGAGGCACACTCGTTATGGGAAGGGTATTAAGAAGGACAAGAAGAGATTAGTGGAAACGTAATGATTTGTTGCCGCTGCAGCATGGATAAACAAAGGCTGAAGCAGAGCTGTAAACCTAAATGACTTGCTCCTCATTGACCTTGCAGATGAAGTGAACTTATTGGAATGGGTGATGCTATTTCTCTGAAATTAATATAACTAAAATTAACATATAATAGGAATCACAATGGGATGACTATCTATCTATCTATCTATCTATCTATCTATCTATCTATCTATCTATCTATCTATCTATCTATCTATCTATCTATCTATCTATCTATCTATCTATCTATCTATCTATCTGTCACAGGGTGTTTTGGTGATGGTTCATGTTCATTGTTCTTGGTTCTGTTTCCAGTTTATGTTCATGGTTATGTTTGAGTTTGTCATGTTCACAGTCTTGTCATGCACTTCCTGGTCTTGTCATGTGACTCCCATGCCCTCATGTGATCTTGTGTCTTGTCCTGTCATTGGTTCATTGTCTCATCACTGTTCACAGGTGTCACTTGTCTTGTCATTAGTCTGTGTGTGTATTTAAGCCCTCATGTTTGCCATGTGTCTTGGTCAAGTATTGAATATTGTAACCCGCTGTCGGTGAGTTTCGTTATGGTTAATGCCAAGTCCTTGTTTTGATTTATGTTAAGATTTATGTTTTGTTTGGAATAAAGTACTGCACATGGGTCCTTCAACTTGCCTCCAGTGGAGTAACTCGTTACACTATCTATCTATCTATCTATAGGGGACCATATAACCATTTCTACAGTTGGCAGCGCGTCAAAAAATGGAGCATTTCACACCACAAGCGTTCAGGGTCATTTATAGTAACGATCTTTCAGCACTACATCCTCTTAATATTTTTATTTAGAGCCAAATGTGCTTCCTTCAAGCCCTTTCCGCTCTGTGCGCGTTGCTTCGCTCTGTCTCGCCAAAGATGTAAAGTTCCAATTAAGAGTAGGGGTGCACCGATCCGATATTAGGATCGGATATCGGCCGCGATACTGACAAAATAGCTGGATCGGGGATCGGAAAAATTAACAGATCCACAAGCCGATCCAGGTGTTTTTTTCCGTCGCAGCAGAACCTACGTCATTCGTCAGCTTCACGTGTGTCGCATGCTAGAAGGGAGCGAGCCAGAGAGTCGGCTGTGTGGAGGAGATATTTCACGCTTGCCACGCCAACTAGTTCGTCGCTGTTTCGAGGGTATTACTGCAAAGTCAGGGTCTTTCCTGCATTGACATTTTTTTGACGGCCAAAGCCTAATTTGATGAGTTATTGTGATTTACGAGTGATGTAGAACAGATGCTGCGCTTGTGACTGAGTGACAGAGAGACCGATCTGAGAGCTCCTCCCCCGTGCGCGCTCTCTGGGTCTTCAAAATAATCAGTGTTCGCTCTCATATTTCACATATTAATCCAAATCAAAAGCTCGGAAGACCGAAACCATGTTGCACGTGACACATTCGGACAATTTTGTCCTTGAATTATCACTGGGTGTGAATTGCGCTCAAAAAACGTTGACTCTTCTCTGACCAGCTGACATAAAGCATACTTTCAATAAGCGGGAGACAAATTATATCCAGTTATGAAGTGTTTTCTGTGTGTTGACATCTTTCGCGATGTTCTAACAGATGGGATTCGCACACAACGCGTCTGCTAATGTCCGATTCGTGACCTAATGACTCCTTTAAACCGAATCATTTTAACGACTGGCCAGAACAACTGATCTGTCCAACACTGAACTCATGAACTCAGTTTATTAATTTACTCAGAACGCAACTGAAATGAGAACACAAGTGTGCTTACCCATTTTAGCAAGAGTGGGTAGTAAGAATTATTTTTAATTATCAACAGTATTTCATCTTATTTCTGTTGACAATGTGTAGTAAAATAAATAGGCCTAGCCTACAATCATTTAATCTGGAGTGAGGTGAAACCAGAACAAAGTTGTTATTAGCTAGCTGAAAATTTTTATTAAATTGCATATGGTAGAAAATTAGACTATTTGTTAATTTGTAATGCTACTTTTTAATATTGATATGATTATATACCAAAACAATTATCTGTAGTGTAAAAAATGTTTGGTAACTGTCAGATTACTATTGTATGTTTGACCAATACACTGTTTTTTGTTTCCACTGCTACATTTTATTTATTTAAAGAAGTTAGATTACATTCTATTTTAGATTTGAATGCACAATTGTTTTTTAAATAAATAAGAATTCAACACCTTACATACATCTGTTATTTTGTCTTAGTTATGTTTAGTTAGTAAAGTCTGGTGCCTTTAGTCTCTTCAAGGAAGGTATAAGGTGGAAGATATACAGTTTATTATTAATTCAACAATATATCGGATCGGTATCGGGTATCGACAGATACACAAAGCCCAGGCATCGGTATCGGTATCGGGACTGAAAAAGTCGGATCGGTGCACCCCTAATTAAGAGCTGCAGATACCACGTTATTTAAACAACATATCAGAACCACGGTGAGCAGAAGAAATAGATTATTTTGCTAAAACACTGCAGCAAATAAGAATGCAGCAAATACAATTATTTTTATCTGTAAAAATAATGGTCTGACTCCGACCATTTAACTAAACCAGGTTACAGGGCATATTGCAGGTAAAAACATTTTTTTAAATGAATATATATCTTTGTATGAAAATACCATATGAAAAGTTAATGCAGGATTTAAAATGTTTTAAAAAGACATGAGGGCACAAATTTAGTAGAAGTGACCTCTTCTTTGACTTTGTAAAAAACGTTTTTTGTTTTTTTTAACATTGCGTCATTTTACATCACGAGAGGGAGTTATTTGCCGGGCTCTGCGTTGGCTCAGTGTAGAGTAGGTTGGTATTCAGTAGATGTTATAATTTTTAAAATTATTTAATGGCAAAGGAAGACAAACTTTAAAACTTTCAAAAAATTATTAGCAATTTATAGAAGAAAAAAAATTACTGTTAACTTTGTTTTGTGCTCATGATGAGTTTTGATTATAGTATTGTTTGTTTGTTTGTTTGTAGTAGTTACTTAACAGTAAAATATAAAAATGGTCCATATTTTTCTCAAGAGGAACCTGCCCCGGTCCCAAGGCCTTCTATGTGTCATACACAAGGTCTCTGAAAAAAAACTTTTTTTTTTTTTTTTTTTGGGGATAAATATATACTTTTTTGGTAGATATTCATTGGTAAATATTCATGGACATCACAGCTTTGGCTCTCGGGAACCAAGATTCCCATCTTTAATGACTTTTTTGAGTGTTTCGAACTTTTTATTTTGCAAAGTACTACGGCTGTCCCGATGGAAATGTATAGCTGTTCAAAACAGTAATGTTCGGACCTCTGCTGGGAAGGAAATATGGAGGCCAGACCTCTTGGAACTTTAATTGAATAGAGGTGTAACCCTAAAACATAAAGAGGTAACATCGCTTGTTTTGAAGTAATTAAACTCACAGCTTCTTTGTTAATAGAGGGAAACGCTGAGCAGACAGGTAATTCACACGCGCATCTCTCTCTCTCTCTCTCTCTCTCTCTCTCTCTCTCTCTCTCTCTCTCTCTCTCTCCTCTCTCTCTCTCTCTCTCTCTCTCTCTCTCTCTCTCTCTCTCTCTCTCTCTCTCTCTCTCTCTCTCTCTCTCTCTCTCTCTCTCTCTCTCTCTCTCTCTCTCTCTACAATGAATTCAAATAAATGCTATAATTCACTCACTGAAACAAATGTTAACTTGCGCACTACTTTATCTCTGTATCTGATTCAAAGCAGGCAGAATGCTAGATCTAACGAACCATAAGTGACAAAAATAGACGCCATTTTTACCCTTCTGGAAAAACATTGCGCTGCAAACACAAATCCAGCTTTAACTTTTCAATGCCAGCAAAACACTATGGTATAAGCGGTTAGCTGTGCATTAAATGTGATTTGAATGCACTCCGCGGAGGAAACCTGTGCTTCGCGTCAGGTAGTTCTTTGCTTCCACGTTGTGCATTAAAATTGTTTATTGCACAGCTAGCCGTGGATTGTCCCTTTCTGTATTATATACATCATATATATTATATTATATAACACATATATGTGCGTGTGCAAACTGATCAGCAGATGCTGGCGATCTTAAAACGTCAGATATCAGACAATTAATCACTATGGTCTTTATATCACTCACAAATGTTAAAGGTCCTGTTCTTCGTGATCCCATTTTTCAAACTTTAGTTAGTGTGTAATGTTGCTGTTAGAGCATAAATAACACCTGTAAAATTATAAAGCTCAAAGTTCAATGCCAAGCGAGATATTTTATTTAACAGAAGTTCCCTTTCAAAGCCTACAGCGAACGGCCGGTTTGGACTACATCCTGGTATTTCCTGCTTTAATTACGTCAGTAGAGCAGTTTGTTGACTAACCTCCGCCCACAAGAATACGCGAAAAAGGGGGCGTGGTCTTGTTGCTCCCTCGTGGAGAAGAGGGAGTGTTGCGTTCGGTTCGGTTCGGTTGCGTTTGTCGCCATCAGACGCTGTTATTTTCATCCCGGAGTCAAATCACCTTTGTTTGGCCTTCAGGGGCTGTAGTTTGAGCGCGTTCATATCCCCGTTATGGTAAGAGGCGTGACCTTCTCGGGCAACGTGTGCTAAGCTGCTGTCGAATCACAACACGGGAACCGCTGGCACAATCAGAACTCGATACGTATTTCTGAAGGAGGGACTTCATAGAACGAGGAAATTCTCAGGCCGTTTTGAGGACAGTGAAAACAGCAGTATACAGATAAGTAAATTGTGTGAAAAATACTGTGTTTTTTTACACATGAAACATTAACACATGTTATATTGCACACTGTAAACACAATCAAAGCTTCAAAAAAACACGAAAAACGGGACCTTTAACATATGTCTTTCATGATGTCGCTCTCAGATCAGCTTTTGCATCTTTCATTCTCAACCAATTAGCCTGCCTGTTCAAAGCTCCAAACAACTGTGTGAAAATACTAAACCACTGCTAATGAAACCAACTGAAGGTTCTCATTCCATTCCTTTTTGCCAGATAAACCCAGCCGCTTGAGTTGTAAAGACTCCACTATTTCGCTTGTCGGCAGAAACACATGCGGTTACAGAATGAGAAATGAGCAGTCAAAGAGTGAGAATACAGAGGATGCTATCCAGAATATAGTATGACCCTGATCAAAAGCAATGGTCTGTTTTGGGCCTTATACGTGCAGTGAAATGGGATGAACAGTCATCATTACTGACATTCAGACAGGGAAATGTGTTGAGAGGGAAAATGTTAGCAGGCTTTCACACCCTCCCCCAAAACCCCAACATCAGCACTTCAAACAGAATTCAACAGTGACCTACATATATGCGCATCAAATCGCTATTAAAATCAATTCATCTACAAAAATCGCCACCTCTAATGCATTTTGCACAATATGCTTTCTCTTGCGCAAACAAAGAGCAGCCATCTATAAAATACAGGAACTAATGGCAAATGAATGAAGGAAATGCTATCTTTAAATCTTCTTTATAACAATATCCCAAAACGCTTCTAGATCTTTATGGTTAAAAATGCACCAGGCACAAAGTGTAAAGAGGGGAAAAGCATCTTCCAGGACTTTCTTTTTTATTACAGATGCCAATTAGACCCGACAATCATGTTGTTTCCCACAGCTTCAGAAAGCCCATAGTCACTTTTCAATTGCTTGACATGCTCACTCCCTTTGTCTGAGGGATTATGGCTACATTAACCAATCCTTCCATCCAGCTGTGGAGAAAAAGCACAGCTGTACATTTCCTGCCAGTCCTCGAAAATTCAAGCCCAGTGTTCCATCCCATTCAGTTCTTTCAGGTATGAGAAGCTTATACCTGAGCCATTAGGGAGTCTTTGAGTTGAGTTTCATTTGTGATTCCTTTTTAAAGCATCTGAATGGAGAACCAGAGGTATTGAGATTTGCAGACAAGAGACTGTTGAGATTCTGTTTGCCTGTAGCCTATGGATTTTAAGGGATAGGTCATCCAAAAATGAAAATTCTGTCATCATTTACTCACCCTCAACTTGTTCCAAACCAATATGAATTTCTTTCTTCTGCTGAACACAAAAGAAGATCTTTTGAAGAATGTCGGTAACCAAAAAGTTGAGGGGCCCCATTGACTTCCATAGTCTTTTTTCTAGGAATTAATGATATATAGGCCACCATATCAGTATCAGCCGATGTGTTCATTTTTAATGAACGGCCAAATAAGAAAATGTGGCTGATATATTAAAGCTAATAAATAATGGATTATTTCCTTCAGCTGAGACATTTCAGATTCGCACTTTTCGCCATGATGTTTTTGAACTGCTTGAAATATGATTGAAATTAGGGCTGGGCGATATGGCTGAAAACTGTATCACGATATAATGTTTCATGTCAGTCAATATCGATAATTATTGATATGTTTTATGACCCATTTAAAATAAGGACCAGGAAAAGAATGTTTTACATTTAATCATTTTTATTTTAAACTTAACCTTCCTCCGATTACAATCCACTCTGTTATAAAGGCAGAAATGTCCATGGAAAACACTCAAATAGTTAAAATATAAACACAAGTCTAAAATCACAATGAACATTAATTATCTATTAACATTAAGGTGCAGTGCCTCCGTAATTTCTTTGTTACAGTTACCGTTTAGATGCTTTGTCATAAGGCACTGATGCAGAGTAACATTACCTCTCCATGTAGTTTCAAAGGCTGAATCCGAAAACGCCCCCTATACCCTTAAATAGGGCACTATTTGAGGGGACAGCCATTTGTAGTGTCCAAAACCATAGTGGCACTTATTCTATCCCACTTTGCACCGCAATAACAAGTGTACACACAGCGCATGTCCGAATTCGCTCACTTGTTTTCATTCACTCCTATAAGGGAATAGTGATTGAGGGTTTAGGGGGCAATTTCGGATTCAGCCAAAGTCAAGAATAGCACAAACGAACGAGGCACGCACGCTGTCAGCGGAGGCTCACGCTGAACAGTCTTGATGGGGTAGCGGTCAGACATATAAAATCCCAAAAACTGCCATACTGGCAAGCTGACTTGTTTTCCTGTTTTATCAACAATTTCCTCGCTGCGGCACTCATTTTCCACTTAACACTCCACGCCAGTTCTGTTTACTGAAGAATGAATCCAACACGAGACAACGATATGGCGCAACCAAACCTGATACGGTTACCTGATTGGCTGTTAGCGTGTCACTCCCTACGTTGCTTGGTTACCACAGAGTGAGTGCCTTTGTTCATGCAACCAACTTGCTTCGCAACCTCTGGTTTCTTCCGACGAAGAAAAAAAAATTATCAATTTTTTTTAAATTATCAATTTTTTTATTGATATTGATTAGTGTCTATCACGATACATATCGTTATCGTTTTATCGCCTAGCCCTAATTGAAATTAGGGCTGTTGTAATGAATTTTGTTAGTCGAATACAATTTGAATATTTAAAAAATTAATACTAATCGAATGTTAAAACTACTATTCGAATGGGTTTAAAAATCAATAAAAAATTTAATTTGTTGACTATCTTTAGCGAAGATCTCAACGGATCTCGAGAAGCGATACAGTCACAACAAAGATGCATTCATGTTGCTTAATACCGCTAGCTACCTCGACCCGCGTGTCCATCGGCTAATTCATTTGGAACGAGACCAGCAGCAGGAGTTACGTGAGAAAGTAAAAGCGGAGCTGATAGCGATTGCGGAGGAAAGCTATGAGGAAGATGAGGAGGGAGCAGCCTTGGCGAAGGGGACACAGTGCCAGGAGAAAACCGCTCTCAGTGTTGGGCGATCTTTTTGGGAATGTTTATCTCCAAGGCGCAGCCGCAGACGCATGGGGTGGTAAGCCTACCTTGGACATTGGCAATATGTTGCAACAAGAAATGCTGATCTACGAGAGTGAGACCCCGCTACCCACCGACGGTGATCCACTGTCGTGGTGGAAGACATCAGGGTCTAATGGTGCGTTCACACCGGACGCGAATGACGATTCGCGCGAGTGATTTACATGTTAAGTCAATGCAGAGACGCAAATAGGCATTTCTCCGGTGTGAACGCCACATAAGTACTCTCACATTGCCCAGCTGGCACGACGCTACTTGAGCATCCCAGGCACCTCGGTTAGAGCAGAAAGGGTTTTCTCCACGGCGGGGATTATAGTAAATAAAAAACGATCTGCACTAGATCCAGAAAACGTAGATCGCCTTGTGGTTTTGGCCAACAACCTTTAGGACCAAATCTTGATGAAAGGGCCCTCGCACATGCACCGCCACCCGGTGGCCTCAGGAAAACAGTGAATAGTGGGCGACATGCATTTAAGCGGGTCAATATAGGAGAAATATGGCAAACTCACTTCAATGTGCCACACTTCTTTCTGCCAGCAGGTCGCACTTCGACTATAACTGAATATTGCCATGTAGAGTCTTCAGGTCAGGACTATTATCAAACGTGAAGTTTGAGGCAGATCGGATATTGTATACCTGAGTTACAACAACTTCCTGTTTAATGGCGTAAATCACATACAGTAGCACGTATCCACGTGTTGCAAGATTTATTGTGTTACTAGCATGTTTGGGATTTCATGGCATATTTAAAAGTGTTTCTGGGAATGAATTATAGTATAAAGCATGCCATTTCCTGTTGCCAGCAGGTGGCCTTATGACTAACTGAATATTGGCATGTAGATGTGTTTAGGTCAGGACTCTTATCAAACATGTGAAGGCCTTTAGATTAGACTGACCAAATATGATGTTGATCTGATTAAATCTCTAGGAGGAGTTCGTTAAAGTACAACGTCTGAAAATGGCACATTTTGCAACAAAAAATAAAAAATATCTGACTTCCTGTTGGTTTTCAGATTTTGCACGTAGAGACTTTTTTGTAGGTATTGGGCTGTTACATGTGTATACCGAATTTCATAGCTGTACGTGAAACGTAGCAGGAGGGGCACTACGTTAGGTGGCGCTGTCGAGCCATTTTGCCACGCCTAATTCTGAATACCATAACAGACGTAAATTTTCGCCAATTTGGACGCGTTTTGAAAGTTTTGTGAGTTTTCGAGCGTGTTTAGGCCCCCAAAAAAGCGATTCATTCAGGAGAATAATAATAATAATAATAATAATAAACTTTCGAAATCCAATAGGGTCCTCACACCATCGGTGCTCGGGCCCTAACTAATGAATGAAATTCGAATGGGATAATGGAGGAAGATTGACAGCCCTAATTGAAATCACTTCAAAAAGTGTGTAACATGCTAATTATAATGAGAACATTATAATTGTTGTGCTTAGGACACGATTTTTAATGGTTGTAATTAAAAGGCTCTCAAAAATGATATAAAAATCTGGATTTAGATTTATCGGCCAATATGTCGGTTATCGGCTTTCAAATACAAAGAATTATCGGTTAACGGCCAAAAATGTTATATCGGTGCATCCCACATTTTTTTCATATCTTCTTTTGTGTTCAGCGAAGAAAGAAATTCATACAGGTTTGGAACAACTTCGAATTTCGATATTTGGGTGAACTATCCCTTTAAGATAAAAGCAACTCCAGGGCTTTGGGAATAAGGACACGATTTTGATGGAAAAACGGTATGTTTCAAATCAAGTTGATGTTAATCAATGATAATCCAGTTAGAACTGTACGCAGCTTTGATCTGTCTCTCTCGGACTTCTCCAGTTTCAGATTTTCTCCTCATGTCTGGTTGCCTCAGCACAGAAATGGATCACCAAGCAATTACCGCTTCCTCTTTCTGCCGCTAATTCATGACAGATTATTTAGCCAAATCAGCACTGTTTCACCAGGCATGGCTGCTTTCGAAATCTAGGCCATTTTTCAGTGTGTGCCCTTGAAATTCCTGAGAGAAGAAATCATGCTTATTATTGTTTCTTTCCAGTTCCTGTCAGCTCAAGATTATTGAGCAAAATTATCTACAAGCATTTTGTTTTCAGGCATGGCAGAGTAATAGGGATTTGCTTGTGGGGGAGGCTGGAGGTTAAATTTGGCAAGGGGAAGTGATATGACACAGCATCCAGAGAGAGGAGCTGGAGGAGGAACAATAGTGCCAAATTAATATCAGGTTTATAGATTCACATTTTATAAACTGAAACACATTCTCTTCTTGCATGAAAGCAGATCAATGTGTTGGACATTATATGCTTCTTGAGGATGAGAATGAAATTATTATTTATCCTCTTTAAAATGGAGATCTCATCACTAAATCAAAATTATGTTTATTAAACAACCCAAAACTATCCACTTTCAAAAAGTTCAGAAAGAGATCATAATACTAATCAATATGAATTGAGCGGTTTAGTCCAAATTTTCTGAAGAGGCTCGATCACTTTACATGATGAACATATATAATATAGGCTTTTAAATCGCATACAAACATTGATCAGCGGACATAAGACACTCAACCGAACCTGCTTGACAACCTGCAGGAACAAGCCTCTTGTGGTAGCTCAAACATGCTGCTTAACACTGAACCTCATTGGTTCTCGAACGTCAAGCGAACATGCTTGAGCTTGTAGGTTTACTACAACGGATGTGTGAGTTGATGAATGTTTATATGTGAATAAAAGCCTAAATTCAATCCGTTCATCATATAAAGCGATCGTGTCTCTTCAGAAACTTGGACGAAACCACTCAATTCATATGGATTCGTTTTACGATCTCTTTATGAACTTTTTGAAGCGTCAAAGTTTTAGTTGCGTATAGCTGTCAATGGAGGGACAGCAAAAAGCTCTCATATTTCATCAAAATATCTTCATTTGTGTTCAAAAGATGAATTCAAGTCTATGGGTTTGGAATGACATGAGGGTGAGTAATAATCATTTTATGGGGTGAACTATCCCCAATAAATGAATGAATGAATGAATGAATACCATTAATTTTGAAGCCATTTGTGATTAGTGGAAAGGATTTATGTGTATATAAAGATATGACCAAAAGCACTTTTTAAAAATGTATGTTTAGTCATTTCAATGACTTTTCAATTAATAAAGATTTCATTAACTTAATTTACTTTTGACATGGAAATCAGTTTTTCAGGGAATAAAGTTCCCTGAAACTTAAGACTGTTCACTGGTCTTAGCTGGATTAATATGGTCTCCCAGTCTAATTATTGAACCAAAACCACTCTAAACCAGCCAAAAGCCCAGCACGCCAGCTTTTAAGCTGATTTGAGCCATATTTCCATGCAAAACTTGCATTTAGACACCCTAAACCTGCATGGCTCATGTTGTTTAGCAATTTTTGTGTCACAATGACCTACTCGAATAAAACTTTCAAAGATGAGAAACTCAGTGACTCTTATTAAAGAAGATTTCCCCACACTCAGCAGCAACAGGCAGGACTGCTCAATTGTTCTATTCAAAGTGCCAGTGACCGGCCAAATACACAAAAGAGCAGGCACACATAACGGCGTGAATAACGTGATAGGGAGCTTCACTAATGAAGTGAATCATTCAATTCGTCTCTCAATTAAAAACAGCTTCGTTTTACTTCATCAGGCAGATGTTTCTATGGGAACGGAAACCCCTCGCGTGAGACAAAACACGCGTTGCGTACACACATCTGTGCGAGTGAAGAAATATGCGAGGTGTATTGTTACAATTACTTTACGAAATACTATTACTCCTCAAAAACAGAACAAAATCACATTCCCTCTGCCTTCAAACTAACACTTTAAACTGTCACCACAGCGTAAACGTTAATGAGGTTACAGCCCTAACCGAACTGTCACCTAGCATCACACCTTTGCTTCATTCACGTCCATTGCTGCCAAAACAACTGTTTTCTGTCAGATAAAACTCAAAATGTCCTTTAAACGTGTTGTTTATTCCATGACCTACAGTAAAACACCAATGTCAGCCAACCTGTCATATATTTAAGAAAAATCAATGTTGAACAGCACCGCACCAGCTCGTATAGAGACACGCAGGGCAAAAGAAAACGCCCTGCCTTGTCTATACGTACAACCTACACAAGCTAACTGAGGGAAACAATACAGAAAAAAACAGCACAAACGCCGCATAAATAACATAATAACACCGTGTTCAATAGTAAAAAAAAACCCTGTTAAAAAGGTTTGAGATAGTATATATTGACCATATCTCTACACACGCAGGCGACTGACTGACTCGCACATCTATCATTCCGTCTGGACACATTGCCACATGTGGAGAAGAGCTAGCATTGTTTCTCACAAAGTAAAAAAAAGCGTTTTTCTACCGTAATACGACTGCGTATTGTGCTCATACACTCATACACGAGCTCGTGCATATGCACTGTAACCTATCAAATACGAAACACGATGATAGCCGTGTAAGACAGCACATTAGTGAACACATTTCACTTACCTTTAACTTGCGTTTCATATTCGGCTATAATTTCCTTGTCCTTTCGGAATTTAGCCGGAGACGTCATATTGATCGAAACGGAGTCCTGTCACAGCGAGTAACACCGCAGAACAAAAGCCTCTTCGCCCGCACTTCGTCTACAGATATCCAGTGAATATGTAGGAATGGAAAGCAGTGGATGGGTATTGTCTCCTGTCGATGATCAATCACGCCGCATTATTAGTTGAAGCTGCCGTCTGCTTCCTAGGTGGAATGTGTCCGTGAACGCGCACGCGAGGAATGAAGCAAAAACAGAAGAGTTTCATCCCACCGTTCACTCACACTGGATCCGCGCTACTAGACGCAGCGCCTTCAAAAGTTTCAGCCTTCCTCCAGCGGTCAGACGTGCGAGTGAGTCTTCTCAGTGCAGGATGAAGGCATGGATTACACTTCCCAGCATCACACTGCACACACAGGGGCAAAGAAAAGTTCCCTGGATCAGATTTCTAAAGACTAGTTCCTTCCAGTAAACTTCCTCAAACTATTTTCGTTTTGATTCATTTGTTTAAAAAAAAAAAAAAAAAACATGTCCTCTTTACAAACCAGCAATTATGAAAAATGTACACTGAACCACATTATTCCGATATATGACAGATGTTTATTTACATGATAAAAAAACAAGAACAATAGTTTTTGTTTAATAATATTTAGGCTTGTCTTTGTCATTTGCATGAGCAAGACGTACATTTAACTGTCAGCAAAAAAATTCCTGGCATTTCTTTCACATTTAATCAGTAACATTCCCCAAAGACAAATGTGCAAAGATATTTCACACAACAGTATGGCTTTAATTAAAAAACACATACTTTTCACCCAGTGTCATAGGTGTGGAGAATCATTCTGACATGCAAATGCAAATGACCAATCCTGACAACATAACTGATGTCACAAGATAAAGCAAATGTCCAGTATACTGGATGTTTTAAAAGATGGGGTTAAAGAGTACTTTAACATGCTCAGATCATGTAGCTACACGTTTAAATAGATGCTCCGGGATTGTAGAGGACTTTAAATTATCAGTCCTAAATGAGAGAGGCCATGTGTAACAAGAGGGAGTTTGTCGAGTAACGTGATGTGAAAAGCAGAGGCCCCTGGTGGCTCTCTGAATAGTTCTGGGCTTTCCTTAAGGAGACCCCTGCATTTCATCCGGAGAATTGCGGAGGTTTCTCGCGCCTGATGCGCCCGTATCATATACTGCTGAATTGATTATTTAAACCACTTACCTTAAAAGGCGATTTCCATGTCTAAATTCGAGTTTCATCTACTAGATTTCTCCCTCAAGAGACTTACTGTTGCTATTCTCTGGATTTGCCCAAACTCAAACCCCGCCTCTTTTCATGGAAGCGAAAGAGCAACCCCCCTCTATTGTCATTGGTTACAACACACGAACACGACATGAACCCAGAAATTGCCAAAAGACACATTTCTGAGGCATTGGTATTGTTGTATCTTATAATTCCATCACATGCCGCAGATTAAGAAAGGTTTGAGTGAATGAAATAATTTAAAACATTCACTAAAAACGGACATTTTAAAATCTTATTGTTTTACTGTTGGTTTATTTTATTTCTGTTAATTTAGCTAATATCGTCCTTGTGTTTATAAAAAAAATAATTATCAGAAATTATTTTTGTCGATGCCTCTTTTTTATACATTTCTCTTTTTGTAGCGCTGAGTCGTGAACAAATCTTTCTTGTGAGTCGGATCTTTTTAATGAATCAGCTGAACCGATTCAAAAAACATATCTGAACAATTCTTTGTTCACAACGAGAACTAAACGATTCACATAGTAACGAGTTGGTCAAGCAACCTACGCGAACTAATTGTGAAAAGTAAAGGGAAACCAAAGTGAAATGTATGGGTTGCTTAAATGGGGCATGCCCTCTTCGGGTGTGACAAAAACGTCTTTCCATGCACTTGTGTAACCTCACTCCAAAGTTCCAAACTCAAAGGAAGCTTATTCACGCCTTGTACCTCGCAGGACTTGGCGAGGAAACGAGGCAGCATCAATTTGACTCACTGACTCAATGAACTGAATCTCTTGCGAATCAATTTTCGAATCACAGTTTCTTGCTGAGGTGTTTTTTTTAAATACATTGAAACATGCAAAAGCTAATCAGCCAAGATATCTAAATGGATATTGTTTTTAATGTAAATGCAAATATATTATATTTATGCTTTAAATAACTTTATGTCGAACTGAATCATTGCTGCAACAAACTGAACAAGAACACGTGACATCACAATAAACATCCTAATTAATAAGACTATCACAATAAACATCCTCATTAATAAGACTGAATCGAAATAAATGTATTAAACGGCAATATGTGCCCACATATGTCTTTTGGGGGGCAGGCGACAGTAGCACATGATGATAAAAGATTCACCGAGTCGTTTTTGAACCAGTTCTTGAAACAACTCGCTCGAAAGAACGGAAATGAGTCGACTTCCCCTCACCAGTGGTTTTGTGGTTTGCGGAAAGGCGCTGCAACCAATCACATACAGAATTTGAGCTCACCAATCGTGTTAGATATGGTAATTTACAACCAATCACCGTTAGAAATCAGGCTGTTTGAAAATGTTTCAGGAAGTGAATATCCGCTTTGACGCGGACGTAAACAAACGTAGCTTAGCAATCTGTTCACACTCACTGTTGTAACGACAGAGAGATTGTACAGTAGTACAATGTATTTCTCTGCCGCCTAGATCTAGAACGATCTGATATCCGATAACGGGTAAGAATGATTTTATGGCATGCTTGGGGGGAAAAAAAACTAGTTCATATTTTAGTTAGCAAGCTAGCTCTCTAATAACAAGAAAGCTACAGCTTTGCTGTATTCTAACAGAAGCAATACATTATTAGGAATTTCTGTGATTTACATCCGTAATGTTAATTTGAAGGGCTTTTCCATTTTTTGTGTTCAAAAGACTGACTTGAAGACACTGCTAATGTAATACAGGTAAGGTAAAACGGGCTAGAGCTAGCTGGCTAGACAGGTGCAGATTGTTAAAACATCTACTGTATCCTTCAGTTTAGGTGCTGACTCTCTGTTATCATTTTAAATCAACAGGACCAGCGTTTGGTTAGGAGCCTTTCCTGAGAAGATCTCAACTCAACAATGTCTACTTCAAATTTCAAGAATAAGTGTGTGACCCAAGTCAACTGTATATACTGTGACAGTCTGCTGTGTATGAGGGGGATGAAAGCAGTACTTTTGGCTGATACGGAAATAGAGTTGTTCTCAACCGACATACCCCCAAATAGGTGAGGCTTCCCCGATCAGACATCACATGAACCTGTCTGTAAACGTGATAATCATATTCAGTTTGTTTAATGCTTTTTATAAACAAGTCTTGTTTTCCCCATTTAGGACAGTTGATTTTGTGGCAAGCTGCTATTCCACTGAAAGCTGCAAATGCAAATTAAGAGACATTGCTTGCTTGAAATGGTAAAGAGGTCTTTAACTACTATCACTTTGTTTTTACTCATAAAGTGTCTGTAGTGTTTAGCATAAGTAGTGTTTGGAATCATAAAAACTTATTAATAACAAATATGGTTATATGCACTAATGTTCAAAAAGTTGAGGTCAGTTAGATTTTATTCAACAATGATGTATTACATTGATGAAAAGTGACAGTAAAGGGATGTATAATTTTACAAAAAGTATTATCTCTTTTTAAATATGTTGTTCTTTTTAACTTGAATCCATCATAGAATTCTGAAAAGTGTTAGAGAAGTTTCACAACAATATTAAGTAGTGTTGTCAACATTAGTGATAATGATAATAAAAAAAATGTGTGAGCAACAAATCAGCATATTGGAATGATTTCTGAAGGATCATGTGACTAAAGACTGGAGTAGTGGCTGCTGAAAATTAGGCATTTAAAAATATTAAAATAGAAGATGATGTTCACAATATTACTTCTTTTTTTTACTGTATTATCTGATTAAATAAATGCAGCCTATTAAAAATATTACCAACCCTAAACTTTTGAACAGAAGTATATTTGCCTTATATTTACACTGCATCATATTTAGATTTGCAAGTTGGCTTCAAACATGTTGTTTTGCCATTTTTAGCTTTAATATTCAGCCCTTTGTTTACACTAAGCCATTTGCTGTTCTGTGTCATTGTGTCTCACAAAGCATTTGAATCCGGTGTTTTTGTCTGTCTCTCTGGCTCTTTCTGCACATTCAGTGGGAATGTTGTTGGATATCACGTGGTGGCCCCATGCAAGCCCTGCTTGCTCTCCTGCAACAATGGTCACTTCTGGATGTTCAACAGTGAGGCTGTGTCCACCATCAATAGACTGGATGCAACAGGTTTGAGACATCTGGTGCAAAAAACACTGTCTATGCCCTTTGCTTTTGGTCAGACAGCATTTGCATACCATTGTTTCATAGATTATCTGCTCCTATCCATCAAAGATCCTATGTAAATGCAAAAGGTTTGTAACCGACTTTGACAAAACTTCAAACATTTAAAAGTAGGGTAGGCAATTTTTGGAGAAGCTAGCTTTGAAAGCATAAGATCTCGCCCTCCCTTCAGAGCATCTCCAAAGCCACGCCTTCTTCAAAACACATGAACGCGTACAGCATGGAGCAAACAAAAGCATCTGGAGAGACGGCGGTAAACTACCTCATGTCTCAAAGAACGTAACATCAATAAAAATGAACATAGACAATTTAAAAAGCACTGCCCTGTACCACCGGACTGCTGCAGATTCACTTCGATTCACACAGGTTTTTCCTGCATTTACAGTTTTTTTGGCGGCCGCCAAGACAAATTTTTGTCCCGCCAAAACCTTATTTGATGAGTTATTGTGATTTATGAGTGATGTAGATGACTGCTGCACTTGTGATATGGCACATGTAAACTGAGTCACAGAGAGAACGAGCAGAGAGCTCCTCGCGCACATACTCTCTCTCTCTGTCTTCTCATATTTCACATATTGGCTCATATTTCTCATAATAATCAAAATCAAAACGTCGGAAGACCGAATCCATGTTGCACTCGGACAATTTTTTCCTTGAATTACCGCTGGCTGTGAACTGCGCTCAAAACATTGACTCTTTTCTGACCAGCTGACATAAACCATACTGTCAATAAACAGGAAAAAATTATATTCAGTTATGACGTGTTTTCTGTGTTGATAAATCTTTTGCGATGTTCTAACAGACGGGATTCGCACACAGCGCGTCTGCTAATGTCCGGTTCGCGAACTAATGATTCCTTTGAACCGAATCATTTTAACGACTGGTTAGAACATCTGATCTGTTCAACGCTGAACTAACGATTCAGTTTATTAATTTACTCAGAACACTGAACATCTGAAAAGAGAACACAAGTGTGCCCCCCCCAAAAAAAAGTGTGCTTACCCAATTTAGCTAGAGTGGATAGTAAAAATTTGTTTAATCATCCAGTCTTTCAGCTTATTTATGTTGACAATATGTAGTAAATTATCTATTAGCGTAGAATGGAGTTAGGTGAAACCAGAACAAAGTTGTTAGCTAGCTGATAATTGTATTAAATTGTATGTGGTAGAAAATTAGGCTATTTGTTAATTTTTTTATGCTACTTCTTAATATTAATATGATTATACCAAAACAATTATCAGTAAATAGTGTAAAAAATGAGGTACAAAAGAAACAAACATCAAGGTAGAGATCATACATAATATCAGATGTCAAAATAAGATTAGCAAACGGTTTCTTTGCATTTATTTTAAATTTATTGTCAGTATTGGGTTCGCAGATCACGTGGGTAGGGTACTTTTTTACTGTGTGTGTGGATGACCATGTCTATCAGCCACCACCGAAGACCATTTTTGACCCAGGGAAAACCCTGCCATTGAAACTCGAATCACGAATCGCTCCGAGTATAACGTCACAGTTTTCCATCTTTTCCAAATCACTGTAGTTATGGCGTGAATGCAGCATAAACTCTTTGTTTTGGTTCAGGAGGTGGATGCTGTTTCTGTTGTGGTGCTCGTTGACTGACGTCTGTCTAACTCTGCGTAGCCTTCATACTATATATAAATGCATTTAGACCACTTAACTTAGTGATTGCTATCAGGATGTGAAGAGACTTTCAACCAGCATAACATTTTTTTCCGGAACAAATCGCCTACCCTTCCTTTAAAAGTACTTGGAGTATATTTACTCTGCAGCATCTATGTTCTTGCTTCTCACTTGTCTGGTTGCTTGTGATTATGCATGGATTGACTCACACTAGCTAAGGTTTTAATATGCAGGTGAAGCTTGTAAAACAGATTGTCGGAACTGAAAGAACTGTATAAATAGTTGTAAAAAATGTCTAAAACAAATCGTTCATGGCATATCTTCTGATACAAAACCTTGAAAGCCTTTTTTCATTTGGGCTGCCACAAAAGGGCATTTTAAAAGGTATAAAATAAATCTAGAATGGCACAGAAATGAATTTCAGTAAATGAGTCTTCCTCAGAGGGGGTCAGCCTGGCTAGTCTTTTAACTTTTTTGTTTGTTTGTTTCAGAAGACGTGCCTTGTACTAGGCTGTAACATTATCGTAACTGATTAAAACCCAGCCAAAAAGCACCTTCTGTTTTTTTACAACAAAAGATGCTGCCAACTGGACTTTCAATTATTGTGTGGTGTAATTTGTGAAGCGAGTGTGAGCCGACCTGTGCATCACTATAAGGCAAGATAAACAGTTGCTATGTTATGTATTTAATGTGTGTTTTAAGATGAAATTAAGCTTGACAAGTACACATACACCACCATTAAACATTTTGGGATCTGTGAGGTTTTTTTTTAATACTTCATATTCAGCAAGGATGCATTAAATTGATCAAAAGGGACAGTAAAGACTTTTATAATGTTCTGAAAGATTTTGGTTTCTAATAAATGGCTGCTGATTTGCATCACATGTTTTTCTGTATTTTTGATCAAATAAAGGCATTTTTGGTGAGCATAAGTGACTTCTTTTAAAAACAGTAAAACGTCTTAAAGGGGTGCTTCAGCGCTGGGAAGATGAATGTGTATTTAAACTGAGCCATTTATTTAGTAGAGATGTTAAATTATTTTTGAATTTGGTGCCTTCTAGACCGAGAAAAGCTTTTTGTCTCGTGGATGAAAGACAACAACTCCCAGAATGCACTTGCTTCGCTGCCCTACGAGGCCACTCCCAAAGCCACGGCTACTGGTTATCACTTGCCCACCATGACACCGCCCCCACCATCTTTTTGATATTCATAGTAATAAAATCATTTCGTTCAGTTAGAGAATAGACACTACAATTAAAACAGGGTTCCCGCGGGGTCTTAAAATGTCTAAAATTTAATTTTTTTAAATTTAAGGCCTTAAAACGTCTTAAAAACGGCCAGATTTTCACCCGAGGTCTTAAATTTAATTTAGTTAGGTCTTAAAAAAAGTGTTATCCTTGTTCATTTCCAGAAATGCTGGCTGCAGAAAGTTATTAACGTTACACAGTAGCAAAAAAGTGTCGAATCGCGAAAGCGGCGCTCTAGAGTCTTTGCTGCGCCGCCCTCAGAGCGTTCGTTCGGTGTGTTGTAGTTCTTTCTGGGGGTGTTGATACACGTACTCGGTGATAAAACTACAAATCCCGTGATAAATGCAATTACCTGCCCGGAAAATACGTCTACATTTAATAACGTTGTATTTTTCTGGACAGAATGAGGCAGACATGCATTGTTTTATATTATTCTAAACAGTGATAAAGTCTGCACTCAATCAGCACTGCATACCTTATTATTATGACAATAGTGAAGGCTTGAAGAACTCAAATACACCATAGCTTGATGCAGTCGTGTTTATTGTCTTCGTTTCATCAGTCAAAGCGTTTCTATCATAGACCGTAAAAAAATATGGACGACGCGACTTCATTGACTTCCGCTGACCAAAGTTGAAGCTTTCATAGGCCCGCTCACGGCGCTGACATCTTGGGACCGAGTCTGCGCAGTGGTGATCTCGGGACCGGAGTTGCGCAGTAGAGAACAGGAAGTAGAGGCGCAATTATCAAAAGCCCGCCCACACTCTCGCAGATGCAGAACAATTAATTATGTTGGTGTGAAATAAACAGTTATGGAAGTGTAGAAATTAAAGCTAAAGCTCCAATCTCCTCCCAAAAATCCAGAAAAAGTCCGTTAGTGCCTCAGTGACAAGTTCACTCAGAGAAGCCGTCAATCTCAGCTGTCAATCATGACGTCACACCCCCCGTTTTTATAGCATCTAATAACTCACTAAAACTAAACTTATTTAAAAAACGAACACTTGAAATGAAATTATTGTAATAAAAACTGCCTAAAATGACAGAAACCATCTTTAGGAAACAATTATTTGAAGTGTAATTAAATTGTTTAGTGTGTCTCGCGCCCATTCAAAGACATGGAGAGGCGGGGTTTAGGAGCTATACTGGGACCGGCCACCGGGGGGCGATCGAGGCGCGAAAGCTTCAATTTCTGACTGGAGCACTACAGGCTTGTGCTGCGTCCCAATTCGCATACTATCCGTACTAAATAGTATTCGAAAAAAGAATTAGTATGTCCCAAATCGTAGTATGTTGAAAAAAGTATTCCAAAGATTCCCGGATGGTTTACTATTTCCGGTCAGAATCCGAAGTGCAGATCGATGCGCACTCTAACGGCTGATATTGCCCACAACCCATTGCGAGATGGACGAGGATTCGATTAGAACTACAAACGCGGATAAAAAGTGTTTAAAAAACTACAAACATGAAGGTTACGCGAGTCTGACGGTTAAGTGGAGAGGATTTGATAAAGTGGTTTGAGTGAGCAATTATCAGTATTTAACCTGACGAAAAGATATTTATTCAATATTATCCACATTATATTTCACCTGCAGCAGCATTGAGAACTTTTGTAATGATACGTTTGGCCATTAACTTTGCAAACACATGAGAGGAGTCTAAAGACCCACGAAAGGCAGATCAACGAGCGACTACATTTCTCTCCGATACGGTAGGAAATTAAATTTAAAGTGGGGGATTTGAACTGTGACGATGATTGACAGGGCAGTTTAAACGGTGACGGGACTCACGTAAGAGTGACGAAATAGTATGTCCCAAAGCTTGCATACTCTTCTGCTACACACTCAAAAGTATGTACTTTTTCTTCACAAAAAGAGTACATACTTTTAGGACGTAGTATAAGTAGGCGAATTGGGACGCAGCCTTGGTTTCTATCTTCAGTTTATCCTACATCGCTAGCTTCACATTAGGGCTAAGGATTACTTCTCTCAAGGGCGCCCTCTGGCTTCCCGTATGAATGAAAGTTTGGGTAACAAATATGAAAAATAAAACTTCTCTCTAAATAAATGTATATGACGACAACCCATATGTTTTTCTCCAATGTACAGTTTTTCCCCCACAGTGGATGCATAAGAGGCTCATATTTCACATTAAATACATAGACTTTTTATTTTATTTATTTATTTATTTATTTTATTTTGTACAATAAATCTTTAGACCTTTCTAATGATTTTTAGTCATAGGCTGTCTGCATATTAACAGGTAACCCAGCAGGGTTTTTTTGTAAAATAAGTTTTCTGTAAAATATAAATGTTATTTTATTAGTATTATTATTATATTGTTATATTCATTCTTAAATACTCTATTTTTAATTTTTTAATAATTAAAATGTTATTGTAATAGTAATATTTCTAATTTTGTTAAATATTTGTATTTATTGAATAGAATCATTATTATAAGTCTCGTTAATTTATAAACATTAATATATAAAATGTTATATGCATACACTTTTCATTTGTAAAAAAAAAAAAAAAAATGCATTTTAACCAGAATAATCGCAATTAGACATCTTCCCCAAATCGTGCATCCCTAGTTTATCCTATCTCCCTAGAGTATCCCCTGTTCAATCTCTATTAGGATATTAATATGCTGTTTTGTAATCTATTCTATTAGAGGGCAAGTTTGTTTTAGCCTATTTTCATTTTGGGCCTAAGGTTTTGGGCATTTGGCACGTTGTTGGTTGTGGAGGGTTACTAATGTCATTGCTTTTTTTATTATTTCTTTGATTTAAATAATTTTGGTAATGCGTCGTATAGGTCTTAAATTTCAATCTTTATGGTCTTAAAATGTCTTAAAAAGGTCTTAAATTTGACTTTCTGAAACATGCAAGAACCCTGTTAAAAACTGAACGTGTCTTTTCAATAAAGTGTGAGAGAGCCGAACGAAAGTCACGGCACAAATGCAGGAGTCAGATTTCATTCATCACGAGAGCGAAGAGCTCAGCACAGCTGAGGTAATCGCGGCGGTCATTCATGGCGCCTGTCCTGTCTGGCGCGTTTTCAGATCATGCCTATGGAAGCTTAACTTTCATAGGAATTCATTGAAAAGTTGAAACGCTCACTTTGCTCCGCACCGCTCCGTTATGAATGCCCGAGCGGCCGTGCGCATTTACAATCTGTGAGTGAGATCCCACCCCTGTGGGCGGGTTGAAAACATGCAGAACTAGCTCCTTCTACTGGCTGTAGTCTCTAGCCTCTGGCCAAAAAATCCTCTGATGACGCAAAATGACGATATTTGCGTCTTCTGAGTTTTTTTTCCAGAAATAAAATGCATAACTCTCTCGTCTCAGGGCGAAAGTACCATAATTCGAATATACTACCGGGTTTCTACAGATACAAAGCTTAATGGTAATCGCTGAAGTAACCCTTTAAGTTATACACTTTTACCGTACCAAATTAGGGTTCTTTTGCTTGTTACAATAGCAGAACCCTTTTTATTAGGTTCCATAGAGAACCATAGACCATCAGACCTTTACTGTATTAAAAGGAAAAAATTATATAAAGTCATGGGAAGGTTTTTGTGACTGGGTATGTTTGGGCATGATTTATGAAATCATGAATTCAGTATCTCTCTTACTTGCTTTGTGGAGAAGAGAAGATGAGTTCTATCATCTCAACTGAGTAGAGCTGCTCACACTTACATGTTCTGTAACACTAAAAAGAGAAAAAGAAACCAGGAATGAAAACCAGGTACAATTTTTAAAGTTAAAATGTATAGACATTTTAAGAAAGAAATAATTTACTTGTTGACAGTCTGTGTAGTTGTGTAGCTGAGCTCCACAAAAATCAGTAATGAGGTGGCTTTGACAGTTACACGTTTGAAAAACTAAAAGGTGGGAATAAAGAACTCTAACACAAAGAACCATTTCATCATATAAAGGGTTCTTCAGGATGATATGGTTCTAAATAGAACTGTTACTACTTGTAAAGAACCTATAAAGAACAATCTCTTTTTTAGAGTACAGACCCCAAACATTTGAACTGTAGTGTAAAAAGAACATATTTTGGACGTAATGTTTATAAATGCGCCAACTCTAAATAATACAAGTCTTTCTCTTCCACAGGGCAGAACCTTCTGCTGTGGGGAGATCTTCCAGAACTGGAGGACAGCGATGACGAGAGCCTGGACAGTTTCTCAGAAGAAGAGTACCTCAGATAGAAACGCACATGGCCAAAGGAAGTAGACTCTGACGGTAGCAAACTAGTTTGCTTTCACTCGCACAGATCTCCGTTTAAAGCACATTGTCTTGTCTTTAGCTGACTGGGAAAAGATAAAAAAAGGTCTTTATCGTAGCTTGATTCATATGCATTCTTTGGCTATATTTTTTCAGCATCTTCTCAGATTAGTTTGAAGTATTTCAGAGTGCCACTACCAAAGAAACATGTTTGTGTTTTCTTTGCTTTATGGTTGCAGTAGAACAAAACACGACGACTGGACTTTAAGATTTATGATGTTATCCTCATATGTCTTTATACAGCATTCACACATTTCAGACTGTTCAAGAAGATTAACAGCAGTGTTACTTGATGGGTTATTACAGCTTGTTTGCGGTGGTACTAATGCAGATTGTTGGGAAGCAACCAAATGCTGTCTAGGTAGACCTTTCTTTCCAAAAATGGATGGATGGATAGTACACTGGTTTCTAGGTGTACTGGTCACTAGTCTAAGTGGTATTAAAGAAAGAAAAGGACTGACATTTACCATGTTTTAATGGTTTATCAGTATATTTCTCCATTTCAATTGAATTTTACATATAGATTACTCAAGATGGATATCCGTTGGCATAATTGGTACATTTATTTGAACCAAGGTTCATCCGTGCATAACACTGTCTTTCATCGAATTATTTTCTTTATTTAGATTTTGTTATTTACGCAGCTTTGACATTTGAAGTGGCACAAAATGACTTGGCAGCTTTAACTACAGTCGATAGGTCTCAGCTCAGTGACATTTGGCATTTCAACAAATTTGAAACATTTTTATGATGTACTATGGTACTTTGCTTGGCACACTCTTTACAATTAATGCTGTTTCATGATTTTTTAGTAGTTTAAAATCTGTACTTTCTGTATGTTTCACTGTTTGTCACCAGGGCAATCATGAGAAGAAGCGACAGGAAAAAAAGCGCTTAATTACTGTAGACAAAATTCTGTATGACACTGTGTGACATACTGGACAAATAATTTTTTAGCTTCCTTAACCATGAAGATAACAAAACGGTTTGCGTCCTCTTCCATTTGTTTTGATTTACAAAGACACAATGTAGTCATTCAGTAGCAGTTTTTCCACAATCCTGTTTACCATTTCACTGTGTAATGATACAGATTTTGCAGTCCAATATGAAGGCTATTATGCCCAATGTAAACGTCTTAGTGCAACATTTTATGTCTTGTTGTATTGAAGGTTGCATTTTCAGTAAAAAAAACAACAACAGCAAAAAGAATAAACAACCACTATTGTGATGGCTTTCAGGTGAAGCATTTTTAGGGGTTGGCTCTTTTATGCCTTGAAGCGATCTTTAGTATGCATTTATGACCAAAATGAAATGATGAAAAAATATGTTTTACATTTTAACTTATTAACAGAGGATTTATTTGATTTAAGTTATCAATGTTTTGAATGTATTTATTAACAGACATGATACTGTATTTATACTGACATGATTTAATTTGCGCCGTGTGAGGATGAGAAAAAAAATAGTTTGTATACTTTTGATCTGCATTGACAATATGTTGTTGGTTTAAACTTTGGGCTGTTTTGTATGCTGAATGTCTTGATATTAAACTTTTTAATGTGGATTTACCTCTTTAAATTTCCTTGATTTACCAAAGATCAATACTGTCCAAATGAAATAATTTCCATTGCATGTCAGATCAAAACACACTGATCAAAAGTTTGGGGTTGGTAAGATTTTTTTTTATTTTTTGGGGGGTAAAGAAGTATCTTATGGTCACTAAAGCTTAATTTTTAAAGCTTAAGTTTAATTTAACATACAGTAATACTGTAATATGGTTACAATTTCTCCTATATTAAAAAGGATATTTAATAAATCTTTACAAAATGCTGACTTTTCAGCATTATTACTCCAGTTTTCAGTGTCACATGATCCTTCAGAAATCATTTTAATATGCTGATTTGATGCTCATTATTATCATTTATATGTTGAAAACGTTTGTGTTGTTTAATATTTTTATGGAAATCATTATACTTTTTTTAGTCTGTGATGAATAGAAAGTTTAAAAGAACCAATTATTTAAAATCTTTTGTAACACAAATTCTGTAACACTTCTAAACAATTTAATGCATCCTTGCTGAGTAATTATTATTATTTTTTTAAATGACCCCAGGCTTATGAACGGTATAGTGCACTGTCCATGGATGTTGAAGTAAATATGTTTACCCCAATATGTTATAAAAAAATATAATAGCATTATAACAATCAAATATAAATATTATACCCTTACTTTAACTATTAAATTCATTTTGGAGTATAATATTGTAAATTGAGAACACTTCAGACAATAAGATCAGGCTGTTCCAACCAACTTGGCAACCAGATAAGCAATTGTCAGAGAAGTGCAAAAACATAAACTACAGTGCTGACACAGATGCAGAACTATTTTACTGAAATGGCATATTTGAAGCAATCTCTGAGAAAGTGGCACAGAAGGAGGAAAAGTAAACGACACCACAATTCATTAGAATCCATTAAAAGCCACAAAATACATCTGAACATCCAAGGAACACCTTTATTCTTTTTAGCGGAAAACAGTCAAATCATTGAGGAACATATTTCATTAAACCACAGATGTGCATACAGGACACTTTTAAATTTTAATTTAATTTTCAGCAAAACTATGACACAAAGCAGCAACTATGAAGTAAAAAAAAATAATTTGAATATACAAGGCTGGCATGACCCAGATTGAAAAACCTGTATGACCTAAACATTGGAGTTCATTGACATTCTTCATCAAATTTAGGCAAATTTATTGACATTTGAAGGTTTCAAAATAAATAAATAAATGCAAAAAAAATAAAAGGTGGGATAATTTCTTAAAAAGTGTAAATATCCTATTGGTAAATGTATTTTAACCCTTAAATGTGTGAATGTTTCACCAATCATTATTACATATTCGGGTCTTTAAAGACCGGATCTATATCTAACACTGATGGATTTCTACCAGTCGTAATATTATAAAATTCTTCTGATAACAATTACAGAAGAATAAAATCAAGCATATTTTGTTATCTTTTGGAGCTTGGAAGGGTTCAGTTTGAGCAGATGTTTTATAGCATCATCACTGACTGTCCTCATCAGATCTCATTTCCCAGTACATTCAGCATCATAATCTCATAATCGTGATCTCAAACATATTCTTAAAACGATCATTTTCAACATCTTCAAAATCAATATTTTGATCACTGACAGCTTCTTCACCATATCCACCATCAAGTGACAGTGACACTAATATTTGATTGTGTTCAGTACTTGTTCTACAGAAAATCGCTGATTCAATTTACGTTTTACTGATGATACTTATTATTCTTTTGTTTTCTGCCTGCAGTAACTTTGAGTGAAACGTCACTTAAAGGTGAACTATGTAGGATTTTTGCAGTAAAATATCCAGAAACCACTAGGCCAGTGTTATATATTTTGTTCAGTTGAGTAATTAGAATATCCCAAATGTTTCCAACTATTTGTAAATCGTGAGAAATTGCTATTTTAGCCGAGGAACCGGGACGTGTGAACTATGCGTGTGAGGGAGTCGCCTGTCGATTGCGTCGTATCTGCGTCACCCTCAGTTTCCGGTTTTATTCAGTGAAACACTTTACTCTCACTGCAGTGTGAACAAGTGTCATAGCAGCCGCCGAGCGGACGTCATAACTTCCTTTTCAACACACTCAGATATATCTAATACGATAAACAGAGTTGTGTTACCTCAAACTCATGACTGGAAAAGAGGAAGTGGCGCCCGCAACCGTGTCATAATAAAAGTCCCGCCGGCGACTATGCCATAATAACAGTCCCGCTCTTCAATCGCTCCTGCGGCCTTGCTCAGCTCCACAACACTCGGTCCTGCTCTGCTTCAGACTACAGTAATGTTAATAATCACATCCATGAACATGATTTCTGCCTGAGTCCTATCCCGACTCTTTCCCACCGGCTGTGAGGTGAAGACCACATGTCCCAAGATTCTGCGCTCAAACTTGGCGTCATCAAACTACGCCTTTGTTTTGAACAGGTGACCTCTAGTGGATGGAAAAGTTACATAGTGTAGCTTTAATCATTGTGTATCAGACATTGCCACCTTGTGGAATAAAGGTGAATTGCACTTATTCAGTCATCAAAGATTCAATTATTGTTGTGCAGAAAAAATATACTTGCACTGTTACACACACCTCCTGTCTTTAGCGACCCTATACCATTTTTCTTTCTTTCTCTTTTTTTTTTTTTTTACAAAAAATGAATGGGAAAACAGGCATTCTTTTATAATTTGTTTTCTTGTTATTTTGTTTATAATGAATTGACTGAGGAATACTAAGAAGGTGGATGTCTAACTTTAAAAAATGAATGAGCAGGAGGGTAGTGAATGACGTCCAGGGTCTCTAAAGTCCCATAGTATGCATTTAAGGGTTAAATGTTGACATATTTGATTTGTCTCCCAGCATTTGAGCAAATATGATTTCCCATAAAAGGAAGATGTGGGAATGTCTAAATTATTCTTAGAATCAAACACGCTATTTTAGCAACCCACAACCACAGCCCTTTTCCACTTGAGAATAAACTCATTTTTCTCTGGAAAAATGCTGACTTACTTTGGCTGTGATGAATTGTAATAACTGTTCAGACACATCTGAGCTTGAACAACAGTCTTCCGTATTTGAGGCCCATCTATCAAATCAGCCTTTGTCTTTATGAACACACACCTCCACACCTCAGTAATTCATCTGTCAAAATGCTTGTCCCTAATCCAGCGGCTCTTTCTATGTGCACACCTCCTGACAAACGCCATTGAGAAGATAGCTGTTAATAGAAATAATATAGTGTGTGGCATAATGATACCATACAAAATGTTAAGTCCTGCCGCTTTCATCTACCTGTTAATGATTAAAACCACATGCTTCAAACACAAGACTGGCTTTTACTGTGAATGAAACATTTCAGTAGAGCCAAGACACTACGATAATGAATCTGAGCTGTTTAGTATTACCAGAAACTCGAGTTACAATTAATCAGTAATCAGATTACTTTTTTCAAGTATCTAGTAAAGTAAAGCATTACTTTTAAAATGACCACAAAATACCTGAGTTACTTTTTCCCCATTTATTGACTGACACCGCTCCTGTCTCCATATTGAGAGAAGGTGCAGATGCGTTGTGTGCTTTCTATAATCATTATGGTTATTGTTGTTCTATAATATCTGTGAGCATGCATATACTCACCTCACTTGCGCGAAAAAGCTGCAATAATTAAATATGTTAACACAAATACATTTATTAACCAATGTCTTTCCTGCTGATCTTTTATGATCTAATAATTAAACAATACTAATAAGCAAAAATGGCTTTAGATAAACATAAAATCAGTTTTTATTTTTAATTTTGTTTTTATTGCTGAGGTAGGCCTATGTGCAAAATGCTGTTTTTTATTATTTTTAATTAAGAATATTTTTTCCATGGTTATACGAACAATCTGGAAAACATTTGAAGAATATTCATTCTTTGAAAAATACACTAATAAAGTATGATTAGCATTTTCATGCAAATATTTTGATTTTTAAGTTAACTTACAAGAACACTGTAAAAAAGCCATACAATTGTAAGTACAATCACCTTAAATTGCATTAAACTAACTTAAAAATTAGTTGAATCTTGTATAACAAAACAATTCAACATTTTGATGAGTTAAAGTATTACGTTGTCATAATTTATTGATCCTATATATATATACAGTGTATACACAGAGACAAGAAATGTGAACCACTTGCAGAATTTGTGAAAATGTGAATAATTTTAACTAGATAAAAGAGATCATACAAAATGCATGTTATTTTTCATTTAGTACTGTCCTGAATAAGATATTTTACATTAAAAATTTTTTTACATATGTCCACAAGACCAAAAAATTGCTGAATTTATTAAAATAACCGCGTTCAAAAGGTCATGTATCATTAATTCTCAATACTGTGTCGTTCCCTGGATGATCCACGGCTGTTTTTGTGTTTTGTGATGGTTGTTCATGAGTCCCTTGTTTGTCCTGAGCAGTTAAACTGCCCAATGTTCTTCAGAAAAATCCTCCAGGTCCTGCACATTCTTCAGTTTTCCAGCATCTTTTGCATTTTTGAACCCTCTCCAGCAGGGACTGTAGGATTTTGAGATCCATCTTTTCACACTGAGGACAATTGAGGGACTCAAACACAACTACTAAAAAAGGTATATCACCAATGCTCCAGAAGGAAACACAATGCATTAAGAGCTGGTAGTGAAAACTTTTGAGCAGGATGAAGATACATATTTTTTTTTCCCCCATTTAGCATGCCCTTCAGAAGCAACAGAAGATACTGACATGTTTCCCAGAAGACAAATTGAGTACATTTTACCTTGATCTTCAAATTCAAAGTTTTCACCCCCGGCTCTAATGCATTATTTAGTTAAAATTATTCATATTTTCACAGATTCTGCAAGTGGTTCACATACTTTTTCTTGCCACTGTATGTATATATCAGTGTCATTATTGAACAAAGCAGGTTAGATTTCTGATTATTTTAAATGGACAATAGCAGAACCTTTTTGTCACGTGTGGGTAGGAAAAGGGATGAAGACTCAAATGCAGAGGAACCAAAAGATTTATTAAATAAACAGAACTACACAACAAATACCCTCAAGGGGGAAAATCAAACATAATACAAACACACACACACACACACACACACACACACACACACACACACACCAGGGTCAGGAACAAGGACCAGGGAAACCGAAGACATCAGGACAAGACACCAACATGAACGAAGACAAAAGGACTGAAAACACAAGGAAATTAAATAGGGGACAAATAAGGCAGGTAATGGGGAACAACAGCTGGGGCAAATTAATAAATAATTAGATAACAAGAGGGATGGGATCCAGACAAGAGCACATAGCTCAAAACAACAAAATACCACTTGTGCTATACAAGACAGGACAGACATGTGACACTTTTAGTTTACAGATAAATATATTTTTGTTGTTTCAGAAACCATTATATATGCCATATAAACGCCAATATAATGTTAATTTCATTAACAACAACTTTGACAAAAAATGTTAACTGACGACCTTTCCATTGACTAAAACTCGACTAAAATTCACAGGCTTTGGCAAAATAATTCATCCACATTAAAGATGAGATCTACAATTGCGCAATGACAATGAGGACTGCCAAAGTAGACAGTTCAAGATATACCTGATCAAACTTACAAAAAAACCAAACAAAAAAACATTGGCCTATATCCCATGTATATTTGTTCAAACGTGCAAGTAGAGATTCAGCAATCAAGGCTATATCATGCAGGTATAGACCCGTTGTCTGAACATGTTGACTACCATCAGAATACCTGCTAAATAATACTATAGTGTGTGAAAGTATGGGGGTTGGTTTGCAGTCATTGACAGGGGCTGCCATTGTCACTCACTGACAGGGGCTGTCAATCTTTAAGAATATCTCAGAGTGAAGAGTCACCTTAAGAATGGGGCGGCTGAAAAGGTCTGTCAGTGTTTGTAAGAAATGGCTGATTTTGAATGGAGTGTTGTCCATAGGGAGATCAGGAATGTCAGTAAAAGGTCAAGACTAATTAAATGTGTCTTGTGCAGCAGATAAAAGTGGTAGAACTCAGTGACAGATACCTAGGTGTGAGTGTGACTACCAAAGTGTTAATGGTTTACTCAAAAGGTATTGAAATACTTTATGCATCTTTGAGAAAAAGCAGAATACCGCCTTCCATATTCAACTTACGCAGAAAGTGTGACGTCTCTCACAATTCAAAGCGCTTACGCTACGTCCGACATCATCGTCGCACCAGTTACTCTTTTTTCGTAAGGCAGTCTGTTGGAAGCTATATATTTTACTTTAATTCTAACGTGTTAAATATGGATAATTTTCTAACACAAATGCATCACTTCGCTTCAGAAGGCCTTTATTAACCCCCCGAAGCTGAATGGATTACGTTTATGATGGATGGATGCACTTTTTTGAGCTTCAAACTCGTGAGCCCCGTTCATTGCCATTATAAAGCTTGGAAGAGTCAGGATATTTATTAATGTAACTCCATGAAATCAAAATGGACAATTCTTGCGATTGACTATCGCAGCTTCCATTTCATACCCACTTTAAAAATAATGGTTTCTGACATCTATCACATTTAAAGGAGGTTTCTATTTATCTATATGTATATGCATATAGGCCTCATCAACCTCAATAGCTCAACAGTGTAACATGAAAGATGAAAAAAACGAGTAACATAAAATTAAGATGACAAGACATTAATAAACATTTCCCTCAGCCACAGAAACCCGATTGGTTAAAGGAACACAGCAACTTTTTGGGGACTTTAGCTTATTCACTGTATCCCCCAGAGTTAGATAAGTCCATACATACCATTCTCATCTCCGTGCGTGCCATAACTCTGTCTGACGCACCCACCGCTAGCCTAGCTTAGCACAAAGACTGGAGGTAAATGGCTCCAGCTAGCCTACTGCTCAATAAGTGACAAAATAATGCCAACATTTTCCTATATTTACATGTTGTAATGTGTAAAGTTACATCGGGTACTAAGACCGACGGAAAATGAAAGGTTGTGATTTTCTAGACCGATATGGCTAGGAACTATACTCGCATTCCTGCGTAGTAATCAAGGAACTTTGCTGCCATACTATAGTATGTTATAGTATATTACGCAGCGGATATTAGGCAGCGCCTGAAACTTCCCCAGCACGCTCTCTGTGTAAGCAGGTTGTCACGTTGGTTATGTTGACCGAAGTTAGCCTATTTTCAGACGCTGTGTAATATCATTGCGCCTGCTGCACAAAGTTCCTTGATTATTACGCAGGAATGAGAGAATAGTTCCTAGCCATATCGGCCTAGAAAATCGCAACTTTTCATTTTCCGTCGGTCTTAGTACACGATGTAACTATACACATCACAACATGTAAATAGGAAAATGTTGGCGTTATTTTGTCACTTATTGAGCAGTAGGCTAGCTGGAGCCGTTTACCTCCAGTCTTTGTGCTAAGCTAGGCTAGCAGTGGGTGCGTCAGACAGAGTTATGGCACGCACAGAGATGAGAATGGTATGTATGGACTTATCTAACTCTGGGGGATACAGTGAATAAGCTAAAGGCCCAAAATGTTGGCGTGTTCCTTTAAGGTCTAGGACTCGACCCAGAACTGACAAGGTGAACTCGGAACCAACAACACAAGTTGTATTAAGATTCCATATAGCAATTATATTTTATCATTTTTCTGATTTATATTTCTAATTAACATCAAATATTCAGATGAAATATTGTGCTAGAAATGTGCATGAATGTTTGTCTGGCTATCACTAGACCAAGCTCAATCTTTGGTCTGGGGTGCTTTGTATTTTCTGCACAAGAGGCGTGATCAATGGGCATAGTTCAAATCACTCTGTATGAAATTGGATGGTCCTTCAACCAATCAGACCAACGATCCAACTATCTGTTATTGCGTTAAACTCGCCAATAGCGCGCCAGGTGGATAAGCCGGCTTGTAATTGGTCCCCGCAAATTTGTAACAGAAGAAGGATAGAAATATGTAAAGGTTTCCAGCCTGAGCTAGCCTGACAAGCCAGACCCACATCAAGAGCTAGTTGATAGATTAAACTTTCTCCGTATCCGGTCGGCAAAACTCTGAACACATCTTCCTTTCTTAAGAATGACTTCAGTGCCGTTCTTTGTTCTTTCCTCAAAGAAAAGCTTCCAGAGTCGCGGCCAAAAGCTGCTGTTCGCCAGCTTCTTTGTTTACAAGTAGCACGTGGAACCGCCACAACTCTGCCGATTATTTATTATTATATTTGTACTGATTTGCTTCCAGCCAATAAGGGCTAGAATAAAATTTTATCTTTCTTCCGAGTCCTTCAGTGTCCCCCAAACACTTCATATGTCTTTCTTTTTTTCAACTCTAATTTGCACAAAACTGTGTATACTTCACCTCAAGATACTCCTGACAAAAAAAGATTAAAGCGAATTTTGATTAATTAAATCATTTTCAAGTAATGGGCCTATTTTGTGGGTTTTAGGGTGGACTGTAATGACTAATTTGCCTAAATTGTTAACGTAGCGCTCAAATGTAATTTTATTGAAATTTTCTTAGGAAACAATTCATGAATTTCTGATGCTCATGGGTGCTTAAAGCAAATTTGAAATGTCCAGCCTCTTATTTGTAACTGTGAATGACAGATGGAAGCTGTAATACTAATGTTGTCCACTAGAGAGAACCACAGGATAAGAAATCGTGTTCACCTTACTTTCCCGGCATCAATGAGAATGGCTTAATATTTCCTGAATTTCCTGAAAAGTCAGTCGTCTCTTGGAACTAGTGTTTTTGCAAGATGTTTCATCATATTTCATAAAACCCTAAGATTGCTGACTTTATATCATAATTATAATTATTCCCTAGAAAGTCAAGGGCACAGAGCGTTATCAAAATCCCCACATTTCTCGTATCCATTTGATAATTGTATTCCATACACAGAAAAGGCAAAATGGTTTTGCTTTATTGTAAAAATAAAATCATATAACTTCTAGCCTATTTTTTCCCTTGTTTTTAATCTGTCGTTTTCTTCATAGAAATGAATGGGCAACTGGGACTTTCGTAGGTGTTCAGGAGCGCCTCCCTTGTGGCCGCTTTGAACAATGGACTGATGGACTCTTCAGAATGCGCATGCGCTTCTTAAGGGTGAGCACTGAGCAGATTATTCGGATTAGTGACGCAGTTAGATTGCATACAAATTTATTAGTTGGCTACTTGTTTATTTGCGTTTTTCCTTGAAAGAATATTAATAATTTGTTTATATGTTGGTAAGTTTATATGTCAACATGCACCTGCTATACTTGAAGATGTAGTTATCACGTAAACAATACGCCTAAACAAGTGAACAACAATGTGTTATTGATACTTACACGAAACATCTTTAGCTGCCTTAAAGATGGTAAACATGACAAGGAATGCAAATATTACACTTCCTCACATTTAGAAGCTAATTATATTAGTGAATATTAGATTAGTAGGCTTGTGAATTATGTGTAGGCCTATTTTCTTCGTAGGCCTAACGTAACGTAACGGTACAGGAAACACTGGATTAATCATGGCCACGATGTGGAGAAAGATTTAAGCAGGTCAGTAGACATTTAAATCGACTTAAAGCAGACTTTTGTACTGTTTATTTTAACATTTGTCACTCGTGTATTTTTTATACAACCAAATGTTGTTTACATGGGAGATTTCTGATTAATTTCAAATATTGTTCCTTGTTTCTTTTAAAATAATATAATAACGGTGCCTGGTGCCATGTATGTTTATAGTTTTGTGTATATATAATTCTGAGGAAAGTCAGAAAAAAAAATAGCTGAGCATGTGCCTATACGTTACATGGTAATTGGCTCCATCTGCTGGTTATTCATATGCTGTTTGTTTTCACCATTAGCTAGATTGCCTTGGTTTGTTAATGTCCAAACGAGTAGATAAATGATTTTGTACATTACAAGTATTTATCATGTAAATTTTATAAACACTAGTTTGTTTTAACGGTTTGGAACAGAAATGGATATGTAGCCTACAATATTAGCGGGTGAAAGGCTCAGTCACCACTAACGTTTCATATTTTTTGTTGACACTGAACTGTACGTCGACTGAGGCCTAACTTCTCTTTTCGTGTTCCAAAATAGAAAGAAAAGTCCCAACGTTACCGGTTTGGATGAGTAAACTTTTAGAGGTTTAATTTTAGTTGTTGTTGGTTGAACTAACGTACTGTATTTGTTTAGTGAGTGGTTGCAGTTGGACACTGGCCCACACGAGGGCGCCATAATACAAGGATTCAGGGAAAAAAACTAGACTCGATCGTCTAGTACCGGATAGACATCCAGGAACGTTGCTTTGATCTGCCGCTTGTTTCCAGAATCATTTTTCAGCTTTGTTAATACAATTATAACCTAAAAATATTTTTTCGTTTATGTTTTAGCAGTTTAAATGCCCCTCCACATTTTCTCCACTCCTGAACCTCAAAGATTGATCCGCCATGACAAGCCTATCTGGCATCTGCAAATCAAATTTTGAATAAACGCTTATAAAAAGTGATTTAATAGTACCGATTCTTTTTTTATTCGACGTGGAAGTCACTGTCGCGCTTGAAATACACAGCAGTGAACGTCATTACAATAAGAAAAGGATGGAGTATCTTTGCACGAGCTGTTTGATTTTACTGCGTTTTTTGAAGCTTGTAATTAATTTTCTAAAGGGACATGACGTCCGTTAGTTCAGAAGAATAGCTGTCCATCTTTTGCTCACAACTCCTCATTAAACAAATCAGTCTAGCGAAATGCCACTCAGTCGTTATCCCAGATAGCAAAAAATATCGGCACGGCTTCTTTTTGCCGCCGGCCCTAAGCTGTCGGCTATAGGTGCGTCCCGCTGGCGGTGATGAAACGTTTGCCGCCGAATACGTCACTCCCATTTCTTGCGAGATGCCGCGGCCGACTAGCCGGCGGGCCGCCGGCTTCATTTTCTCTGGCGGTTGCCTCCGCCTAATGGACCGCGGCCGGCTGGCGGCAAGCCGCTGTGAAATACAAGGATTTCTACTCTCAAATTCGACCAGCCACGTTGGCTATGTTTGGCTTGTTGGGAAATAGAGTGGAACTGACAGCATTTTAACTAGTTCTCACATTTGAAGCGATTATAAAATCATAATAGCCTATATGTGAATTATATCAAATATTCGTTTTTTTGCTCCAAAGCCATTAGGGTTTATAACAGATTCTTGACTCTTGATTCCATGATAAGGTTAGGTTTAGGAAATTACATTTAAATTTTCACTTGATTATTTGCATGTCGAGTGTGTTTAAACAGTGTTGGTCAATTTGACCCATAATGGATGTAATACTTTTTTTTTTTTAGCATAATAGGAGGGTTAAGAAAGTTTGAAAGTTCATTTTAGGATATTGAACACTTTTATTTTTGTATTGCCCTTTTTTCTATTTCTTTTTGGACTGACTTTAAAATAGACATGACAAAAAATTAGAACTAACTTCATGACATTTTACTTTGTTTTCAAAACCCATATTTTTCTGAAAAACAAAAATATATTATTAATTATTTAGGAAAAATTCTACATTCATAAGACAAGAATAACTCAAAAGAAGCCCTCTAATATTACCTTTTATAAAGCTGATTTTTACAACTTTGAAACCCTCTCAAACATGAGGTCGCAAAACAAAAAGCTTACAAAAACAGAAACCTGAAAGCTTTTCAATTTCATGTGACTGCCTTAATATTATAAAGTATTTTCTATCTCAGAATTCTTATTTTTATTATTTATTTTATATACATTGTTACATTTGTTGTTATTCTTTGTTCTACATATTCGGAACTGTACCACAATGCTTTATTATTTTTATTTTTCTCTCATTGTACTTTTTGTATTGTACTTGTCTATACATGTACTAATTTAAATAAAAAAAAAACAAAAAAAAAACAGAGAAGTACCTCCACCGGCCGAGAGGGGCAGTATACCTAAAAAAGGCGGAAGACAAACCGGTAAAACATACAGATTTACCAACAGCGGCCGCTCATCACATGGTTTTAGTATTTGAAGAGAGGAGATCAGAAAATATCCTCGACTACGAGCGTTTAAGTAAGTACATGTTTCCTTTTTGTGTCACACAATATTATGTTCATTTTTGATGTATATACCGGTAGGTTGTTTTAATTAGTTTTAATTAGTTTTAATTAGTGCACAATGCACAGTGTTAGCTAACACGTGCTGTTTCGCCTTTTTTACACACTGAGTTCAAGCATGTTCTACATGTTAAAATGTATCTAGCTACTGTAGGTAAGTTAGCCAAAGCTTTACATCTAGAAAGACTTAAGTTTAACTTTTGGTGTTTTCTAACAAAACAGAATGATGTATATAGGTTATTTAAATTATTTTGTTAGTCCGAACAAGCATGCTGCTAGGTCAGTTTTAGCAAGTGTTAGCTAACATGTGCTGTGTTGCTACTGTTCTTCTAGCATTTAAGGTCATTTATGAGTTATTTCTCTGAACTGCTGTACTTTTTATGTTTGAGGACAATGCAGTTTACTTGAATCACTACACTGAATGAATACATTTTACTGTTCCACATTTGGCTGACCAGTTTTTCCCCCCACAGCATAGCTACTGTATATTCTGTATATAACGTTAACAATGCGGTTTTGTTCACATTTTCTTGCAGATACCTTGACCAGAGCACAATCGGTTATCTTCATCCAAGAGACCTACTATTGGACAATCGTTTCGGCTTTCAAGGTAAATAAATTGTTAGTCACAATGTCTAGTTACTGGGCTATAAGGAGAAGAATATTGAAAGGAGTTGAGATGGACAAACAGGAAATTGCAGATGTTGGAAACTTTAACAGTATGGAAAATTGTGCCTGTAGTTGTTGTTTTATATATATATATATATATATATATATATATATATATATATATATATATATATATATATATATATATATATATATATATATATATATATATATTAATTAAAATAAAATATTTTTTTATGTAGATTTCCAGAATGAGAACCAAGCCCTGAGGGAAAGCAATGCACAAGCAGGTGAGAACATGCACTCTTTCTTAAATTTTACTTTTTTGACTGTGATGTAGGTCCAAAATTACCAAATGCCTTTCATATTGTAGCTTCGGATGGCAGCGGCTCACTTCAAGAGCAGGTGAAGCAAGTGAAACAATGTTGATGACGTTTGCTCGTACTGGGCAATCAGGTACAACTTGCAAACAACACCTGTGGTTGTTGGTTTAATTCCCACTGGGGCCACCTGTACATGTAGTAGACCTAGTTGTAAATGTCACAGTTTAGTAGTTGAGGGACCAGGACTGACTGCTTTATTCTTTTATTCTGTGAACCCCTGTAGGTGCAGATCAGACCCTAATGCTGCGACGTCTTGGAGAGTTTGGCGATGTTGTGCGTAGCATGGACAACAAAATGGACACTATGCTGCAACATTTCAGTGCCAATGTGTCTTTTGGAGAGTTCTCCCTGCCAGGGGGTCTGTTACTCCCCCTCGACAACCCATTTGGCGTTGCTTGACAACAGTTTGAGGCAGGATAAAGAGCTCCAGTAAGTGTGCTGATTTTGTTTATAATGCTGTAGGGTAATCTAAAAAGTAAAATTTAAGATTCTACACTGCATATTCTACAGTCTGAATCCACAGCCTGTCACATTTTTATATTTATGTATGAGAAGCTTCAGAGATATGTGATTTGTAACACTTTTTTGTATTTTCAGCTTCGGTTTTTGGCAATCAAATGTGGGAGGGACCTAAAGACAACCGTGTGGCGAATACTTCAGAGTATCTTCTCTAATCACCTTTCCATTAATACAACCTGGACGGGTGTAGGGGATAAAGCATGTTTTAGAGACATGTTCCTGAAGACCATTGTTCAAAGTAATATATATAAATATATAAATTTGTTATATATTTAAGTAGATGTGTGTGGCCTTATGACATTCACATGGAATGACAGATCTGTATTTTCTACAGGAGCCATCCGGAAGAACCCGGCAACCCAGGATGCCACTGATGAGGCGGTCCAGGTTAGCGTTATGCGTTACCTGAAAGGAGCATCTGATCGTGAAGGCGGAAAAAGACGCCGCACAGCTGAGAGGGACCCACAGCCGACCTCTTACACCTAGGCTGACTACTGACACCTGGAACCCTTTCTTTATCCTGCAGTCAGTAACATCAAGACCCCTAAAGAAGCCAGAAGTTTCAGGCTACACTCACCCAATCCACACTGTTCACTGTGGAAATTACTTTTTTTTATTCCCTGTGACCCTGCCTTGAAGGCAGCTCCTTGGATAGATATGGGATGGCGAGGTTGTTTGTCCTTTATATAGGCGCACAAGAAATCACTGAAGATAAGCCAATTTGCGCTGCCTCATTCTGGAGGTCGGGGAAAACCAGAGAACCCATAGTCAGGCTTGTTATAATGGTCTGTTCTACTACTGTTTTATTCTTCTCCAGAGCTTTACTCTAAATTATTACCATTTATCCTATTGTTAGAAATGGCTTGTTAAATGTGATGTTATACCTCGATTTATTTGGTATCCTGCACATTCTTTGGTACCAAATATCCTCATTATTTGATATAATGTTTAATGGTAATTCTTTTCATCCCAGAGCTGACCTCTTTGTTATTAACAAATATTGTAAGTGTTATAATTTGCTTGTAAGGCTGTTTTTTTTTTTTAACCAAAATTTAATTGGAAACATGCAGGTTCTTTAGTAAAAATGTTTTTTGTTATTTATAGGCCTATTTAAGCTTATTTATTGTCTGTTATTTGTATTTCATTTATATTATCTTGTATCATTGACAGTTACTGTACTTTGAAATGTGGAATAAAAATGCCAAATGGGAATTTATCTGGTTTGTTCAATTATTATCCATCATAAACTGCATGTTACAAATATATGAATAATAAATAAATAAATATTATTTATTACACAATAAGCGGAGGCAGATCGCTCGGAAAAAGCGTTTGCCTTCGCCGGGCCGCCTTCTGCTATAAAGGCGGCGGAACGGCGGTTTGCCTGCGGGCCGGCGGCGGAACGAAGGCGGTAGGAAGCCGGCTGCCGCTTTTAAAAAGCGGCTGCCGCCGGCGGTGCGCCGTCAAACGTGTTTGCGATTACGCAATTCTGACGCTTCTACAGCCGCCGGATCACCGCCGGTGGTCCGCCGACTCATTGCTATCTGGGATGTGAGGACACTCATTTGAAGTTAAATATCATTATATTTGATTGTGTCTAAGAACCATTTGCGGAAATGTAATAATATTAAGCATGCGAATTGCTGTTTATATAACGGTAGCCTAGCTTTTATTAAATTTTTAATCACGTATAGTTGATCATGCTAAAATGTTAATTTTTGTACTGTATAATCCTTAGCATTACAGTGGATCTGAATTGGTTTTAGACATTTGGTGCAAGGAATACGTTTTTTTTATGGCTTTCAAAAACTACATTTTGTTGTAGATTATATTTTAGAAAGATATGTAACAATAAATGCACTTTTTGTTTTGTAAGCCGGACAAATTATAAGCAAATGCCATTTTTCATATTTAGTAAATGAATGCATGCGCTATTTTCCAACACACAATGCAGTTTTATGTATTTTTTTCCTTAAAAATATTGCTTCCAGTTCTACAGTTTATAACTATTTACCTTCGAGGTCTTCTCACAGTTTGCTTCTCCGTGTTACTTTTAGATGAATAGTCCAAGGTTTCACTTGAGTATTTGCAGAAACTCACTGTACCTCCCTTCAGCCTCTTAAATGCCTGTAAAACACTAAGATAAAAATAATATATATTTATGTTATAATGTAAAGTTGAATAAATATTTTCTCATAAACCTCACTCATTATCTATTCAATAAATCACATTATCAAGTGCCATGTGAATATTTAGAGAAAGACATAATTAATTGTGTGAGATATGATAGGCCGTTATTGATCCAAAATGATCAACATGCCACAACACAAATTTAGACAGCAGCAGCTGCGTTCTTCACGGTGTAGATGGAACCTAAATGTCACTGTATTCCTGACGGTCTTCTGTTTTAACATTTTATTCCGCTCCCTAAGAATAATGTAGTGCTAATCTCACCAGATGCTCTCCTTTATCTAAACAAACCTTTAATACTCCAGCACCGTTTTGTAATTAAAAGGGTAATAGACGGTAGGGGGGTTTTGGTTCCTTGTGGAGGGGGTTGGGTCTGTCGGTCATGTCTGTGCATTTGAATACATGTATCATGAATATGCATCTCTTAACCTAGAGCATTAGAGCTGCGGTTGGTCAGTGGATCCGTCTGATTAATGCAAGTTTTGCCTGATATATGTACAGATGACTTGCTGAGATCTCCTCGAATACCACAAATATCATTTTTATACTCCATATATTAGAATAGCTCAATTTGAAGTTGAAGTTGAAAACTACAGCTATTTCATTTACCATCCAATTAATTATACTGTTTTTGTTTATTTCTTATTACTCATCGCACAATCAAATCACGGTTGTATACTTCAGAACATTTTCACAGGGCTTTCATTAGTTAAAAAGTATTACATTTATGTAGCCTACATCAAATTATTACTCTCTTCATTAGAGGGTAAAATAATCCACGCTAATCACAATGTAATAAAACTTGTCATATTTTGTTGTACATTTGGTATTTCCATTTCTGATTCGCAATAGTCTGAGTCAGGCCAAATGTACTAAAATGTGCAGCGTTCACATCTGTTTTCAAGCCTTCAGAGTTAAAGGGCATATTTGCACAAAAAAAAAAAATTTTTTTCAGTGAATGGTCTCTTCTGCATTCTCCAGTTCAAAATGAATATGTAGCTAAAGTTAAATACTAAAACCTTCATTTAAAAACAAATTAATGTAAATTTCGCAAGGACAACGGAGGTGGCAAAGTGATTTTTTTGTTGTTGTTGCCAATTTGCAAAGGTAATTAATATTGAGACCTTCAGTTTTGAATGACTTCAAACTGTTTAGTATAAGGTATATTTGATTAAATTCCCACATTTGAAAACTAGAGCTTTGAAATGCTTTCTTTACAATCGTACATTTTCATATTTTTCTTTGCAGTACATCTGCATTGTTGCGGTGGATTCAATATAGTTGAACTTTTTAAGAGTAGGTTTGCGATTTGAAAATGCAGGGGAAAAATGTCAAGATTTTCTGTCTCTGACAAATGCACTCTCGACAGTGATTGGCCATTTATATGTTCCTCCTCTGTGTTGCATTGTTTTGAAGTTTGTGTGTTCCCCTTTAAGAAGGGGGCTCTTTGCAGCTGAAGAATTTGCTCTCCTGTCGCTGTGAATGGGGCCCGGGCAGGAGCTTAGCGAGGGGCCCAATGTTTTGTTCTGTTACACTTCAATAGGGCGTCAAGCAGGGTTTGGGCCTGACAGCCTGTGGATTAAAGGCTCTTACCAGAATCTGTTCGCCCCACCCCCTGACCCGCGCACTCCAACAATAGCCTGAAAGAAACACATTCTTAACTCTTCAAGTACTAAGTTGTAATTTGCAGGTGGCTATAGCCTAGCAAGTCCCTCTAGCCCAAGACGATAAGGGTTATGGAGAGAAAAGGAGGGGGGAGTGGGTGTTAGTCATAGCCAACCTCCTCTTTTTGCCCCGCTTCAGCTTTCTTATACCTTTAAAAATATAAATGAATTTATCATTGATCTGAAAATCGCAGAACGTGTCGTTGGACGATGGCCTTGAATTCGGGAAAGGTACATTGTGTTCTAATCCCTGCTATCTATCCAAATTGTAAAAGATACACCGGATGTCAACAGTTTGGGGTTCGTGAAGCAGTCGTTGTTAACAATAGCCAGATGCCTGTTCCGAGCAAACAGTGATGCTCCCAGGGGCTGTAGCGATGACAAACAGTTGTTGTTGCCTTTTGTTTTGACAGCACTTCCGAACGGAGCAAGAAACCTGGAGCCTGGAAGAAACAGACTTTAGTTTTGATGTTAAATATTTGTCACTAAGAATAGACGATAATAAAACAGGGCAAACATCGTCTCATATTGTTAATGTTAACTGTTTTTATTGAATAAGGAAATTAAGCAGGATTTGGTTCAAATGTGTTTATTCTAGATGGACCACTAGGTGGAGCTATTTGAAAGTTCCTCAGCAGTGACAGAGGTGCACAGGTGACGCAGAGATGTTTGTCTAACAACTTTTATTTACTCCTTTTAAGAGAAAATTTGGTAACACTTTACAATAAGGTTCCATTTGTTAACATTAGTTAACTATATTAGTTAAAAAAACAAACAACTCAAGCATTTCTTAATCTTTGTTGGTCACACTTTATATAGTCTTTAATTATTATGTACTTATCTTTATCAAAAAACTATTGTTAGGTACAATGTACTTATTGTGTTCATGTTGTGTTGCTGAATAAGGTCAGTGACAGGTGGTACGGTTAGGTTTAAAGGTGGGTCAAGGGGTAACGGAAGGGTCAACAATTATAGATGTAATTACAGAAATGTATTACCGCTATAATTACAGGCAGGTATTTTTTTTAAGTTCAATGTAAAAACATGTACACAATAAGTGCGTTGTATCAAATGAGTAGGTAACACTTTAGTTTAGGCTCCAATTCTCACTATTAACTAGTTGCTTATTAGCATGCATATTACTAAGATATTAGCGGCTTATTAGTATTTATAAAGCAGATATTAATGCCTTATTCTGCATGACAATATTTTACATCCCTTAATCCTACTTAATACCTAAACTTAACAACTATCTTACTAACTATTAATAAGCAGTAATTAGGAGTTTATTGAGGCTAAAGTCTTAGTTAATAGTGAGAATTGGACCCTAATGTGTGCCCAATGATTAATTTAAATGTTAATACATGGTTAAAGACACTTAATATAAAGCATAGGCGTAATTTACGGGTGGGACAGGTGGGACAGGTGGGACATGTCCCCACCACTTTTTGCCTGGCTCGATATTGTCCCCACCACTTTTTAAAAGTAATTGAAAAATAGATTGTGGAAGGTGTGTATTAAAGCAAAAGCACGATCTACAAATCGTCATTCTTCATAATCTAATTCATTCATTTAACAAATTTTTCCGCCAGTCAGAAGCTTTTCATCGTCCTCAACGATGAATATTAAATCTTGTTGTTGCTGGTATTTAGAGAAAATATGCAAGTATTTCGAAGTAGATTGAATCGTAATACACTCACACACAAGAATTGAGCAATTAATGAATACACTGCAGCTGAGCTGACTATGAAATGGTAAGTTCGCCATATTTATCTTGCATATTTTGATTGATATTAGGCTAATGTTACCCTAGATGTGTTGTGAATGTTACGTTTTACTTATTGGATGTTTATAGAATAATTTGTGAATGTGATGCATGTGTACATCAAAGTGAAAATTAAGTGCATTTCCAACTCTGAACTCAGTCCCCAAGTAAATTCGGTTATATTAAATAAACACATAGCAAAACGAGTTGTGCGGTGTCCCCACCACTTTTTAAAGCAAAGTTACGCCACTGATATAAAGTGTGACCCTTTATGTTAATTTCAAAATTTACTGATACATTTTTTTAAATTAAAAGTTGTATCTATAAATATTATTTAATGGACCTGAGCTAACATGAACTAACATTGAACAGTTGTATTTTTATGAAATAACGTTAACAAAGATTAATAAACATTGTAATAAATAGTTATCAGTAAATGCAACAACTAATGTGAACCTTATTGTAAAGTGTAAAGCAAACATTTTTATCTAAATGTTTACATGTTGGTTCAACATGCATCAGGGATGTTGGAAGATAAAAGAGGTCCTCAATCGTTCATCATACAAGCTGAAGTTCCACGTAGAAATGAAACAATGAAAAAATGACCTAAGCAATAGATCTTTTTGGTCACGTCAATCAGAGTATTTTTTCCGTTGTGCTGAAATAAAGCTCCTCAGAGTATTGCTGTCCAGAAGCTCTCTCGTGGTCCAGCAGAGAGGAGTCGGCTGAGTCAAGCCTCGCTCATCCTTATAGTCCCGGCCGGGTGTGTAACACCAAGCTACATCTGGCCAATGATTCAGAGTGTCAGAGTTCACGCTGCATACTTGCACGCACACACACACACACACACTGTGGGTCGATTCACGACTCTGCTGCTCTTTCCTTGTGGTCAGATGATCAGTTTGATCACGCTTGTTCAGAAAGTGCCACACTGAATGCTCTGTTCATTCATTTTCATATCCTCTATAGCTTCCGTTTCGAAAGCAGAATGCTCCTGGCCCAGGCCTGAGGGACCCAAGTAAAATGTTTTTATTTATGAGGAAAATGACATTGCCGACATTGCATATTGGCTCTAATTGCGTTCATGCTCAATGGTGTTTTTGAAAACTTGTCCTTAAAGTGGCAGCCTTTCAAGAGCAGCCGCCTTTTCCCCTTCGTTTTCCTGTCACCAGTAACAGAACACAGATGTGACATAGGGTAGCAATTCCACCTCTATTTGTTTTAGGGTTGATCGAGTTATTTAAAATGTTTGCAGTCCTGGAAAGGGCTAGGGAGGGAGAGATGGGCTGTGTGTATGTGTGCATGTATGTGAGAAAGAAAAGGGGAGCGAGAAAGAGAGAGGGTAAAGTGTGTTTATGGACCCCTGGCCGCACCAGGTACAGCTAGTGACAGATATGTAAACAGCTCGAGCACGCTAGACGCATGCTGTGAAAATAAAGTAAAGCAGCCAGATTTTAAATGTCTTCTGTTTACTTTGGGATGTTTCCTAAAACAGTTGAACTGCTAGTTAATTTTCTCTTATACATGTCATAAATCCTTTACACCTGCACAGTCTGTAATACAATGTCAAGCTTGTTATGGGACGGTCAATTCATTTATTTATTAGTGCCTGGTTTTGTAATTATTTTTTCCTGTTTATTACTATTAGTAAACTTAATAATATTATTATTATAACAGCAGAAATGTATATATTTTTATGATATTATTCTTATAATAAATGATTAAAGGTGCTGGATGTAAGAATGATAGATAGTGCAGTTCACATTTCCTCAGTCTCGACGCTCACGCAGGTTGCCAGTTTGAGGACACATAACAGGAACGAGCACAATTGACAATGGAAGGCAAAGAGACTTAAGTTGGAAGTTGAGTTGATTTATCCGCATTTTAATGTGCTTCCATTCATAGAGTTTTAGATTTTGAGGCTTTTTAGGTAGGGTAGAATCTGCAATCGCTGACCCAGTTTGTTTGCTGGCTTCCATGGCAGCAATATGCAGTGTTTTCCGCCGACTGGCAACCTGTGGTGTCGGAATTCCGACACGGGACGCACGTTTCAAAGTAGAATAACTGGCTGTAGCATTGTTTTTCAGAGAAACAAGTATGTGAACTCAGCATGTTTCCTAAATATCTGCAAACATGATGGTATTTTATGTTTTAGTACAGTCAAAAACTTACATACAGCACCTTTAAAGGTGTAATATGTAACATTTTTGCAGTAAAATATCCAAAAACCACTAGGCCAGTGTTATACATTTTGTTCAGTTGAGTACTTACAATATCCAAAATGTTTCCAACTATTTGTAAATCGTAAGAAAATTTATATTTTAACCAAGGAACCGGGACGTGTGAGGGAGTCGACTGTCAATCGCGTCATATCTGCGTTAGGCTTGGTTTCCGGTTTTATTTTGCAGACAAGTGTGCAACAAGTGTCATAGCAGCCGCCGAGTGAATGCACAAAGTAACGTCATAACATCTTTTTCAACACATTCAGATGTATCTAATATGAAAAACAGAGCTGTGTTACCTCATACTCATGACCGGAAAAGTGGAAACGGCGCTGGCGACTGTGGCAAGGCACAACTGCTCGCAAGGCGTGCGTTGCGTTCATCTTATTAACAATCGCTCCAGAGGCCTTGTTCTTCTCCCACAACACTTGGTCCTGCTCTGCTTCATACTACAGTAACGTTAATAATCGCATCCATGAACATGATTTCTGCCCGAGTCCTATCCCGATTCTTTTCAAACGGCTGTGAGGTGAAGACCACATGTCTCAAACTTGGCGTCACTACGCCTTTGTTTTGAATAGACGACCTCTAGTGGACTATCGTAGTCATTTATATAATAATAACAACAATTTATTATTATTATAATTACAGCAGAAATAAACTATTTTCATGATATTATTATTATTATTATTATTATAACATTATTAATGATAATAGAAAAAATACTACAAACAACTACAACAATTTATAATAATAATAATAATAATAATAATAATAATAATTATTATTATTATTTTGCAGGTTTTATGTAGAATACTGATGCAGCACTTGAGACTTTCCTCCTCATAAAAACTTTTTTAAATCACTTTTGACTATTATTATTATTATTTTATTATCTGCAGGGTGTTTTGTGGCCATATCTGTGAAGCTCTGTACACATCAAGGTGCTCTCAAAGGCACTTTACAAACATCTAACTGTAACCTTCAAAGAATGAAAGAAGGAATCCAGGCTGCAGTGAAATCTAATCCAGCCACAGCTATAGCTACATGTTTCCTTGCCCCCCTGCTGAACTCTGACCTCTGACTTCGTCTGGGTCATCTAACCTTGCTTGAGTTATAGACAGAACACATCTTGCCTCATTCTGGTCCTCTTATGACTCTCTCTTTCTCTCTTATCTGTCCAGTATGTCCCCATTGGGCTGGCTGGAGGAGAAGGAGGGGAAAAAAATGAACGGATTGGGGACTTTGCTTGCTCGCAGCAGAAATGTCAGGGAGACATTAAACAGTGAAAAGCTGGGTGTGCTTTCATAGCACAACCTGTCTGTTTTCCCTCCTATTCTTTTTCCAGCCCCACATATCATCAGTCTTCCACTCTGTGATCAGTATGTGCTGGTCTTTTTCCAGGCTTTGCTATGAACCAGTAATGCTGCCTAATAAATATTAATATAGGACCTTCAGACTTATTCTATTGTATTTGATTTTATTGGATATAAGGTAAATCAAACAATTCTGTTGAACGATGAAGTGACACTAGCATTACAAAACTGCAGTAAAACATATTTAAACAGGTTCCCCAAATACTTTCTCCTTTGGTCAGACAAACAGGTAGTCCTGCCCCAAACTCATGCCATTGCTCGAGTAAGAGTACCTTTTTGGGGGGAATCAACCTTACAAATTCAATACTTGGTTGCCTCTGCATATTAAGCTGGGATATGATTATTTTAACATCCAATAAATGACACCCTTTACGTTTTTGGTTTGTTGGCTTAAAGGTGCAATCAGAATCTAAAACTGACGTACTTGGCTTTTTGTCAAGGATAACCACGCTCTGCCTTTGCCAACTATGATTCGTGGTTAGCGTGAAATCTCTACTTGCGCTTATAGTGATTACAACTGGTTGCGTTTGATTAGGGGCTGTTATAATTGGCTGACATTAGATTTGTGGCCGCATGCTGCTGCTCAGCAGGTGGCCCTGGCATGGACTGTCATTGTTAGGATAGAGGCAGCCATTATGTGCGGAAGTGGTGATCAGGAAGTCCTTTTGCCCAAAGCAACGGCTCTGTGGCGCTCTCCTCTAGAGACCAGAAACAACAAACTTGCCAGACAAACACAAACACACATAGGCAGAGCTTAGGCATGTACCTGCAATCCTCCCCCTCTCTCCCTCTAGCCTAACTATAACCTCTCCTTAATTGAACGTGATTCGTGATCCTCCCTTCTTTCCCCCCTGAAGAAGTGCTTTTGTATGCATCCTTTAGTTCCAGGGCCAAAAGGCCCTTTAGTGCCCTTCAGGCATTTCTTATTAGTGTTGTAACAATATACCTTTCTTTCTCCCACCCTCCTTCTCTCTCCAGACTCAAAACAGCTTTGAAACTCATCCTGGACTGGTTCTTTAACAGCACCCGAGGGCGGGAGACAGCAGGTTATGTGTCCAGGACTTTCTCGCACACCTTCCTCGACCCCATCTCTCCCACCCGAGAAGGTAAAGGCCCTTTGTCACGTAAGCATACACAAGCGGCCCTTGTTTATTTTATTGAATGTTTATTTCATTTTTTAACATGCCACTCAAGGCACCGAGGAGACGCATGTGTACCTTTCCTCCACCCGTGTAAACACAGCATATTTCGCCACTCGTTTCCCGCTGTAAAAAGTTTATATCTGTAATCTGTTAAGTCAGATATTTTAAACAACATCTCGCCGTGTTTATAAATACTGCCGGGCTGCTGTAATGAATTTACGGTAATGTGTTTTTTTTTGTCTTCACTATCACTTCAACCCTTTTGCGGACAAGCCAAACGAAAATCCTGTAAGATTGTTTAGGTTTAAAACGAAAACAAAACAAAAAATGACAGAAATAGAAAATGTTGGTGTGACAGACAAAACAACATGAGCGCAAACACTTCTGTGTGTAGGATGAAGGCAAACAAGTGCTGAGAGTGTGTGTAAATCTGAACTGATACTGATGAGGTGAATGATGAAGGATGAACACACTGTTATAGATTATTATGACCACCGGCATGGTCGTTTTTCACTGTGAAATATACACTGCTGATGATTTAGGGATTTTTTTTTTGCGCTCATGAAAAGTGTGTATTTATTCTGTTGGATTTTCATTTGTCAGTGTGTACAACTGAACTAACACTTTAGCTTGCATTAACAGACAACGTGTGCAAATTATTCTTCAAGTATTGTTAAATGTTTGACAGGGTGTCTAGGGTGTTTTTGCATATTTTTTTTTTCCAAGTAAAAAGAATAAATGTTATTGAGACTTTTCTATCATTTTTCAGTAATCATACAGACAAGAATTTGTGGTGGTAGAATGGGATCAGGTTGGAGTCAAACCATGGCTCGACCTCCAAATACGATTGGAGGAATTCGCAAATTACTGTCTATTTGTTTGACAATGGTATGATGAATGAATAGCTATCCATATAGTACAATCGACTGCCATTACTTTAGGTGGTAACATATTATAGGCTGCCCAAGGCTACAGTGCTATACAACGTATATTCTTTTTTTTTATTAACTGCCGTTCATATTTAACCATGTTTAGGATGAAGTTAGAAAAAAGATAAAACAACATTTAGGGTCCAATTCTCACTATTAACAAGTTGCTTATTAGCATGCATATTACTAGGATATTGGCTCTTTATTAGTACTTATATTAATGTTAGCACTCCTTGTAGACATTCTACTTCTCCTAATCCTACTTAATACCTAAAATTAACAACTATTAATGTGCCGTAATTAGGAGTGTTTTGAGGCTAAGTCATAGTTAAGAGTTAGTTAATAATGATAAGTGGACCCTAATCTAAAGTGTGACCAAAAAAAACAAAAACACCCAATAGTTTTTACTTTGCACCCATAGTTTTGTTTGGAATCCATTACATTCATTTAGGCATTTGGATCAAGTGGCAACCTACCGGTCTCTCTCTTGAATCCAACATGGAAATGACTTAAACTGCAATTCATCGACTGGCCGCTAGAGACAAGCTCCAGGGAATCAATCACTCCATGTTAAAATTCCCAACTTTACAGCAGAAAAAAATATGTTTACAGCCTGGTACAAAAAGTGGGTTTGGTCTATATACAGTGGCAAGAAAAAGTATGTGAACTACTTGCAGAATCTGTGAAAATTGTGAATAATTTTAACTAAATAAAAGAGATCATACAAAATGCATGTTATTTTTTATTTAGTACTGTCCTGAATAAGATATTTTACATATTTTTTTTTACATGTAGTCCAAAATACAAAAATAGCTGAATTTATTAAAATAATCCTGTTCAAAAGTTTATGAACCATTCATTCTCAATACTATTTGTCGTTCCCTGGATGATCCACGGCTGTTTTTTTTTGTTTTGTCATGGTTGTTCACGAGTCCCTTGTTTGTCTTGAGCAGTTAAACTGCCCAATGTTCTTCAGAAAAATCCTCCAGGTCCTGCACATTCTTCAGTTTTCCAGCATCTTTTTCGTATTTGAACCCTCTCCAGCAATGACTGTATGATTTTGAGATTCATCTTTTCACACTGATGACAACTGAGGGACTCAAACACAACTACTAAAAAAGGTTGAAACCTTCACTGATGCTCCAGAAGGAAACACAATGCATTAAGAGCCGGGGGTGAAAACTTATTGAATTTGAAGATCAAGGTAAATTGTACTCAATTTGTCTTCTGGGAAACATGCAAGTGTCTTCTGTTGCTTCTGAAGGGCAGTACTAAATGGAAAAATAATAATATATATATTTAAACAAAATAAGAAACATTTGGACATCATCTTCCTGCTCAAGTTTTCACCCCCATCTCTTAATGCATCGTGTTTCCTTCTGGAGCATCAGTGATTGTTTCAACCTTTTTTAATAGTTGTGTTTGAGTCCCTCAGTTGTCCTCAGTGTGAAAAGATGAATCTCAAAATCATACAGTCCCTGCTGGAGAGGGTTCAAATAGGCAAAAGATGCTGGAAAACTGACGAATATGCAGGACCTGGAGGATTTTTCTGAAGAACATTGGGCAGTTTAATTGCTCAAGACAAACAAGGGACTCATGAACGACCATCACAAAACACAAAAACAGCCGTGGATCATCCAGGGAACGACACACAGAATTGAGAATGAATGGTTCATAAACTTTTGAATGGGGTTATTGTAATAAATTCAGAAAAAATTTTGTCTTGTGGACTGTATGTAAACTTTTTTTTATGTAAAATATCTTATTCAGGACAGTACTAAATAAAAAATAACATGCATTTTGTATGAACTCTTTTATTTAGTTAAAGTTATTCACATTTTCACAGATTCTGCAAGTGGTCCACATACTTTTTCTTGCCACTATAGACCCTTTTGCCAAAATTTTGTTAATGTGAACTCCCCTTCACCTCAGGCTCAAATCAGATTTGTATCTGGTATCCAGACTGGTATCCAAATTGGACAGTCTGATGGACAGTGGACAGTGTGGACAAAGATTGGTAACACCCTGCCTACTAAGATACCTAATTTGGTGGTAATTTTGAAGACGTGATAAATCCTTCACTGCCAATAATATAGTTGTGTAAAATTAAAAAAGGCACTTGGAGTAAATTTACTTACAAATGTCTTAACTTATGAACACATGATTTTATCAACTGTCTTGGAAGCTGCCTTAGGTTTTAGACACAGCCATTGTAAAAGTGACAGACACACACAGAGAGCGTGTTAACCGTATCTAAACATTGATAAACTCTCAGTTAGTCTTGGGCAGTGTACTGTTGTACCTCTAAATCAGCACAGCATTTTCTTTGACAAGCTAATATCTATATAGAATGTTTGTCAATTCACATCATTCTCTGATATTGTCCTTGCATTATAAACCATTCATTTGTCAATGTGATGAAACAATCGTGAACCTTGCGATGTACCAGCGTGATGCCACATTATATCTGGAACAATCTGAAGTTCCATCAGAGCAACACAAAGAAAGGTGGACGTGCGGCTGAGGAGGGAGTCGTTCTTCATATTCCCTCAGATGTGAGGGGCCGTATATTAAGGCAGTCAAATTGTAGTGTGTGGATGATTGGTGGCAAGAACCTGGACAGGGAAGATTGCTTGTGAGAGTAGCCTCGCATTAAGCCTGTCAATGTACGAACAGTTCACAGGAGAGAGCTATAATTAAGCCTCCCTTATCCAGGAGAGGCTCTCCATTATATTTAAATTAAGCATGAGTGATTTTGATCAATGTATTCTGGAGGTATATGTGTGTTGATAGCCTTTGAGAGGCATGGGATTTCATCTCCGTGTCAGACAAACAGAAGAGAGAGAGAGAGCGAGAGAGACAGAGAGAGAGAGAGGGTGACAGAAACAGACATTTTTTGAAAAGATTCAAGACGCAGTTCTTTTTGTTTGGATTATGATCGTAATGTCTCGTAAAGTTGTGGAAAATGTCAAATCGCCTCTCGTCATATCCGTCTGCAAGTGTGTGTTCCTGTGCCTCAAACCAATGATTTGTTTCTGTCATCGAAAGCGATAAAAACGATTCCTTTTCCTGAGCGCTCACAACCACATCTTCGGAGAACAGTTTGTTCATTTCAATAGCTCAGAGACGTAAGTAAAGAGCGGGCGAAGTGGCGAAGTTCCTCCCATAAATCTCAGCTGAAATATGACTTCTCCAGCCTTTTCTTCACGGCTCGAGTGTGGAGGCATGCTTGAATCTGACATTAAATGCCCCTCTCGGCTAAGTGAGCGCAAGACTTATGGTGGAAAAGTTACACTTCCAGAGCAACAGATAGTGACCAGAAGTATCCAAGCTTTAAACAAGCTGTATGAATTGTGTTCAAGCTCTTACTGGTTTATCTGTCCAGGAGAGCTATAAAGAACAAGAAACAGACTCTGAGGCAATAAATTTGACTATTATTTGTTGGCCAGAGTGAGTATAACATATCTTTATTTAATATGTGAGTACATGGGAGCCACTTTAAAAAAAAAAAAAAAGTTTTGGAGGTAATGCAAAGATGTGCAGAGGCTTAGATATTGAATTAATTAGATTATGCACATTTAATTTAAAATTATATTTTAGTGTTTTGATAAATAGCCAGTAATATTGTATTATATTAAAAATGTATTATTTTAAAATGTAATTAATTTCTGTGATGGCAAAGCTGAATTTTCAGCAGTCATTAGGCTACTCCAGTCTTCAGGGTCACATGATCCTTCAGAAGTCATTTTAATATGCTGATTGGTGCTCAACAAGCATTTCTTCTTCTTATCAATGCTGAAAACAGTTTTGCTGCTGAATATTTTTGTGGCAACTGGGATGCGTTATTTTTTTTCAGGATTCTTTAAAAGTTCAAAACAAAAGTACAGCATTTATTTAAAGTGGTGATGAATTGAGAAAACAATTTTCCTTTGAGCCTTTGGTATATAAAAGTTAATCATGATGTAAGAATATCCTGTAAGTTTCAGAGCTGAAAACGTCCATGTTAGTCAAAGAAAAGCTTTTATAGACACCAGGCCCAAAAAACGAGAGATCTCAGAATATGTCGACCACTGACGTATTAGGACACAGAAGCACCGCCTCAAGCCCGCCCACCGACGATGCGGAATCGATCGTAAACAAGATAGAGGTTGAGACTGTGTTTTAATCTCAAAATGTCTGCAAATCCAATGCTGTGCCTTCTATATTAGATCCGACAGGAACGGTGCAACACACTTATGTGAGTAAAACATGTTTTTATATGTGTTAATATTGCATTGTTACAGCTCGTTTGATATCTATTGATTACATACCTTAGCACGCTGTCACAGGCTGGAGAAGGTGTTCATTTGTGATTAGACTCGGACTTGTAATGCCAGCTCGCAAAGCCCAAAGTCCCGGGGCTATGTGCTTTTCAGACGGGCTCACGCACGCGCCCTGTGTGTGTGTTTGTGTGTGTGTGTGTACGGTTTGTGGTTATATTGTGGTACTGGTAGCTTTCCGCAGGAAATTTGAGCATGGTGCCGTTCGTCTATGTCGCATGTGAGGATTCTGGAGGTGGCGGATCATTTATAGCCTTTTCTCACAGCAGCTGGAAACATCTTTTTGATGGTGGATTGTAATCCAGAAAGTTCCAAATGACAATCATCAGTGACAACTGGAGATTCACCCATAGTCAAAAGCAAATGATTAGACTGTACAGAAATTGAAATCTACACGTAATGGTGCGTTCACACCGGACGTGAATGACGCGATTTGCGCAAGTGATTTACATGTTAAGTCAATGCAGAGACGCGAATAGGCATTCTGCGGCGCGAATGACGCAAATGACGCGAATTGAGCGTTTTGAACGCGTGATTCGCGAGAATCGCTCAAGTTGAAAAATCTGAACTTTGGCGGATATTCGTGCCGCATTAACCAATCAGGAGCTTGCTCTAGTAGTGACAACAATGAGGAGAAAATCTGTATATTAATATCTGGTTCAGACAATATGATTATCACTGTGATAACATTAAATGACATAAAACACAACCCAGTCTCTTTTTGTTAAATACAAGTTTATGTTTGATCAATAATGCAAAAGTATAAGTAAAAGGTATAATAAGCTATACATGAAATAAAGCAAACAATTCAGTCAAACATTCAAAGTCAGTGCTAGTAGGCTACAACTGTAACTTCAAGTTATAGCCTAAAAAGTAATGAAACTTCACTTTGCCCTCAGCTTAAACGATTTGCCTGGGAACAAATTATAGATCCATGAAACCAAAGATCGGCCGTTACATCTACACAAGACGAATTATAGCTCGAGACACAACAGAGACATCAGAGCCAGCGGCGGATGGCAGAAGGACTGGCCGAGGAAAGGCTACTCTCGCCGGGGTAAACAAGCGCGGAGCGCCGCTGATCCACTGGAGCTCACAACTCCAAAAACGCCAGATAAAATGTTCAAATAGGCACTCTTTTTAGAAATAAATCCCAGATTTGAGCTTTAAACAACTACATTATCGCCTAAAAAGTCTTGAAACTACGTTTTGTAGTAGATTTTTACAAACACGACGTGTAAACACAGCCCATGTCAGCCATTGACGAGCCGGCTGGCAGAAGCCCCTCCCATGACGCGAATTTGCGTCTGTTGTGCAGTGAATGTCACACGCGAATTAAGCGAGTAAACTCAAAATGTTCAAGCGTCCAACTTCGCGCGAATAGCACAAATTATTCGCGTCATTCGCGTCCGGTGTGAACGCCACATAACACACTAAATACACGTAGTCACGCAATGCGGATGTTGTTAACATTAACAATTTGAAAAAGTATAACCATTATAATAATTTGCACAATTTGATATGAGCTAAGCAACTGTTAGATTTAATCACTGTTGGTAGCGTGATTTATTGTAATGCTTTTTTTTCTCTGTCGGTCATAACAAAAGTGGCACACAGGTTACTTACTTGTTCAGATTACATATTTTGGGGAAAATTCTAGAGCTGCAACTAACGATTATTTTTTCTGTCGACTAATCTAACGATTATTTTTCGATTAGTCGACTAATCTAACGATTATTTTTCCAGATTAATCTTATTATTCTTTTTTACTGATTATTGTATTTCAAAGAGGGTAGTGAATTTGTTTATTATTTTAACATGAAATCAATGAATGATGACAATATTAATTGTATTTCAGGAAGGATAATGAAATGTATGAACACAAGAAGCTTTTTAAACATAATATATAATGATACTATTCATCATAAAATGTATACAGAGTAGGCCTAATTAGGAAAAGTTGTTTACTATAGTAGTTGAGTATGATTTACTTATTGATTTTTGTCAATAGTAAACGAAAATGCACTTGTATTTATCTGCAAAAGGTTCACATACAGAAGCTTTCAGCATAGTGTTAATGTATAACTAGTCGTCTATTTTGAAGGGGCATAAACAACGACTAAAGCTGCCAGAAGTTTTTGCCCAAACTTCAGACACATTTAAATGATTAAAGCTAGAGGCATATCTTAACTTTAATGTTACTTTAATCATGTAAACTACCTATAAACAGCAAGTTATTATGCATATGTGTTTGGGACAGAGCGGAACCAGGTCGCATTTACAGCAGATATATGCAGCCCATAATAAATAAAAGCACGAGACGTACTGGGGTCGGAGAAGAACCCAGGAAAATGTGACCATCTGTTGCAATACACGCGCCACGGTTCAGCTGCGCGAGAGAACACTGGCAGCAGGGTTGCCAGGTTTACACAACAAAACCCACCCATTCGTTACTCAAAACTAGCCCAAAACAAGCTCAATCGCGTTTCGGGGAGGTTCTTTGGTAAACATCGCGTTCGGGGGGTTAAATATGTGTGTGTTTTTTTTATTCAACCCGCGGACATGAGACACAGCCCACGGCAACAGTGTGGAAGTAGCCCAATTCCGCGGAAAAAAGCGGACTTGGCAACACTGACTGCAGTGTAAAAGCTCCCGCTCTCCACGCGCACAGCTCCTGCTCTGCCACCGCGTGCAGTGTGAAACCGGCGTTACAGAGCGAACAAAGAACAGTTTTATTCGGCTTCTGTTTAAAGTACTCCCACACTTTTGAATGTCGCGGTCTGGCTTTATATGATAAATGATCATTTTCACTATGCCCGGGAGCAGAAGCTGCCATTATTCTAGATCTTCTGTTCCATTCTAGAACGTAAATATTGTGCCGCCGACGCATCGACGCATTTCACGCACGTCGACGTATTTTCGTAGTCGACGTCATCGACGTCGACGCGTCGTTGCAGCCCTAGAAAATTCTTATTAGGGTCATACTTCAAGACGTAGAATCTGTGATAATGACATTAGAAACATTAGATTCATCCGCGCTGAGGAGCCGTGCCAGTAAAGATGATAATTCCACAAATAACTGATATTGCAGGTTTCAAACAGAGATGGCGACAAAGAGGCAAAACTTAAAGGGTTACTTCAGTGATTTAGCATTACGCTTTGTATTTAAACTGGGTCATTTATGCAGTAGAAATGTGAAATAATTTTTGAATTTGGTGCCTTCTAGACTGAGAAAATACAGAAAATGTATTTTTATCTCATGAGGATGAAAGACAACAACTCCCAGAATGCACTTGCTTCGCTGCCCTGCAAAGCCACTCCGTACACCGTCGTTTTAATCTTCATAGTAATACAATCATTTCGTTCAGTTAGAGAATAAACACTACAGTTAAAAACTGAGCGTGTCTTTTCAATAAAGTGTGAGTGAGCCGAACGAAAGTCATGGCACAGGCGCAGCAGTGTCAGATTTCATTCATCATGAAGAGCTGAGGTATCGTTAAGCGCCAGTCTGGCACGTTTTCAGATCGCATATGAAAGCTAAACTATCACAGGAATTCATTGAAAAGTTGAAACACTCACTTTACTCTGCACCGCGCACCGTTATGATTGTCCATGCGGCCGTCTGTGTCTAAAGGCCTGTTCACACCGGGACGATTTTCGCACGCGTTTATCGCCGACGTTTAACGCCTCGGGACTAAACAATGGGCGCCAATGTGAGTGTTCACACCGACGCGCAAAACGCCAGGCGTAAAAGCGTCATTTTTAAAAAAACGCCTCGGGTTCGTTTTTTTATTTTGACGCGGCGCGTAAAAAACTGTCCGACCAATGAGATCGGCGCTTTTGTTCACGTGCCTGGAGCTGCTGAAGTGACAGTAAAACACGACTTGGTGGCGCTCAAGCACAAAACGGTCTTGCCGAGCACACATTGATACGACGAAGAAGTAGGAAGTAGACAAAGAAGATGAAGAACTGCTAATGCTGCTTGCCAGTTAGCAAAAAGTGTGTGAATGGTTTTGTCCATATACATAATATGTCTATGGTTTTGGCAAGCACGTAAATACTGTCTCTCTTCTCCTTCTGTGTGACAAGCGAGTGTCAGAGGCTTAAAGTGCCGCAGCACCATCTTGTGTACCGGGAGCGCATCGACTGAATGTGCACGTTCACTCGGCGCAGCGCCAGTGAAAATCGCTTGGGTGTGAACACTCAAGACGCGCCGAAAAACGGCACGAAAAACGCTGGCGATAAGCGCGCGCGATATTCGTCCCGGTGTGTACAGGCCTTTACATTGTGTGCGTGAGATCTCTCCCCAATGGGCGGGTTGAAAACATGCGGAACAGCTCCATCTAGTAGCTGTAGTCTTAAGCCTCTGGCCAAAAAATCCTCCGATGACGCAAAATGACGATATTTGCGTCATCGGAGGATTTTTTCCATAAATAAAATGCATAATTCTCTCGTCTCAGGGGGATATGAGGGGGGGAAAGTACCATAATTTGAATATACTACCGGGTTTCTACTGATACAAAGCCTAATGCTAAATCACTGAAGTTACCCTTAAAGGGAACTGCAGCTTTAAAATATATTTTTTTGTAACATTATAAATGTCTTTTAATGTTACTTTCTATCAATGTAATGCATTCTTGCTGAATAAAAGTTTTAATTTCTTTCCTAAAAAAAAAACTTACTAAACCTAAACTTTTGAACAGTATGGTCCATTTGGGGATATTTTTGCTTGGAGTATGAGAGTTTCCAAGTTGACAATAAACATAATTTAAGTTTTAATAATTTAAAACTTTTTTAATTTAAAACATATTTAATAATGAAAAAACGTCATGATTTCAAGCATTTTGCACCTTTTTTTGCTTTCCGTCTAGCACAAGTTATGTGCCTAATGACCAGGAGCAGGTGAACCTGAAACCGTTTTTAGTCATTCAGAGCTTTCTAAAGACAGACAAATTGACAAGTCGTTCAGGAAACCCACCAGGAAACTAGTTGATTTCGAAAATATGTTGTTTTACACATCCCTAACATGTCCCCACCAAAAAAGACACACATATGCATATCTAAGTGAAACGCTGAGTGGTGGAGACAGAAAGCGAGAGATTGCTATCTGTCTGCATTGAAAAAGAAACCACCGTGTTAGGTTTCTGTAGGAACACAGTGCTTTTGTGTTGCACGGCTTACTCTCGCCAACACTAGTGTCTAACAGGCTGGCGAATTAAACGCACTGGCTCCCTCAAACCTCGCTTTCCTCTCACACTAATCTTGCCGTATTACCTTCCAGGATCGGCGTGCTGTTTTAATATCTGTCACTACCTTCCTGGATTTTACGACTGTGCTTCCTCCCCTTTCATTTGTCCTCCTTTTGTTTGACTAGCCTGTCTCACCCTTTTGTATAATTCTGTCTTTGTTTGATGGGAGAAATGAGAGTGATTTCAGGTCTGGTCTCTGCTCTATCTCCGGCTGTTTTTCTCGTCTGTGCCCAAGCTGTCGCTCTGAGAATGCACCCGCTCTTTAGCCGACAAGTTGGTGTAAACACTCTGATTGCAGCGCTAACCGGTCTCGTGGTGAGCTGCACCTGTGTTTCATTGGGAACGGCCTAGCAACAGGTCCATCATTACAACGGAGGTAATCTATTAGCCTTAATGGGGCCTGGCGGAGAGACACATTGATTTTTGCTGCTGCAGTATGAACGGCGTGTTTAAGTCCCACTCACAGAGAACTTAATGTCTCTGGCAAACAATAACGCTTGAAAAAATGGTAACTCTTTATTTCGATAGTCCACTTTAGACATTTTACTAACTATAAGTAACTTTGCATCTGCATGTATTGGTAGACTTAATATCTACAAACAATTTATTTTGATGGACCCCATCTGATATTCTATTGACTATAAGTAACGTTGCAAGTACAAGACAACTTATTCTACTAACCCTAAACTAACAAACTGTTTAGAGATAGTTGACATGTAGTTGCAAAGTTACTTATAGTTAGTAGAATGTCTAAAGTGGACTATTGTAATAATTGTAACCAAAACAACCACCGGTCCTGCTAGGGTCATAAACATATTCATCATAAATATATAGTTTGTTTGGAAAAATGGAAGCATAATTCAATTTTTCAAACTTAGCGTCACTGTTATTTAAACAATAAGCTGCTGTTTCACTCATTGCCGTGAATGATTACATTTAGACCGTGTCTTGCATTCAAAAACAGTCCAAAACATTCGGTATGCCACTGACATTTCATGAAGGCCTCTTCTTGTTTTTTTGCACTTTATGTACTTGTATATTTCAAAGCTCCTATCTTGTCGAGATTCAAAGCTTCGCCTTGTTATTATTGTAAAACCTGAAAGGCCGGAGCAGAACTAATTCGATATGCCCTTGTTAGTGAAGGCCGTCAAATAGAGTGTTGGTACCTTGGAAAAGCTTCATGGAATTGCGTTCCACTATTTAAGCTGGGCTCTTGCCATTTTGATGTTTGCTTTTATGTCCCAGGCATATTATTTTGTTATTATTATCCGAAACAAGACACACACAAATTGAATATTATATTTAAAAGTCAATTTCATTGAGGAGATTACGCAAATCAGCCTCATTCTTTTCCGTCTCGCCTGCCTCCACCTTGATGCATCTCTTAATTTACATTGGTTTACTCTATTCATTTGTCAGAGCCTTGCCAGAGATCTTTTCATGTTTTGCTCCCACCTTGCGTTCCTTCTTTTTGCATGGTTATGGCATTTGTGTTTGTTCTCTTCCACCGCCCTGAAAATCAAACCTTAAAAGCAATTACCTGCCGACATTTAATGTGCTCAAGCAAGGTGAATTTCATTTTGCACTGAAAACCCTGAGCATGGCAGCTGCCTTTTCGGCATCTCAATAAAAACGATGCATACTGTAACGAGACCGAAAAGCGTAAAGTATTCCTAGTGTGTTATTGGTCATTTTTATGATGTTTGGCCATTTTGGTCCTAAACGGCAAATCCTTATGTGGAATTTTCTTTATTGGCCCTTGTGAAGGTCAGCCAAAGATCTCCGCGTCGGGGAAACTATCAAAGCCCATGCCTGAGCCTTTGGGGGTCTGGGGTAATAGCCCTCCTGACCAGGGGGAAAGAGAAACCTCTGATTGCCCAACATTTTACAGAGCACATGTTTGTCATTAACACGTCCTACTATGGTAGTTACAGATGTGATTAAAACAACCTGGGAGACAGGTGGGTCCTGGAGCCCCTGATTTGCAGGCTCTTTGTTCTGGGCCTGCTCTCATTCTGTGACCGCTTGAGTTTTGGGGGGTTTGTTGCATTTGAGTATGGACTGGGTGGAAGCACAAAGCTGCATCCCCCCCCCCCCCCCCCCCCCCCTGTTGAGGCCCACTCATCAATTTTAGCCCTGACCTTTGGGTATTTATTTTTCCCTTGCTTTTTCTTTTTTTTTTCTTCTCTGTTTTCATCCGTTCCTTGGAACTTGGTGGTATTTCATTTTGGAGGTCAGGAAGTCTCATACGGTGAGAGGAGTGAATTGTCTGGGACTGAAGACACACTTTGAACGCAGATCAGCGAGCGAGCGAATGAGTGAGATCCCTGGAATGCAAATGAACGACAATTTAAACAATGATATTCTAAAATCTTGGAGAGCTGGACAGTAACCTTAGAGGCTAGTTAAAGGGGATACTTCACCGATTAGCATTAAGCTTTTTATCAGTAGAATCCCGGTAGTATATTTGAATGACCGTGCTTCCCTCCCTCATGTCCCCTTGAGACGAGAGATTTCTGTAATTTGTGTCTGGGAAAAAAAACTCAGATGATGCAAAAATCGTCATTTAGCGTCATCGGAGGCTTTTTTGGCCAGTAGTATGAGCTCAGCCAGTAGTTTTCAACCCGCCCATAGGGGGTGGGATCTCACTCACAGAATGTACAAATAGGGTCAGCCATCTTTTTTTGGAAGCTAAGCTAACAGACTCTTGCTCTGTGGAGAATAGGAATGTGACGGTGAGGCAATTCCCACCGGTTAATTGACATGTGACAACAGCGATAAAACCGGTATCACTAGCGGGGGCTTTTCAAATCAATAATTTTATACCAAAAGTAAAATGCGCACGGCCGGTCAGGCATTCATAACGGAGCGCTGCGGAGCAGCGCAAGTGTTTTCAATTAATTCCTATGAAAGTTAAGCTTCCATAGGAATGAACTGAAAACGCGCCAGACTGGACACACACCGTGAATGACAGTGCGGCCATAAATGTGTGCGCACTGTGCGGCCGTAAATGAATGACAGTGCAGCCATGAATGAATTCCCATGCGACCATGCTCAGTTTAGTTTCGGTTTAGAAATAGCACCAATTCGGGGGGGGGTTGCTTGAAGGTGGGTTCATCAGCCTATTATTCTTAATGAAAAATACAAAAACAAAATGGTACAATGACAAACTCACTTAAATAGGCGCTTTTATATTTCGCTTTGAAACCAAATCTTCCACGATCTTCTTGTCTTCCTGCTGCGTTTGTACTACAAGACTCGTTCGGCTCAAACTGTATTGAGCAGACACGTTCAGTTTTTAAAATATAGTATCTGTTCTCTAACTGAACTATATGATTTTATTACTCTAAAAATTAAAACGATGGTGCGGGTGGTACAGAGGTGGGCATGGGTTGGGAGTGGCCCCTTTAGGGCAGCAAGTGCATTCTGGGAGTTGCTGTCTTTCATCCACATGAGCCAAAAATAAATTTTCTGGCTTTTCTCAGTCTAGAAGGCACCAACTACTAAAATAATTTTAAATTTCTACTGCATAAATGACCCAATTTAAATACACATTCTTTTTTCCAGCGGTGAAATATCCCTTTACTGTTGTACTAACAAGACTTGAGCACCACCAACCAGAAAACAGCGGTGATTTAGCTGTCATTTGATTTGTTTTTTTCCTTTCAAATACAAAAAACAAGAAAAATATAATTTTTCTTTAACTAAAGTTTGACTAGTTAATATTTGAATTTAGAGTTGTTTAAAAAGGCTTGAAGTTTAGAGCCAGACAGATTTGTATTTAACTATAAATTTAGTTTTAATAAATGTACTTTTCTGGGCCAGGGTGGAAGAACACTTCATTTCCCAGAATGCATTACCTGTGTTGAATTTATTTGAATTACAATTCAGTAAATTCCTCTTCCTGTCAGTAAAACTCAACTTCCTGTAAGGTGTGGCCAATTAATTTTACATTCGCACTGATGAACTGAAAGGGAGCCGAGTCTTTATTTCAGTTTTTTTCTTCTTCACAAACCTGCAGCAAAAGCAAGCAAGAGGAGTCTTTGCTCGCTTTCAGAGTGATGTGTTTATAGTAAGCAGCTTTTGAGGAGAATCATGTCCTTTTATGGTAATTCTCCATGCTTTGCAAATATGCACTAATGCGATGGCATCTCTCTAGCCTTTTCTCTCACTCTATTGCTCTCTCTCACTCCGATTCCGGTGATGAGGTACCAACGAGGGCTGCCGGTGTCAGGACGGTCCACCATCCTGTGACTCATCCACTTGTAATCTCTCGTGAAAGTGCCTTTTAAAGTGTTCGCATGAGTACGTGTGTGTTTTTGAAACCCTCAAAGGCCTTTGACAGAGGTTTGTTTTTACTTTGGACATGTAAAAGCCTCACTCAGGAGTGTTTAGGTTAGAGCGCTGCTGTCTGCGGCCCTCGGTCCACTTACAGCATGCTGTTTAAGAGTGTGTTTTAGAGGAGTTATCTGCATCTAACATATACAAACACGCATACAGACATGCTGCAACTATCTCAATGTGACTAATGCACCGGCTTTGCTATCAGACAAGAGCTGAAAGCGCTCAAGGCATCTTGTGTGGTTGTATAAGTACCATTTATCCTGACACAGCTCTCATATGGATAAAATGAAAGCGATTAGGCAGTAGTGATTAAAAAATAGGTTAAACTTACCTTAAAAATGTTACCTTTTGGTGTAGTTTGGCAAAATGTCATTATTCACATCCTGAAAGCTTGACATTTTGACCTTGACATTACAAGATGAGTGGCAACTCCGTAAGGTTTTTCTCAAGTTATGTCCGAGTGTTCAAAAAAAGACGCAAGGAGAAAATGTCATATTTCAAAGCTATTAATATGTGCGTAGCACGACAGGGAATGTATTAAGTCATGTTCCTTATTAAACCTCACTAATGCCACATTATGTAGCATGTCATCAATTAAAATCAATCATTGGAGCTGAGGCATCATGAATTAAAGATGCTCTGAAGGTGGACAGCACATGTCTGGATGATTGGTGTGGGCTTTGTTCTGGGCTGCGTTCTGGCTGGATCAGTGACCATAGTTCATTTGATGTTTTTGGAATGGTGTAGTCTCAGTATATTGCACACATGAATGATCGGATGTAGTTGGTAGCTTGGCCATATCAGCCATTTTAATATTGTCTACAAGTTTGATATCACTAGTTGGTGGGTTAGGTTGTCGAAATGACTAGTCAGACAGAATCAGATGCCAATTAACCGTAATTAATCATTCTGCATTGATTTCTGTGATTCTTTCTTTAAAAAATAAATGACTTTTTGCCCTTGAATGCGTTTATTTTAATGAAAATGTTTCTTTATTTGTTAAACTTGATCAATCTCAGTCTGCATAAGAGCATAGACACGTTAGCAAATGAAAATACATTAGCAAATGTGTTATAACCTGTCCTATAACAAAATGTCCTATAACATTTTCAAATGTGGTCATCTGTGTTTTCCCTTATAAAGATTTACTTTGGTAACCATAGTGTCTGACAAAACACCATAGACATTAATGTGATTGTTACTATTAATACATCTGTGGTAACTAGCTATTAGCCACCACTGTCTTAAAATGTTTGTATGATATGTAAATTATGGTGGTTTGAAAAGGAATTAAACATTTGATATCATTGTAAATCATAGATATTAGTTCAGATTTTTAACTGCTCTTTTACCATTAATGGGCATCGCAACCGTTTGTTTTCTAAACGTTTTCAACTTTTTGGTGTTTAGGTGATCTGATCTGTCTAGTAAGCTCTGTATAACTATAATACATTGAAAAAGCTTTTTAGGTTCATGTTCATCAGACATTGATCAGATGCGTTTCTTTATTGATGTTCAAATGAGCCACGCTTGTGTTTAAAAACAGTTTTATGCAGTTCAAAAGTATGGAAATGGACATATTTAAAAAGATTTAACTGCAGTGTATTTAACTTGAAGTCTGACATCTGACAATAATCTTTTGCACATTTGGTATTGAAGATAGTGGATTTGTTACGAAAGAAGTGTTTTAAAGGAACACTACACTTTTTTTGAAAATAGGCTCATTTTCCAACTGCCCTAGAGTTAAACAGTTGAGTTTTACCATTTTTGAGTCCATTCAGCCGATCTCCGGGTCTGGTGATAGACTGTTTAGACCATTAGCATCTCGTTAAAAAAATTACCAAAGAGTTTAGATATTTTTCCTATTTAAAACGTGGTTCTCCTGTAGTTACATTGTGTACTAAGTTGTGATTTTCTAGGCCGATATGGCTTGGAACTATACTCTCATTCCTGCGTAATAATCAGGGAACTTTGCTGCCGTACCATGGGTGCAGCAGGCGCAATGATATTATGCAGCACCTGAAAATAGTCCCCTGCACGCTCCCTGTGTAAGCAGGTTATCACGTTGGTTATGTTGACGGAAGTTAGCCTATTTTCAGGCACTGCGTAATATCATTGCACCGCTGCACCCATGGTACGGCAGCAAAGTTCCTTGATTATTACGCAGGAATGAGAGTATAGTTCCTAGCCATATCGGCCTTGAAAAACACAACTTTTCATTTTCCGTCGGTCTTAGTACACAATGTCAACTACAGAAGAGTCAACTTTTAAATAGAAAAAATATCGCAACTCTTTGGTCATTTTTTGAGCGAGATGCTAACGGTCTAATGCTGCATTCACACCAAACGCGAATAGAGCGTCAGGAGCTCAGGATTTCAATGTTAAGTCAATGGAAAGGCGCGTTGACTCGTGTCTGGAGGTCCTGCGGCGCGATAGACGAGTTTCGTGCGGCGCGATGGACGCGATTCCGCCTCATTTGCGCATATGACGTGAATTGGACGCGAATTGAGCGTCTGACGCCCGAGTTGAAAAATGTGAACTTTGGCGGCAATTCACGCCGCGTTAACCAATCAGGAGCCTGCTTGCTGCTGTCACATGGTAAAGTGACGTGATGAGAAACCCTGCATAATTAATAAAAATTACTATTGTGTCACAAAATGTAGATTTTAAGACTTTTTCAGGTGAGAATGTAGTTGTTTAAAGCTCAAATCTGTGGTTTATTTATAAAGAGAGCGCCTATTTTTTTAAAAAAATCTTGTTTTTGGAGTTGTGAGATCCAGGCGATCCTTAACCCCGGCGAGAGCAGCCTATCCTCGGCCAGTCCTTCTGACGTCTGCCGCTGGCTCTGATGTCCTGTAGTGGTTCATCTTGTGTGGCTCTAACGGCCAATCTTTGGTGTCATGAATCTATAATTTGTTGTCTGACAAATCTAAAGTTTCATAACTTTATTTTTTTAGGGATAATTAAATATACATGCAGTGAAGATAATGTAAGAGTTGCCTGGACTCACCATACTAATACTGTGTTTGACCCCCTTTCGCCTTCAGAACTGCCTTAATTCTACGTGGCATTGATTCAACAAGGTGCTGAAAGCATTCTTTAGAAATGTTGGCCCATATTGATAGGATAGCATCTTGCAGTTGATGGAGATTTGTGGGATGCACATCCAGGGCACGAAGCTCCCGTTCCACCACATCCCAAAGATGCTCTATTGGGTTGAGATCTGGTGACTGTGGGGGCCATTTTAGTACAGTGAACTCATTGTCATGTTCAAGAAACCAATTTGAAATGATTTGAGCTTTGTGACATGGACACTTTGCTGCATACCTCGGTTGTAACGAGTGGTTATTTCAGTCAAAGTTGCTCTTCTATCAGCTTGAATCAGTCGGCCCATTCTCCCCTGACCTCTAGCATCAATAAGGCATTTTTGCCCACAGGACTGTCGCATACTGGATGTTTTCCCCTTTTCACACCATTCTTTGTAAACCCTAGAAATGGTTGTGTGTGTGAAAATCCCAGTAACTGAGCAGATTGTGAAATACTCAGACCGGCCCGTCTGGCACCAACAACCATGCCACGCTCAAAATTGCTTAAATCACCTTTCTTTCCCATTCTGACATTCAGTTTGGAGTTCAGGAGATTGTCTTGACCAGGACCACACCCCTAAATGCATTGAAGCAACTGCCATGTGATTGGTTGATTAGATAATTGCATTAATGAGAAATTGAACAGGTGTTCCTAATAATCCTTTAGGTGAGTGTATATTTTTTAATGAAAATGAAAAGAGGCAGAGTGGTGTTTTATGACATATTTCTCCTGGAGCGCCTTGAACGCGCGTCTACTCCGCTTCAAACGCTCAATTTGCGAATGGATTCAAAATATTAATGCGTCCAACTAGACGCAGTAGACGCGATTTTGACGCTCTATTCGTGTTTGGTGTGAACGCAGCATAATCAGATTCAATGATCGATGCTAAGCTATGCTAAAAGTTCTACCGCCAGAAAACGGTAAAACTCAACTGTTTAACTCTAGGGGAGTTGGAAAATGAGCCTATTTTCAAAAAAGTGGAGTGTTCCTTTAAAGGTGCTGCTAACTTTAGAGACACAACTTGTCCAAATGTTACTGTTAGTGCACCATCTGAGAAATTCAGACTCTTAATTCATCCTCTTTAAAGCACAGTCATTTAAACAATGCTAATCAGCCTCACAATCCGTCATCAACACATTTAAAGGTAGTCTATATATAAATGGAGAGGTAAACTGGCTTTCCTTGGGGTTGTTGGGCAGATCATCTTCTGTGTGTGTGGCTTTGATTAGATACACACGGTGAGGCCCCTAATCTGCCATTCATCTGCGCAGGAATTTCTCAGTTTCGGAGGGGCCTCTGAGAAAACTCTCAACGCAAACAAACAAAATATCAGCTTACCCTGCCTTGCAATATCCCCTCTCCGATCTGGGGACGCTGAAGCAACACACTGTTTATTGTTTCAGAGTAAACTCCGCTGTTGCATTGCTGCCTCCTTAATTAGATTTTACCTGCCTTATTTTTCTTTTTCTCCACCCTTGCTTTTTATTCTATACTCTTAAAAAGGTGATGTTTTCGTGGACCACTGTAAACCACAGGGTGTTTGGGGAAACAAGCTTTCCGAGAAGAGAACTCTGATGGGAATGCGACAGACATCTGAGAGTTGAATTTCTTTTGTTGTTCGGTAGAAGATTTTTCAAATATGTTTACGATATTAACAACTAAAGTGAGATAAAAGCTTCCGATTCTCGAGTTTCGGTAATGTCTGAGATGCTTCCTCCCTCTCTCCTTCTTACTTTTTCAAACATACTCCGCCGTACCTCCAGGGATAACCGAAGTGTTTCTTTGTGGTTTGATTTGCCCCAGTGTGGCCATGAGAATGCAGGCACTCCACAGTAAACCCCCAGGGTTGCCACCAGGCAGATCCACCTCTTCCTCACTCACCTGAGGGGCCTGTCACCCTTTCCTGGGGTTGCGATGCACCTCTCTTCATAGACACTAGGGTGAGGTATATTATCAGGGGGAGCCTGTCTACTCCCCGAATGTAGGGCTTGCACCTCGCTTGTGTGCACAGAGCTCGCTTTGGAGTCTCTCGGCAATGACCGTCTGATGTCGATCGCCTTGGGAAATTTTAGTGTTGTCAGTCACTACGTTTCCTTTCATCGACTTTCCCGAGCCACGTTCTGTCATTTTTTTCTTCTTCTTCTCCCCACCCAAATGTCGTGGAGTGCTAAGAAAGTGTCATAGAAAGTAGATAAAATTAAAACTTTTTACAATTTTAAACACAAACACGCATCTTCTAAAACTTAAAGAAACCTTCAAGTGCCTCGGGATGAATTCTCACAGGAACCTTGAACTCGTGAAGAGGTTTTCAAGTGTGCGTTTATACGCTTGTCTCTTTTGTTTACTATGTTTGCGCTTCTTTTAATTTTCTCTGTTTTGGAAAAAGTAGACAGCTTGTCACTAGGCTCGCTGACCTCACCCATCACCCGTAAAGTCCTCTTATGGTATTGTATATGCAAGCAATGGCACTTTGTTTTCTTTCATAGACTTCATGCCTTACATGGAGGCACACAGTGGCTCCAGCCAGCGTTGTGCATCACAGAGGGACTTTTGCATTGTGTATCAGCTAGAATAAACTGTTGGAGGCACACTGGGGTCAGATCTCCGCTATCAAATCCATGGATATATCGGGTAGGATGTCAGCGATCTTTCAAACACGACATGTCAGTGTTTAGAAATGAAAAGTACACCACAACAAAAGGGGGAAACATAATACGCCATGCCCTGATGCACACTTATCGGCTCACTTCAAAGTACACTTGTCATTCACTGTCTAAAACAGGGTGATTTTTCTCTCCATTTCTGTCAAATAGCTGTGCCCCCCTGAGCAAAAACGTACAGACAATATACTGAAGAAAAAAAATGAGGGGATAGAAAATAGAGTTTTTTCTTTTTCTTTTACTCCCCCTCCTCTGTTAACTCCCCCCTCTCTTGCCCCCTGATCTCAAGCCTCGCTCTCTCCACACACTCATGGGGAATGTTTGGAGGCCCTGTTCATATTTTGTTTGCACAATGCATTCCTGCAGGCTCTTTATTTATGTCAATCTCCCCTTTGATCAGGGTCCGCTTACCCACTCGGTTCCTGTGAGTGAAAGAACCCACCTGTGAGGCAGCAGCCAGGGCTCTGGATTCTTGGGAAAGTTTACCGTCAATTAATATGGCTAAATTATTTCTTCACATGGCAAACTACTTATGTAAGGTGATCCTGGCTGGTGGCTGATTCCCTGACATCTGGGTTGGATATTCTGCACAGATGGTTCTACCTGCTCCGGGAGTCTCTTTTCATTTTGTTTTCCCTCCCTCCGTCCTTTCTTTCTCGCTTGCTTTTTTTTTTTTGTGCGGGTGAAAGGTAGGCCACGGTTGAATGCTTGGGCAGAGTAATACAACCAGTAGGGAAGTGAAGGGGGCTGTTTTTCTATCTTTTATTGTTTAGTTGTACCTTACACACAGAGTGCAGGGGCTTTCAAACTTTTTAATACTAAGGTCATTTTTTAAGTAATGTCATTTTCAAGATAATTATTTAATGCTAATATTACTATTAAAAATAATAATTATATTGCTGTCATGACAACTCTCTGAGTGTTTGACATGGATAAGACGATGTTAAAATGTTTGGTCTTGGCAGAATAGATCCGCTACGCTGCTTCTGTTATTGCTGCTGCTGCAGAGCAAGTACAGAGACTTGCTACTGCCAATACTTACACAACATGCTGCAGATGTACAATAGCATACATGAATTACCCCCAGCAGATCTAAACAGGTGGAGCTGGAGAAGCTGGAGGGTTTCTGAAAGCGGGCTGCAAACTGCTACAGCCAAGTACTGAAAGTTGAGCACCAAGCTCATTGGCTACTGATACAGCAGGAACCAATCAGCTGTGCCCTATAGAGGAGGATGTGATTGCAAGCAGATTGAGTTTCATGATAGAACTTTGTATATACTATAGTATATATTTATAAATATACTAATGTATGCTATATGTAAATGGATATATATATTTCAATTAATACGGTGTAATAGTTTTAATAATTTGTAGCTTGCAGAAAATACAGTTTTGTGAAACCACCCTTCAATCTGATTGTTTACTTTGGATATAGCAAATTATGGCAAAATGAATGCATTTAATGAGATAAATGGCGTATGATTAATTTCACAATAAGTATACACTCTAAAAAAAAAAAAAAAAGTTTATGGCACCAAAAATGGTTCTTGGCTCGTAATCATAGGGGAACCTTTTTTAGTGCTATATAGCACCAATTTTGGTGTTTCAGTGGTTCTTCAGTGGTGCTATATAGCACCTTAGTCAAAGAACCGATGAAGAACCACTGAAGCACCAAAATTGGTGCTATATAGCACTGAAAAAGGTTCCCCTATGATTACGAGCCAAGAACCATTTTTGGTGCCATAAACTTTTTTTTTTTTTTTTAGAGTGTATACTTATTGTGAAATTAATCATACGCCATTTATCTCATTAAATGCATTCATTTTGCCATAATTTGCTATATCCAAAGTAAACAATCAGATTGAAGGGTGGTTTCACAAAACTGTATTTTCTGCAAGCTTCAAGGATCATTGGAGACTCCAAAATGATACCAAATAACCAAATATAAGGAGTCCATATAATTATATTAATACATTTATACACACCAAAGCACCTGTGAAAAAAAAACATTATAGAAAAAAAACATTACAGAATTTGCTGTGTATAGTGTGTTTACATAGCAACAACAACAAGATTGTTTTCATTTTAGACGTCAAGCTGCGAACAGGACCACACGGAGACGCCAAAAACTCCTAAATCAACCGCTTTGACTGCATAAACCTACGATTACTTATCACAACAACGTACACTTGACAAATCAAAATTATCAAAATTATCCTTCCTGAGTGTGTATTAACAACGCGAATGTACTGAAATGTGTCTGTACATGAATGCAGCGCACGATCAGTGATCGAGAGCGCGCACCTACAAATTGCGCTCTTCAGAAACAATCGCAGAATACGACAGAGCTCGTGTTTTAAAGCAAAACACACTGGTACGAACAATTCACTAAAAACGCAATGCGAGTCTCTATTTTCTTTACTTTAGCGCTGTTTTGGACTGTTTGGATGAATTCGATTACTGGATCATTGAACTTTCCCAGAGTTTAACGGCTTTAAATGGCCACAGTGAAGTCACCATTTTCCGCCACCATGTTCCTACAGTATCCCCTAAACGGACAACGGCTCAAACTGTTGTACAGAGCACTAGCCACTCTCTGCTGTCTCAGACGACGACATCCTTCTCCTGTGTCGGCCACTTCTCCGTGTGCTTCGTAAGGGAGGGGTGAGCGGTGGACGGCAATTCGCAACCTCACCTCTAGATGTCGCTATAATTTACCCAGTGGACCTTCCTTACGTTACGTTAAAGGTATAAAAATATAAAAAATATGGTGACATGTTGACATTGACAGTTTTTGTTATATATATATATATATATATATATAATTTTATATTTTATATTTTATATTTCACAACCCTTTTGTGGCCCTGAGAGGGTCACCGGGCCCCAAACTGAATTCCACTGTACTAGTGCATGCACAGGCAAATATGTGCCACAGTCTAAGGGAATGACACTAAAAGTTTTGAATTTAATTCTACCTTGGTTTAATTTTATCTAGTTTTGACCTGTGCATCAAGATCACTTTATTAAGTCCTGAAATTATAGGTAGACCTTCATTTAATGATTTACAAATCAAGTTTTCTTCCTCCCAGCTACAAGGCCAAGAGACCAATCGGATTGTCTTTTGTTTTTTTAAATAACTTCGATATCTTGAGAATTTTCCCCATCAACTTGATTAACCTCTCTAATCAAGTAATGTGTTTTTTGTCTGTTGCTGGTTTAGTATGTGATTATCAGGGTTTTTTTTTTCTTTTTCAAACACACTTTTAAATAGATCGTCCTGGTTTTAGACTCTACTGAGGCTCTGTCCTGCTATCTGTGCCTGCAGTGAGACTGGAGCTCCGGACACATTCTCATACAGAAGCTCTCCCCTCACATCCCGCCCTCAGCTATCCCAAAAACCCCTTAGGAGTGGTGGACTCAGAAGTACCCCATATCCAAATAATTAATCCAAAGCAATTACTCACTGCCTTCATCCGTCTCTTAGCCTGCTAACAAAACATTTCTACGTATGTCCTCATCAGTTAACTTTAATTACGCCGACTACAATTTATCAGCCTCACATTAATGAAACATGCTGCACCAAGATACTCACAAAAATGTCCTATTTTCTCTCTTTTTTTTCTGTAATGGAAGGAAAAAAATAATAATTAAGAAACCCAACAGTGAGGAGCCTCATGAGAGAGCCAGCAGGAGTTGTGAGATATCACTTTTTTTCTCCTCTACTTTGTTCTAATCAGGGAACATAGTTACCGTCACCAACGTGTCTCCTTTATTCAGCATAAGTGAAAACAAGCTCATGAGACACTTTGCAAAATTTTGCAAAGATATAAAGGACCTGTTTCGTAATGTTATTTTGTTTTTTTTACTTGGACGTTAAAGATAATGTGAAATCTGAATGTTACAGCTATTTCTTTTATTTTTGGTTTTGTTGCTGAATGCAGTGGGAGAACTTGACATGCACTCATTGTGTTGAGTAAATAGTAGCCATCTGTCAGGATATAAAATGATGTAATGTGTAGAACAAGATTGAGTTCAAATGGTTGTTAGAATAATTAAATATGAATTCGAGAGAGAGAGAGAGAGAGAGAGAGAGAGAGAGAGAGAGATTGATAATATGCAAGTTTTTTTAAAAAGGCAAATAAATGCAAAAGCTAGAAATGCTTTCACAGTATGAACATACATGTAAGACAGCAGACCAATCGCATTACATTATGCAGATATTACAGTGATGTCATTGATGTGAGAACATTTTGACAATGTCAATTGGAAATTCAAAGTTACATGTACACTGCATAATTCTGTGTACTCTATTGACATGTGTGGTTAAAACATAACATAATTTGCTAAGGAACATTTTTATGTCAATAGACCTTACTAGCTAATCACTGATAGAAGGAATGACTATATAAAAGATGGTATCTAAATTTCTGCCGGCATATTAGTTAGACCTTCTTTCCTTTACAGATCTGACGTGAACATGCAAGAAGACATGAATTAAGCCTAAAATTTGCACCCAATTTGAACCGACAGCTCTAAATATGAATTAGGCTTATCATACTATCAGCAAGAATTTGTTTTAATGTACTGGCTCAATCTTAATAAAACCTTTTAAAAAGTATAATCATATTTTTTAATCTTAAAACCACTTTAAAAAGTATGAAGTTTACCACAACCAGAAATGGGGCACCTGTAACTGAGATTAGATTGGTTATTAAATAAAACATTTGGTAACCCTTTATTTTAGTGTCACTGTTACACATCTCACATGTACTTACTATAGTAATAACAGTAAATCTGTGCATAATTACAAGCAACTAGCCCTAATCCAAACCCTAACTCTAATTATATAGTAAGTTCATGTTGGGAGGTATTTTGAGCATCTCTTCTTTGTAAAGTCCAGCTCTTAGCTCAGATGCATCAGGCCAGAGTGGTAAGATTCCTGTACTGGCATTCTGCAGGCAACCACTTTCATTTGGGAGGAGCTAGTGTTTGGTTGGAGCTCATCCTTGCTTCCTCGGCCAAGGGCAGCCTGGGAGCAATTTGGCAGTGTAAATTGTTGCCACACATGGGGCCGGTTGCTGGCAGGGTCAGAAGCCCTTGATGTCACACCCTGTCATTTCAAATTATGTTATGCAAAGCGAGGCAGCCGCTTAATTTCCTTGTAAGTTGGACCACGGGGCCCCTTGGGCATAATGAGCAGGAAGTTATAATTGGACCGAGCTGTTGATTGCGATAATTGCTACTGTCTGTACGAGGTAGCCCGGCCTGCTCTGATCAGCTTGTTACCAAGGCATGACAGCATGCTGCAATTCTGCCTGGACCAAACGAGGGAACACAGGAGGTGGAGGTGAGGGGGGGGGGGGGGGGGGGGGGGGAAGGAGTGAGAATTGTGGAGGAGGTCTGAGGGTGTAGAAGTGCTGCTTTTGGAAGCATCTGTGTTGTGTGGGTTTAGATGGGTGCATGGTGGGCCTTTTTTTCTTGGCAACAATGCTCTCTATCCTTCCCCCACTGACCCTCTGACATTTGCCCACTTGTTGACCTTAATTTTGTGGTCTGTTAGGGGGGAAACGCAATAAGGTCACTGGTCTTTGTTCTCTGCTGAAAGGTAGGAAAGGGCCATTAGTGTCCACAAATCCTTAGACATAACTATGGATTCACAATGCTTGAGACCCTAAAAAAACAGGATAAATATTGGAGGAGGTTTAGACTGTTGTGTTCATATTCTAGACTAGCATGGTGGATTTATTTACTTAAAGGGATCGTTTACGCAAATGTTGAAAATAAATTTGTCTTTTATTTTTTCATTCTTATGACTTTTCAAACATGTAGCGGGACATAAAAAGTTTTTTTTTTTTTAGGTGAATACCTTTCCTGTCAAGCTCCAAAATGACAAAAACATGCTCTATTAAAGTGTAGAGCCATTACTCCTGAAGACTGGAGTAATGATGCTGAAAATTCAGCTTTGCCGTCACAGGAATAAATTACATTTTAAAATTCATTGAATTAGAAAAGTTATTTTAAATTGTAATAATATGTCTGTGTTTACTGTATATCAAATAACTGTAGCCTTGGTGACTTATAAGAGACATAAAAGAGATATAAAAAGCCCAACCTTATGAGTGATTGTCTACTGTCAAATCAAAAATTATTCAGACACCAGATATTTTTTACTAGTGGGTGCGGGACACTACATGTATAGTTAATTAACTTATGCAAGTGAGGATAGCAAAATAAAATCAAACCGTGACATTTTATACCCAAAAGTTCTTCATACAGTGGACTAACAGTAAAATTGAAAAAAATTTGGGACCAAAGTTATTCCGACACTTTGACCTGACCATGTTTTGCTTAAGTGTTTTTTCTTTACTTGCTAAAGCGACCTTTTACACCGCAGACTGAACAAAATTTAGCATTGCTTGGTAATTGGTTGACCTAAATTGGTATTATCTAATTGTGTATTTAAATGTAACCGCTGACAGCTGATTGGTTGATTGTAATACCTTTCTATCAAAGTTATCTGACATTATCAAGATGAATTTGTTCTGATACAGTTCAACAGGATAGTTCACCCAAAAATGAAAATTCTGTCGTCATTTACTCACCCTCAAGTTGTTCCAAACCTGTATGAGTTTCTTTGTTCTGCTGAACACAAAAGAAGATATTTGTTGGGAACCAAGCAGAGAGAGCAACCATTGACTACCATAGTAGGGGGGAAAAATACTATGGTAGTCAATGGTTGCTCTGTCTGCTTGGTTACAGACATTCTTCAAAATATCTTCCTTTGTGTTCAGCAGAAGAAAGAAACTCATACAGGTTTGGAACAACTTGAGGGTGAGTAAATGATGACAGAATTTTCATTTTTTGGTGAACTATCTTGTCATATTTTATTACCATTTTCTAACCTGTAGCGAATAAACTGTGATAATGTGAGAAAATGTTGTGTCTGAATACTGTTTGACTGTGTTATCTGAACAAGTGAGAAGCTAGGATATTCTTCAAAAAGTTACCTTTTGTTTTCCATGGAAGAAAAAAACACTAAAAGGTTTCAAACAACACAAGGGAGAGTAAATAAATCAAAATGTTCATAATTACTTGAACAACTGCTTTAAAGCTTTCCCTGTTGAGGCAGTGAATATAACATCCTTCAGTCTCTCCTTCAGCATGGGTCTCACAATGAATCAAGCACTCATTACTTTCCTTGGGTACTAAACAGCATTAGCCATTCTAGGTCATTAGACTTCAAAGACAAGGGTTGGATTATTTACTAAACTTTTGAAATCACATGGCATAGCTGCCTTGTCGTTCCAGATGAGCCTCTAATGAGATAAACACTAATTCAATCTGAACAAAATAGCAGAATCTTAAATATTTACTGTTCCTGTCTATGAACCATGATTAATCCCGAGAACAATATTAGAAGGCACATATCCGAGTCAACGGTAGAAGGATTTGTTTTCATTTATTGTTTTGAATGATCACTCGGGGTAAATTATTATGGGTTTGTTTGAACATTTTCAGCTGATTTTAGAGTTATAAACACAGAAATCTTTCACAAAGTACATGAAATGATAATATTGTCATAAACGTCATGTTTCTTGTCATTTCCTGCATTTGCGCATGAAGGTAATGTCTGCCATGTTAATTAAAGGTCCTTTGAATCTTCTGAATAGCATCAAGATGTTCACACTACAAGCACACTCCAGGCGTCATAGATAGTTCCCTTAATGACAGAGGGACCAGACCTTTCACCAACCAGTCTCCCCATTCACCACGACCTTCACACAAACCTGCCTCAAAGGTCACTTTGAGTTGTGGTGGAGGGGTTTTTGAGAACCTGTCTCTTCTTTCTGTTTCAAGATACCGGCACCTCACTTTTATTCAGGTTTTTCTGAATGCAGCTCTCGACACTATGGCTCATTCTTATATCCTTGCGGGGTCACGTGGAGGCAAGAACTTGGTGGAGAAATGTTTTCAGGTATTATTCATTCATATTTTAGCGTGCTCATCTTTGCGTTCACGTGTCAGGGGTAAACACGTACCCGATGACCCATAGCGATTAGGCCTATTCATGCTCGTCTTCGTAATCTTGAGTGGTGCTGTTCTTAAAAGGGAAGCTTCAGGGACATGGGCTTCCTGCGAAAGCCGAATGTTACTTTTAATGGAAAGGGAATGATGATAAAGAAGTAAAAAAGAAAACAAGATGATTACAGCATATATAGATATGTGCACCCTTGTCTTTTTGTTTAACTTTCCTCTATAATGTGTTTAAGACTGTTCCACTCGTGGATCTGAACAAGCACATACTTGGAGTTCTAATTGCCAGCGTTCGTCAGTTTTCCCCTTCGAGATGCGACTGCGGAGCAGCTAACGATGCACAGCTACAAAGGGAGAGCAGCGGCGGGGTTAACATGTCTCAGTGCTCTCCCTGGAAGCGGGATTTTTGGGGTTTAGACACCCACTGAGAGAGAATAATGAGTATATGTTTCTAATCTGGGCCCCTAGGAGATTGCAGCTCCCTTGTCTTTTCACACTGGTGGAAATCGGCAGGCTTCTCGTCTATGTGTGTGTGTGTGTGTGTGTGTTTTTCACAGGCTAATTTAGAGCTGTCTTTGATGCTTTCTCTGCGGAGCTTCTGTTTCAAATATCCAAATGCAAGGATTAGTGGGCTTTTGTGCTGTAAACCCCAATTTATCCTGGTTTCTTTCCCTTTTTTATTTTATTTATTTATTTTCTGCATTTTTTGTTTTTTTGCAGTCTTCCAAAACTAGAAACTGCAAACAATGACAGGCTGACAACCTCTTCAGTGTTTATGTATGTATGTATTTATTTGCATTTTTGTCTGCGTGTCTATTCTAGACATTTCCCTGCGCGCTTACGGGATGCACGTGGTACAACTAGCAATTTAGGCGGCATATCTTGTTTTAAGATTCATTACCAGAAATAATGTGAAATAATAAGGACTGAAGCGTATTCTCTCGGTGATATTACAAATCCCTTTGTCAGGCAAAGCACTGTCACTTCTAAGTCTGGGTCTGATGAAAGAGAGGAATAAGGAGAAGACACATGCAGCATGCACCCGTCGTCTGCTAACTGAGCCGCCTTTGACGACTTTCAGGATCCCGCCACAGATCCTTGGATGAAGCCTTCAGTGGAGCTGGCAGCTTATACGGCACTTTGCCCGGGCTTGCATCTCTCTGCCGACTTGTTGCATTGTCACACATTATGTATTTAAATCCTCTTGTGTCGCTCTGTCACAACACACCATCGTTCTCAATGTCTCTGAGGTGACTTTACCGCAACAGGCGATGAGACGTTACTTTAAGAGAACCCAACGCTGATTATTCTGTGAGAGGCAGCAACAATTATTTAGACACTGGTCGCTCGGGAGACCTGACGAACACAGAATGGCCTCAGCGGACAGAATGCTACATGTGATCTGATACAAAAGAAAAAAGTAGGTGTTCGTACAGCTTAAAATGAAGGCAACAGTTTGCAATTGAATTACTTTTTAATTTGTTGAATTAATGTATTAATTATATTATTATATATTAAATATTATATTTTAGTTTTCAACATAGTCATTAACAATTAAGGTTAAATAAAAAAAATTCAGCATAATTTAATTGATAAATGATTTATTTTTGTAATGTATTTTGTCCCCCTTTTTCTTCTGCGCTACTCTTCCCTCAGTTTTCATATGGTTTGCCATTGTATTCTCTGTTATTGAGGATGACCTTTGACCTTGGTCTCTTGTGTTCAGATCCATACATGTTTGTGGCTGCTGGCAACCTTCCAGTGCTGAATGGCTTTATTTGCTGTGATTTCTCTTGGAAATGTTTTGCTGTACTGATTGAAAAAGTCAGAGTGCCATGTATCTAGAGATAAAGCTACAGCATGCAAACAATGCCTCCTTTCTCCCTCTGATAGACAGACCCTGACCCACCTCTGGTTCACGCAATAACAGTAATGTACTTGACAACTGTGCAAAATAGACCACCATAGTATAAAAAAAAATGTACAGTTAGTTCCGGTTCTCAAATGCAAGTGGTGGTCCAAGCATTTTTTACTGTATCACTTTATATTGTGATAGCTGTAAAGAGCGGATCTTGCCTGGATTTAGTCTGAAATGCTGATTACATGACATTAACTTCTTGTTTATAGAACTGATATTTAGCACTAGGGATGCACAGATACCAAGAAGTCTGGCCAATACTGATGGGCTGATAAATCACGTTTTGGCTGATAAATAGAAATAAAACATTAAAAATCAATAATTTTGTCAAAATCAAATGCTATAAGCTACTTTAGAGGTCAGTCATTTTTTTGTTTTGTTTTTGCCTATAAATAGAGTACTTTTATTCAGCGAAAATGGATTAAAATAAAAAGTGAAGGCATTTGCAATATTTATATTTTTCAAATAAATGCTCTTCTTTGTCATGGTTTCCATAGAAATAAGCGGCACAACTGTTTTCAACATTGATAAAATAAAGAAATGTTTCTTGAGCACCAGTCTATTAAAATGATTTCGTATGGATCATGTGACACTGATGCTGAAAATTCAGCATTGCCATCACAGGAATAGACGATGATTTTAAATTGGGTAATATTTCGTAATATTACAGTTTTTTTAAATCAAATAAATGTGACCATAATAGACTTATTTAAAAAAATATATATTACTGATCCCAACATTTTGCATGGTAGTGTATGTAAAATGGCTACAGTATGAAAATTAGATTCATTCATTTTTATATTTACTAAAGATTACATTCAACAGTGTTCATAAATATTTTGTCTCTTTCAAGATCAACTTTAAGAGAGTGTTAGATTGTGACAATGGTACCCATTTATTGTGCAATACAACACCCTTTATTGTGTGATGCAAGTAAAACTTTTCCACAAGTTCCACTTCCCGTGTCATATACTTGTACTTTCTGGATGACGTTCCCATTCTGACTTTAGGATATCATTCGTTGACAGTGCTCTGCTCTTTAGCCTGACTGATCAAGGCCATCTCTCTCTCTATGGCCTATGAGGAGATCTCCTACACCTGGCAGACCATGTCAAATAAGTGTTATATGCTGACAGGTAAGAAAGATCAGGGCCGTTTTCTCTGTTCTTAGGTTGGCAGGTATAAGGAGCAGGTGACAGGTTACATGAAGAAAAGGGGACTAGTAGATCCATCATGACCTCACCGCTTCTCTCGCAGCTGCGGGTGAGGTTTGCACTAACCAAACTAACATCTCTTCTCATATCGGGAGAAAAACATCCTTGCTTTCACTCCCACCCCTGTTTTACCCTTCCTACCAACAACTGTGTTCTTGTGTTTGCTGTTGCCTTGCTACGCAGATTAATTTTAGAGGCAGAAAGAAGGGGCAGGAGAGAGAAAAAAAAAAAACTGTCATGCAACTCGACAGGCAGTGATTAAGGTTTTAACTGATCATCCTCTCCCTGACAGCTAACCAGCTATTATCTTAAAAGAATCAAACGAATGTTCAAAGCCCTCGCCGGGCATGGAACATGAAAGGAGACGTCAGCCCCTGGCAGCTGACAAGCCAGGAGGAGAGCCAAGGAGTGCACAAGGAAGAGTGAGAAACGGAGAGCGAGAGAGAGAAGGAAAGACAAAGCGTGGAAGAAAGATCTTTATTTTCATTCTACTACAGGGAGTTTAGACAAACTAATCCCTGAGCCCAAGCACTGATGTACTAGAACAACAAAATACAATGGCGTGTTTATATTGTGGGAAATGGTACAGATGAAAGCAAGGAGCGGTAGAAGGATGACATGCACAAAACTGCATATTTTCAAACTTCAGATCGTGAGTCGACTAATTAGTCATAAAGGGATAGTTCCCCCTAAAATGAAAATTAAGGCATAATTTTCAGGGTTTAGAGTAAAGGGATGAGGCAAGAACCCAAGGATGGAAAGTTTGCTCTTTTTATTAATAAATAATTAAACTGACAACTGGACAAGGCAAACGGGATCAGGCAGGGCAGGACGCAAGATATATATTTGACAACGATCTGGCACAGGACTGCAAACACAAGGCGAATAAATAGGGAGCTAACGAGGGAGGACAGGTGGGGTGAATTAACCTATAATCAGATAACAAGAAGGGCGGGATTACACAATAGACTTACGAGCACATGGCACAAGGAAACAGATATGACAAGCCATGTGCTCACACTAAACGAAACAAAAACAAGAGCACATGGCCAGCAAACACGATCACAGGCCATGTGCTCAAACAAAACAAGACACGAACACGCAGCTAATGAGAAGTATGAGTGATAAGCCGAGTGTTCACACGTAACATAAAAACAACAACACAACACAACAAGAAAGCACACGGCCGAAGTAGAAGAAGGTACACTAACGATCATGAATGTCCAAATCCCGACAGAACCGAAACCAAACTAGACAGAGCGCACGGCCCGAGCAAACTCGGAACCGCACGCTCACCATGACAAGACCATAGGAGTGTCAGAGCTGTCACCAAACCAAGAATCAACAGAATCAGGTGACAGAAACCTGACAATAACTTAATCACACTGGTGATGTTCTAATGCCGTATGCTGCTTTTTTTTTATGGATCACAAAAGGCAATTTTTTATGGCCAAGGTCAAGAATTTTGTTAAATAATACATTAAAGTTTGTTTTGTTTTTCACCAAACCTTATCGTATACCCCCAGATCACTAAGAATATTCGGCATGTGTCGCATGGGTATAATTCTGTGATATTTTTAAAAAGCTTGATACAGGTCGCTATTCACACATTAGTTTATACATCAAACTGTATTCTATAGGTGAGAAATAAATATTTTGTAGGTATTTTTTCAAACACACACACACACACACACACACACTATAATGTATGAAGACTTCAGATGCAAAAGCCTCCAAGTCCGTCTGACGTTTTTCTTTAAAATAAGCATTTTTGTCATGCTTTTATGTATAGGTTTCTACCTAAGTACCGGTACTTCTGAATGGGCTGAGGCTGGGATTTAGTGGGTTTGAAGTGAAAGTATGAACGGATACTGAGTGAATGCTCTCCGCATATAGTATTATGTCATTTTTGACCAAAGTGGCTTTTAGAGGCTTTTGTGTGAACTCTTCATATATATATCAATATATATATATATATTTTTTATTTCATTTATTTATTTGTACATAATTAAAAAGTTATTATTGATATAAATATTATTACTAATACTACTGATTCAATTTATGACACTGACTTGCTGCTATTTCAACCATTCAACTATTTTATCTACTAGTTCTGTGTACTACTAACACACGTTCTCTGAGTGGCTATGCTCGACCCAAATGTTTATACTATAATTGAGATTAAAATTGGCTCCACTTTCCCAAAACTTTTTTTCTGATCTGCTGCAATCACAATCATGCCACCAAACCTGGGGGAAATGAGCCCGGAGGGTATCCAGCGGTCCACTGATGCGTTTGAAGTGTAGAGAGGGGATTTAGAAAGAGACCAAGTGGCTATTTGTAGGAGGGAACAATCTAGAGAACATAAATATGGAAAATGGTTCATTATAAGTTTGTGAAAGGAGCCATAGATTACACCATGTCCTCACTTTAAGTTTGTGTTCTTAGACCCACTTTAATCAAACTTCTGAGAAAGTTTCTGAATTAAGTTAAAAGTGAAATAACACAATAAGAAAACGAGGTTTTGTTTGATTTTCACCACTTCACTTTTGCAATAAGGCACTCTGACATTGTGAACGAACATGGGTCACAAAGTCAGATCGCATATTAAACTAGCATAGAAATCACTTTTGAAAGAAAACGCCCAGTTCTTTTACAGTTCCTTTTAATCTGCTTGCATCTATCACAGTGAACGCAGGTTGAGCATATTGTGGAGTATGTAGAGGGACTCATCTCGACAGCCCTGCTCATGCAGATAGAGAGAGTAGACCTATCAGATTAGCACCAGGTTCAGCTCTATAGCCTGTGGGTGAGATGAGATCAGCCTCAGCTGTGGCATTTACTGCTGTTCTCCGTTAACCACTATTGTGTAATGAGAGACTCTCAACTAGCGCTAATGACATTTTAGACAACATATCCGGAGCTTAATGTCCTTCACTTTTCCTGCGTCAACTTTGTTTCTATGCCAGGCTCCAGATTGACACTTTAATATTTGCTCTGATGGAATCATTACTGAATAGTCCACTTGGGCCCAAAAGCATGTGTGTGTGGTTTAGTGTGGGATTTTACAAATGCGAGAATCGCTCAGAATTAGAAAACAGCTGACAAACATTTTATTTAAGTCAGATCAAGATGTCATGCATTACTACACAAATAATCTTGCATAACTTTTGACTTGCAACTTAAAGTTCTCTCTCTATTGCTGGTTATTCTGGCCAAGACCTACCAACTTAGACCGGAAGAGACCACCAGTGTGACCAACCACAGTTCTTTTTTTTTTCATTTAGGAACAAGATTACCTGAATTAAATATATAAGGGTTTTTAAGACTCCCAAATTTGACAATCCACTTGTGAGGGACTCCCTTCCTAAAACATAAAGGCAAATATATTTTTTTCATTATCTGAATCAACCCGTTCTCACTCTCAAAGCGTCAAAATCCGAAGCATGGTCAAATGCCTTCCACGTCACAATGAAGAGGCTAAAGGCGTCACTATATCGACGCGCTAGGTGCTCCATTGATTTCAATGAGAAACCTTTGGCGTCATACACAGGCGCGTTGGGCATGGGAACGTTATCGTCATGATGATCATATATTGGGTTATGATTTTGCCATTAAGACAAGTTGGAGTGTGATTCTCAATTTAATCAGCCAGCATAATTTTATTTACATTTATTTTATTTACGCTATTTAGACACGTTTTAACATGTAAAGAACCCCAACCCCATCCCATTTCTAAACCTACCCATTTGTGTGGTATATGATATAAAACAGATATAACAGGCAGATACGACTGCATGCACAATATATTCGAAAGTACAAATATTCAAAGTGTTCCGACGCCAAGCAATTGATTTGTGTGAAGGAAATCCCCAAAAAAGCGATCAGCGTCTCCATCCGTCGAAGATCATGCACACATTAAATTTCAAATATTGCCGCCCGTTACGTCAATTTTCATAGTGAAATTGCATTGGCTCTCGTATGTCTCGTGACCAATTGCGTCATTACGTCAGCTTTGATTGTAAAATGTAATTGGCTCTTGTGTGTCTCGTGACCGATTGCGTCATGCTAAAGAGTCGTGTGCATTATTTGAATGAGATATGAATGAGTACGTTCACGGAGCGGCGGGATCATCATCATCATCAGCGATTAAAATATTAAGATCAACTCTGTCTTTACATAAAGACATTGTATGACTTCAGAAGACTTGGAATGCAACATGAGTTAATAGTTTTATACTGTTTTTGGTCCGTTTTTGCAATAAATACCTGTGACTGTACGTTTATTTGCCTGTTACGTGTTTTATATTATTTAGAAGTGGGTAGGTTTAGAGTTGGGTTAGCTGCTCCAAAATATAAAAGTAGACTTTAAATATTAATAAAATCATGTCTGCTTTTGCAAATGCAAAGAATAAAATGCTTCTTGATCTGACGCATTGGGTAAACAACTGAAATTAATGGAGCACCCAGCACATCGATATAGTGACGCCTAGGGGTACCTTGAGCGTCTTCATTGTGACGCGGAAGGCACTTGACCTTGCTTCGGATTTTGACGCCTGGGAGTGAGAATGGGTTGTCTGAATTCATATAGTGGCAGTCTCCATAAAAAAAAAAAAATGAAAATGTGTGGAAAATGCCTTTTAATGAGAATTTCCATTTGTCCTCCTAAAAGTAGTGAATTACTTTATATAAAAAACATTTTTATGTTTTCTAAAAAATACATATAAATATGCATGTGTTTTTTAAAACTTAGCTTAGATTAAGGCTGTGCTGTAAATGAATAGTACTCATAAATGGCTGTTGACTGGTGAGATGAAACGTTATAGAGGTTTAGACCTGGAAACAGTATTTGATGCATCACGACTTGACAAGTGGATAGAGAAACTTGTGTGCCCTTACTTCCAGAAGGTGCATAAGTGTGGTTGTAACTGGTTTTCCATTTTTTTGTGTGTAAAACTATGGGCGGGCACTGGGCAGCGGATGTGCTGAGACTATTGGTGTATTCGGAACTGCATACTTGCATACTACTCACTATCGCTGCCATAGAAAGATATAGTAAAAACACTAAGTCATATGCTTGCATGGCTGAAGAAAAACCATCTATATGTTCAAATCTATATTTAGACTTAAGGAATCATTTTCACCTTAACTTGCTCCTTCTAAAGCAGTTTTTGGCCATTACACTACTCATAGTGAGAAACATTAGTGCAGGGATATTGGCATTTAATCCAGCACACATCCGTAAATCAGTGTGGGGACAGAAGCCATGCTTTCTAATTGTCCTGTTAAGTGCTCCAGAGTGTGACATGTTAAGCACCCGGTGTCCTTTACAACTGAGGATAACCTTGCAAGAGCTTTTCATTGTCCAGTACCTGCACAGAGATTTTGCCTTTGTCCTATTTGTTCTCTTATGAGTATTCTCGCGTGTATGTACCCTATTTTCCTCTCTTTCTAATCTCATTGGAACATGTTGTCCCTTGGCGTGCAGTTTTTAACACTTCTTGGGCGTCTAAAGAACTGTGGTTGTCCCCAGGTTAATGCTAGCAGAAAGTGAGGGCTAATAATGGAGACTAGTTCATCAGGCTCCTCTGAGCCTCTGAGCCGGAGAGCCAGCGACCCACTTACCCAACACACAGACCCAAGTTTTAGCCTGATTTAGCCACAGTTTTCGCAATGTCAATGTAATTATAATGTATTGTAAGTGAGCATTTATATTTGTGTGTGTGTGTGTTTACAGCTTTGAGACCACTGAAAAATGTGTAGTTTCTCTGGATTTATTATTTATGCGTATCTGTTTGAGCAAAATTTATTTTTTTGATTTATTCTACAAACAACATTTCTTCCAAATTTCAAATAAAATTAAAGCTGCAAGCAGCATTTATCGGGGTTCAAGCAGTTTAAGGGCTTTAAGCACATATGCATAAAAATATACAATGTTTTATTTAGCAATCATGTAACCACTTAGAAAACTTAAAAAACCAAAAGTAATTTATAAAATAATAATTCAATCTCTAACATGTAAAGAGAAATCAAAAATCTTCGGCGTCAAACGCCCTAACTTACTTGCTCTAACTAACCTAAATAAAACATACAAACGGTGGAGTTCACTCTCTTACCTAGGGTGTCTATACATCAAGTCGTCTAAGTGTTGTGCAATGTAGGTCACGTGACATATAACCTGTCCACTCTACTCTTGGGGAGAAACATGCCATCAAATAAACAGATAATAACTAAATCAAACGAGATGGCCAACTAAGAAGTGGTAAAGGTTAGAATAATCACAAATCAAAGAATATCGACCACGAAAACAAACACAACACAGAGAGACAGAGAAAAGCAAGCTGTCTTCGCATTCAACTTTGGTTCTTTTAAACGCTGGTGGAGAAACTGGATTTGCTGCGGAGCAATTGACGTCACGCGGCCTGATGGAAACGGACAGGTTCACAAACCAACCAAAAGGGTAGAGAGCTGGAACCTAAGAGAATGACAGAGTGGGAAAAAGAGAAAGAAACGCACACAGGGACGTGACAATCATCCTGATAATGCATTGTCAGCATTTGATAGATTATTTTACCCTTTGGTGAACAAACATACACCTATGAAAAAATGTACAGTGAAGAATGTTAGGGCAACATGGACTGAGAATGAGTTGAGAGCGATGTGGCAAAGGGTACAGCAATCAGAACTGGGAACAAGGAGGATTGCAAATTAAGAATTCAAGTAACTAAAATTAATAGAAAAAAGAAAACGTTTTTACGTTACATTAAAATAAGTGAATGTAAATATGATCAATGAGTTTGCAAACAGTTCTTAGCAAAGTATTGGAAACAATAGTTTGTGAGCAAATTTAATTATTTTTTAGCATGCAAATTGAGAGGGACACTCAACAGGAACAGCATTAACGCACATGACAGATGATTGCTTAGCACAGATTGATGACAATAACTTAATAGGAGCAGTATTGTTAGATTTTCGCTCCGATATCAATTTTCTAACTAGATCATAAATTATTGCTGGATAAACTGAAATGTTACAAATGTACTTCTCATACTGTACATTGGTTTAAAAGTTATCTGTCTAATGGGACAATCTGTATTTTACAATGAAAGTTATTCAGATGTGAAAGAGTTGCAATGTGGTGTGCCTCAAGGAAGTTGTTTAGTACCATTATCATTTTCTATTTTACCTGTAACGAATGAGACAAATCAGACACAATTATTTGTTATATTTAACAAATAATCTTTAAAATACACTCTGGGTTTTAAAGAACCCTTTAGAACCATTTTTCACTTTAGAACCATCCCCCCAAAATACCACTAAGAGCAAGAAGGGCCTCAGTCACCATGGATATCAACTGTTAAGACTGTTTATTGCTTCAAAGAATGTGAGGAGAAACACCATAGAAAAGATCCATGGCCCTTAGAGTTCATCCTGCATTAATTTATACAAATTGATCAATAAATGAACATGCACCCCAGGATATTGTGTATATGATTAAAACTGTCTTACGTAGTGTTTTCTGTATGGTATTTTTGTTTAATGCATATTCCATGATTGAACCAACGGTCAATGTAACCTCAACTATACCATGTTTGGTCTTTATAAATTTGTACTTTGAAGATTGAAATGATTGTGTATATAATATGTCAATTAGGGCTGGGTATTGACACAAATTTCACGATTCGATTTCCATTCACAAGCATTCGATTCGGATTTCGATTCGATTCAATATCGATTATTGTGGATATACAGTGAGGAAAATAAGTATTTGAACACCCTGCTATTTTGCAAGTTCTCCCACTTAGAAATCATGGAGGGGTCTGAAATTGTCATCGTTGGTGCATGTCCACTGTGAGAGACATAATCTAAAAAAATATTTTTTTAACAATTTATTTGTATGATACAGCTGCAAATAAGTATTTGAACACCTGAGAAATCAATGTTAATATTTGGTACAGTAGCCTTTGTTTGCAATTACAGAGGTCAAACGTTTCCTGTAGTTTTTCACCAAGTTTGCACACACTGCAGGAGGGATTTTGGCCCACTCCTCCACACAGATCTTCTCTAGATCAGTCAGGTTTCTGGCCTGTCGCTGAGAAACACGGAGTTTGAGCTCCCTCCAAAGATTCTCTATTGGGTTTAGGTCTGGAGACTGGCTAGGCCACGCCAGAACCTTGATATGCTTCTTACAGAGCCACTCCTTGGTTATCCTGGCTGTGTGCTTCAGGTCATTGTCATGTTGGAAGACCCAGCCTCGACCCATCTTCAATGCTTTAACTGAGGGAAGGAGGTTTTTCCCCAAAATCTTGCAATACATGGCCCCGGTCATCCTCTCCTTAATACAGTGCAGTCGCCCTGTCCCATGTGCAGAAAAACACCCCAAAAGCATGATGCTACCACCCCCATGCTTCACAGTAGGGATGGTGTTCTTGGGATGGTACTCATCTTTCTTCTTCCTCCAAACACGTTTAGTGGAATTATGTCCAAAAAGTTATATTTTGGTCTCATCTGACCACATGACTTTCTCCCATGACTCCTCTGGATCATCCAAAAGGTCATTTAGGGCTGTGTTGAAAAAATCGATTCACCAATTCTGAATCAATTTTCATATTAATTTCTAAAGATCGATCCGTAACTCAGAGGATCGATTTAATAATAGGCTTACATTTTCCCCGTGAATTTTAATTTGCCGCGTCATTGAATTCACGCATTCGCGCGAGGTGGAAGGACATTAAAACAACGAACATGGCATCTTTGAAAACTCCAGAAACGCTAAAAGCTGCGATCTGGCAGATTGTGGTTTCTCTTGATTTCAGGCGTTTATCCTCCGAAGCCGTACAGGGTGCGTCCCTGCCGCTTCAGCACGTACACAACATCCATGACGGTCTTTCTCTTGGCGTGCTCGGTGTAGGTCACGGCATCGCGGATCACGTTCTCCAGGAACACCTTCAACACTCCGCGGGTCTCCTCGTAGATTAGACCGGAGATGCGCTTGACAGCGCCGCGGTGAACCAGACTACGGATGGCGGGTTTGGTGATTCCCTGGATGTTATCGCGCAAAACTTTACGGTGACGCTTAGCGCCTCCTTTACCTTTGCGATCTTAATGTCAATTCTTAATGTCATTTTTAATAATATATCAGGTTCGCGTCTAAATAATTGGTCTGCTGCTGATATACCTCTGCGTCCTCTGTCGTCTACACCAGTGCAAGTTTGTGAAAGCAGTTGTATCAACACTCTGGAAGGGGGATTGTTCTTTGCAACCATCCTCCATTAATTTGCAGTTGAATGTCTATAATAATAGTATCAATATGTTGCATAACTACAGTCCTGTAATTCAGGTAACGGCTGGAAAAAAATGCTTTCTTAAAAAACACTTATCTAAATCTCGAAGATCGGATCAGATCGGATCGAATCGAATCGAATAATGATAATCGATTCAAGATCTTGAGAATCGGAATCGAATCGATTCTTGAAATTTGAATCGAAACCCAGCCCTAAGATCATTGGCAAACTTAAGACGGGCCTGGACATGTGCTGGACATGTTTAAGCAGGGGAACCTTCCGTGCCATGCATGATTTGAAACCGTGACGTCTTAGTGTATTACCAACAGTAACCTTGGAAACGGTGGTCCCAGCTCTTTTCAGGTCATTGACCAGCTCCTCCCGTGTAGTTCTGGGCTGATTTCTCACCTTTCTTAGGATCATTGAGACCCCACGAGGTGAGATCTTGCATGGAGCCCCAGTCCGAGGGAGATTGACAGTCATGTTTAGCTTCTTCCATTTTCTAATGATTGCTCCAACAGTGAACCTTTTTTCACCAAGCTGCTTGGCAATTTCCCCGTAGCCCTGTCCAGCCTTTTGGAGGTGTACAATTTTGTCTCTAGTGTCTTTTGGACAGCTCTTTGGTCTTGGCCATGTTATTAGTTGGATTCTTACTGATTGTATGGGGTGGACAGGTGTCTTTATGCAGCTAACGACCTCAAACAGGTGCATCTAATTTAGGATAATAAATGGAGTGGAGGTTGACATTTTAAAGGCAGACTAACAGGTCTTTGAGGGTCAGAATTCTAGCTGATAGTCAGGTGTTCAAATACTTATTTGCAGCTGTATCATACAAATAACTAGTTAAAAAATCATACATTGTGATTTCTGGATTTTTTTTTTTAAGATTATGTCTCTCACAGTGGACATGCACCTACGATGACAATTTCAGACCCCTCCATGATTTCTAAGTGGGAGAACTTAGAACAAAATAGCAGGGTGTTCAAATACTTATTTTCCTCACTGTATATCAGATACAGTTAATGGCAAATTTTCTTGAGGAAAAATTCTTAACTAATGCTGTAAACTATACATGGCAGTCAGTTTGTGCATTACTAATAGTGAAGGTTAACATTAACTGATTTAAATACAAACAATTTTTTAAATAATAAAATTATAATACTAACTTTACAAGTACATAATCCAATTTCTACTCCAATTCTTTTTTTTTAATATAAACATTTAAATGGTGGCAATCATACACATTTGACAGATTTATTCAAACATGCATTAATATTGAAGAACATTAAAAATGATAATGAATTGCCTATGTAATATGGTGCATATATTTATCAAAAAATCAACTGTTTTAGCAGTTTTAACACCACACCTTGCCCAATCTCCACCAATTTTTTCGGTGTCCTCAGAGTGTCCCCATACACGTGTCAAATTTGTTATAAATATCTCATTTTAGTTAGTTATAGAAGTTATAGACACTTACTGTATATTTATGACAGTATAAAAATTATCCATGGGCGACATTGATTGGATTTCCCTTCCAATCATAATTTTGACATTTGCATGTTATTGTTTAGCTATCGACCGATGTTTTAAAATTTCCTGAGGTGGTTTTTGTCTCGTTTGGACAAGCCTTTTCGAAGATAATCACAAAAGTTTTTTAAGTGCTAAATGACACATAGGCGACCATAAGGCGAAACCTGCCATGTTTGGTATTGTTGGACTCGACAAGGATTCAGATGACTCTGATGTCTAAGGTGACTCCCGTGAAAAACACTGGCTTGAAACTTCTCAGGCTCCTTCAGGGAATTGTGCCGATGACACATACTGAATTTTTTTTTTAGATACGCCAAAGTTGTTATAGATTATCATGGCATCCTGGACAGACACTGCATGCCAATTTTCATCGGACTAACGGTTAGGCATTTGGGGGGTAAAATATGTGTTATTTTGGCATTTTGTGCATTTTTGCAAAATTTGCATTCCTGGGTCTGTATATCACATAATTGGGGTCGCTTCAACCCGTGGACTTGGCAACACAGTGCAGTTGAGTTCTGTTGACATTTGACAACTAACGTTATGCGTCGCTCCGTTGCTCTGATTGGTTGTAGGTCTATCCAATTGAGGTCTTTCCTGGTTCGGTTGAAACACGCCCCATAATCACAGCCCAACGGAGCAGTATCAGACTCAAATTCTGACTAGAATTGAGTATGACGACGTCAGGCTACCCGGTTACATCAAACATTTTAGTTCTCCTTAGAGACCATGAATCAATTTTTTTTTTTTTTTCATAATTATTGATATTTTCTCCAGGGAACATTTCTGCAGTGGTTTGGTTCCGATCAGACCAAAAATGTGGGAGTAGTTCCCAAAAGTAAAAAAAAAAAATCTTGAAATTGGCATCTGAAGGGCGAGCAAATCCGAGGCATGCATTTTGTCCGTCTTGAGCCAAGGATTCCAACCATATAAGACACTTGAGCATACGCCTAACGGTAGGAGTTATGAGCCATTTCGTTCTTTTTACCGCTGTAGGACCCCCGTCAGGTCGATCAAGGCGCGCCTTGGTGACGTTTGTAGCTGGTGTGAATACTACCAGCCCTCAAAGTTTAAAGTCTTTACGACTTACGGTTTGATCTGCCCGATCAGTTTTATATTGAGAATGATGTATCAGTTAACAATAACAATAGGGTTTCAGCACTTCGTGCTTGAAGCCCTAAATATTGTCATTTCAAGCATTTTTTTTGTAGAAAATGACAACTGGTCAAAATAATGAAAAAAGATGCCAGGTTTTCAGACCTTGAATAATGTAAAGAAAACAAGTTTATATACATTTTTGAACAACACAAAACTAATGTTTTAACTTAGGATGTGTTCAGAAATCTGGTGGAAATGGTGGAATAACCCTGATTTCCAATCATAGCTTTAATGCATCTTGGCATGCTCTCTATCAGTCTGTAACTTTGCTGTTGGGCGACTTTATGCAACTTCCTGGTGTGAAAATTCAAGCATCTTGGCTTTATTTAATGGCTCGTGACCCTCTTGCTTACATTCCAGAGGTTTTCCGTGGGGTTCAGGTCTGGAGATTGTGATAGCCATGACAGGGTCTTGATCTTGTGGTCCTCCATCCACACCTTGATTGGCCTGGCTGTCTGAATTGCACAAAGAACCAATCCTTTGAGTTGGGGAACATTGTCAGAGCAGAAGGAATCATGTTTTCACACGTCCTTCACAAAGACAGATCTGCCTGATTCTAATCTTCTCTGATTGAGTTCAGTTTTCAGCTTTGCCCAACACCTGGTCCTGTCAGAGACCTGGAGAAGCCTACAACCCACAGTCTCTCGCACCCACTGTGTAATTTGGTGGAGGATTGGTGATGATCTAGTGGTTCTTCAGTAAGGCTAGAATCGGGCAGATACTTCTTTGCGAAGGATGCATAACTCAAGTCACGTACAAGGTTTGTGAATACACGCACAAAGTTCTGGAATACATGGTTGAAATGTAGTTCTGCTGTTTCCATTGCTGTTTCCATTGGCCCTTCAAAGGTAACAGACAGCAGGCTTTGGAATACTGATCTACAATGACAAGAATACAGGTAAAGCCATTAGATGCGGGTAAGTTAGTCATAAAATCCACCCCTAGGTGTGACCATGGTCATCTTGGAGCGAGCAATGGAAGGGGTTTTCCGGACAGAATATGACAAGTGTATTTGCCATGGCTCAGGCTCATTCCTCACATCCAAGGCTGAACCTTCTGAAGTCAGTTGCCATTTTCGGCCACCGGAACCGTTCCTGTATGAGCGAAAGGGTATGACCAAAAGATGACCAGTGCCTACAGAGGAGTGGATGGATTCTGTGAGAGGGATGCGTTGTGATAATGGAACATAGGTCCGGTTGGTTGGACAGCCCAGCGAAGCTGGTTCAGTGGCAGCAGCCTCGGCAATCCTATCGTCCACAGTCCATTGAATTGGACTGACTGCCAGACTGGATGGTAGGATGGTGCCATAGAAGATAGAGCACTGGCTTTAAGAAAAAGCAAGGTGCCCATCATCCCTACCTTGTACTCACTGATAACTGAAATCTTGAACATCAGAGATGCCAAAAGATGGAATCCCAGGCAGGCTCGATGGGACTCTTTTAAAATTCCCTATGAATTAATTAATGAATTAATTTGAGCTAAATTGACCCGGTTCCCTTATACAGAGTCCTACAACTATGTGACAAAACCGACCTGATTCCAGATGGATTTGGCCCGTTGTAAAGCCCTTTCAGTGAGTTATGACAAAATAAAGGACATTTTGGTTTTGTCGGTAGCGAAGCGCTGCGGCTGCATTTTCAGGGTGAGCGAACATCGAAGAAGGAAGCCATTGCAGTCCTCCGCCGAGCCAGAGTAGGGTGCTGAATTGACCACGGGACTAGCGATATACAACGCTGATGAAGGGGTTCCGGGTTCCAGAGTGATGGTGGATCTTGGTCTCTGTGAAGTAACAGAAGAGGTGAGAGTCGTTGACGTTGGGATTGGTTCCAGCCGGGTTCATTGTCATGGTCTGGCCTTCTGTCACATACAGGCTTAGACACAGAGGTTACAGAGATGGAGCAAACCAAACAGTTTATTAATGAAGCAGCAGGAACATAGTCAACAAACAGGTAAAATGAGTAATTAGAGGATTTGGTAATACTGGACTACTTGGATGGTAAGGTTGAGCTTGGCACACAAGGGAATGGGCGAGATGACTGGATGACTTGATGAGGACTTGGATGGCTGGATAACGACTTGGATAACAGGAAGATGAAGTAACAATGCTGGTAGAGAGTCACAGGAACTTCTAGCAGGTAAGTATCAAGGAAGTTGAGTCTGTAGAATCAAACAAGACCAAACAAAGGTGAGTGTGTGCTACTTATAATGCTGATGATGAGGACTGATAAGTGTCAGTTGTGCATGTTTAATACTCCGGTGAGTGTGAAGGCTGAGTATATAGGGCAATGGTGTAGTGCAAACTGCAAGTCCGAAGCCCTCCCCCGCGATCCGGGGGGTTTGGGGGGTTTTAGGAGTAGTGGTAAGGAGGATGGGGTTTTAAACCATGAAGGCGGGCCAATGGATACCACACAAGCAGTGTGCAAACTACGCGCAAGGGTTACCAGTGAAGAAGTCTTTAACCTCAGTCAATTCAATTTGATAATATGTGTGTTTTTTTTTTATTTTGTTGATTTATGTAGCAAATGAGAATCAATAAAATGATTGACTATATTATGAGACAAAGGTCTTGTTAAGGTAAATAAAGCAACAACAAAAAAAATCTATAACGGAAGAATATGTAAAACTATGGTATTGGGGTAAAAAGCACCCCTGCTGTTGGGGCTAAAGGCACAATAATTAAAATGATGATAAATAGCTGGCTGACTTTTCCATTTGTTGACATGAAAGGGTTAGATTTAGATGGTAAATATCATATTAAGTTGGGTTTCCACCTTAGAGGTAATCACCATATTTATAGTGAACCCATCATTAACATTTTTTTAAAATTAATAATATAATAAAATATACTTATTGTTACTACTGTAAAGCTATATTAAATTATTATGGGATCTCCAATGCTTTCAGAATCTTTACTTTTTTAAAGGAATTTTGTTTTTATATTTTCAGAAATGAACATAATTTAATGACTATATTTATTTAACAAAAATCAATAATTTTATTTGTCAACATACGTGTGTGTGTGAAAATATACTGCATCTGATATATTATGTGACGTGGATGTAGTGAATATATATAGGTTGTAGACTGGCCTCAGTATTATTGCTTGTAGGTCTGACAATAAAATCTATCATCTTCTACATTTGCATTTTAATTGCTCCACTGTTTGGACCAATTTTGATTTTGACATGTCTCAGTGTAACCCATGCATTTGAACAAACAGTAGCTTCTGATGTGTCACATGTTGTCATTAATGGTAAACCCATAAAGCAACTCAGGAGATAATATTAATTGATGAAGCTTTGTATTTGATCATCTGGTTTTATTAGCAGTAGTGCGCTGGATAGAAACCCAACAAAAAACTTTAAATTGTTCAGGTTCAAATTAAAGTGTGCTCGGTATGAATTGAGGCTCCAGCCAGCCATAACAGTTTTTTTTCCATTTGGCAGTCCCATACATTGTATAAGGTATACCCTTTCTTAGTTCATGCATTTCCTGGGAATTAAAACCATGACATTGCAAACTTTTTGGGCTACTACAGCAACACCCATAAACCAGTATTATATTATATTATATTATATTATATTATATTATATTATATTATATTATATTATATTATAATATTATATTATATTATATTATATTATATTATATTATATTATATTATATTATATTATATTATATTATATTATATTATATTATATTATATTATATTATATTATATTATATTATATTATATTATATGATATGATATGATATGATATGATATGATATGATATTATATTATTTATATTAATTATATTATATGTATTATATTATATTATATTAATTATATTATAGGTATTATATATTATATTATATTATATTATATTATATTATATTATATTATATTATATTATATTATATTATATTATATTATAATTATATTAATTATATTATATTATATTATATTATTATATTAATTGTATTATATTATATGTATTATATTATATTATATATTATCTATTATATTATATTATATATTATATTATATTATATTGTATTATATTGTATTATATGTATTATATGTATTATATGTATTATATTATATTATATTATTATATTAATTATATTATATGTATTATATTATATTATATATTATCTATTATATATTATATTATATTATATTATATTATATTATATTATATTATATTATATATTATATTATATTATATTATATTATATTATATTATATATTATATTATATTATATTATATTATATTATATTATATTATATTATATTATATTATATTATATTATATTATATTATATTATATTATATTATATTATATTATTATTATTATTATATTATTTTATTATATTATTATATTATTATATTATTATATTATTATATTATATTATTATATTAATTATATTATATTATTATATTAATTATATTATATTATATTATATTATAATTATATTATATTATTATATTAATTGTATTATATTATATGTATTATATTATATTATATATTATCTATTATATTATATTATATTATATTATATTATATTATATTATATTATATTATATTATATTATATGTATTATATGTATTATATGTATTATATGTATTATATTATTATATTAATTATATTATATTATATTATATTATAATTATATTATATTATTATATTAATTGTATTATATTATATGTATTATATTATATTATATATTATCTATTATATTATATATATTATATTATATTATTATATTATATTATTATATTAATTATATTATATTATTATATTATATATTATATTATATTATAATTATATTATATTATTATATTAATTATATTATATTATATTATATTATATTATAATTATACTATATTATTATATTAATTGTATTATATTATATGTATTATATTATATTATATATTATCTATTATATTATATATTATATTATATTATATTATATTATATTATATTATATTATATTATATTATATTATATTATATTATATTAATTATATTATATTATATTATATGTATTATATGTATTATATGTATTATATTATATTATATGTATTATTATATTATATTATATTATATTATATTATATTATATTATATTATATTATATTATAATTATATTATATTATATTATATTATATTATAATATAATATAATATAATATAATTAATATAATAATATAATATAATTATAATATAATATAATATAATTAATATAATATAATATAATATAATATAATAATACATATAATATAATATAATACATATAATACATATAATACATATAATATAATATAATATAATATAATTAATATAATATAATATAATATAATATAATATAATATAATATAATATAATATAATTAATATAATAATATAATATAATATATAATATAATAATATAATATAATATAATATAATTAATATAATTATATTATATTATATTATATTATATTATATTATATTATATTATATTATATTATATTATATTATTATATTATATTATTATATTAATTATATTATATTATTATATTATATATTATATTATATTATATTATATTATAATTATATTATATTATATTATATTATATTATATTATATTATTATATTAATTATATTATATTATATTATATTATATTATATTATATTATAATTATATTATATTATTATATTAATTGTATTATATTATATGTATTATATTATATTATATATTATCTATTATATTATATATTATATTATATTATATTATATTATATTATATTATATGTATTATATGTATTATATGTATTATATTATATTATATGTATTATATTATATTAATTATATGCTAAGTTGAATTGTGCTGAATTTTATATTTCAATACTCACATGTACAGGAATTTAATGTTAAATTATAGTTGTGATCATATATTTACTGTTTAAATTAGCATCCACTGGTTGTATTGTCATTCTGATTCTTGGTAGTGGATAAGAATCCTTCAGCACTTGCTTTCTAGACTTTTTTCAACTCCACTGGCTGATCCTCTAAATTTGTTGGTCTTAGTTGATTAATTTTCAGCACATTCTGGACCACTTGTTGAATAAAATAGAATAACTATGGTACGAATGCTGATCTGATCAATTTTTTTGCCCTAATTTTAACACAAAAACACATGTCGAATGGTGTCTGTCACCCGATCTAAAGCAGATTTATGATGCAGTTAAGCTTTTGCTGCTCTGCTTTGTCCTTGGCTGTGGAAACAATTGAGGCATGAAACATTAGTTATTCTCCATGTATTTTAATCAGGGTGGTTTCAAATCCAGTGTCAACGAGGGGCTGTGTAGCTCGAAGGCAGTTTGTCCCCTCATGATGTGGTTTAGGGCTTTGTATTGTATGTTGATTTTCTCTCATTTAACAAGGACACACTTTCTAATGATAGAATGTATTTTTTTAATAGTTTTGTCACTGAAATATTCTTTAAATTTAGTCAATATTTTATCATATATGTTAATTTTCGTCCATTTTACTTTGACTAAAACTGTATCTAACATTTCTGTTGCCAAACATGCACATTTTTAAAGTTTATTTCAATAGTAGTTATATTATAGTTATTTACATTAGTAATAGTTAGTCATATATTTTTAAGTTTTTGTTCAGTTCATCTTCCTTACACAACTCAAAATAATAATATTTTTTTTATACATGACTTGCACTATAATATTTGCAGATGCATTGATGCATTGTAAATTGTCTCCACCTAAGATCAAACCTGCCATGATTAGCTCAGAACCTTCACCGCTAAGCCGCCACACTATCAGGTTGTATTTTAACACACCACATGTCAATGCATAACTCTGACCTGCAGTAATCAGACAGCATTTGCAAATAAATGCCTCCCCTCCTCACAGTAATCCTCAATACCCCCCAAAAAGAATAACACAACCTCATTTATCATTATTTGTTTCCCCCCATCGCTTCCCGCAATTGATTGACAAGGGCACTGTCGGGGTAAGGGGTATGAATTACCTCACATTCAAGTTATGGATAGTAAATTATGGGTGGCTAATCCCCCATAGGGAAACTCAACCCTTCTATTCAACCCTATTATTCTGTAATGGATGTCTGATTTGAGAATAAGACACTCTGCCTGTCGGGCAAGAGTTGATATAGCGGCGGGCCTGCGGACAGGGAGGGGTCTCCGGCTATAACTCACTCGCAACTTGATCAACGGCATATAAATCTGCCGCCGGCTTCCTGCAAGATGCGCTCCGGCCCCCTCCTCCTGCAGAGTTCTCCCTGAGGCTACGGGGAAAGGCTATACCGTATCCCCCTGGACCCCTGGCTTCCTGTCACTATCTGATGTATAGATACTGTATGGCTACTGTCACTCCTTGGAATTCTGTAATCTTACATGGCCTGCCTTAAGGCAGAGGGCTTTGTTGTCGAAGGACAGCAATATCCTCGGTTTTTCAATGGTTTTCTTTGGTTTTTTGAACATCTGTTGGACATGTCTTATATTTTGTTTTGAGCATTTTCTAGAATATAAAAATAAAAAGATATATTTTTTTTATTAAGCCTTTGACATGTAAGGCCACACCGTGTGGTTAGAACATTCAATGCATCATACAGACTATATCAATTAATGTGTTTTATTCATATCAGACACCACCTACACATTGTGTAGGTATTAGGGAACTATAAAATTTACTTGATTCTTCTCCCACTTCACCGGCCACTTTAATGTATTTTGGGGAAGTGTATAAATTGACGTAATGTAAATTCGACTGATGCAGTGCAAACTAACATGGTGACGCCCATCACGCATTATAGATCAGCTAACATGATCATTATAAAGGTTTATACACTATATTGTAAAAAGTATTGGGAAACCCCTCCAAATCATTGAATTGAGGTGTTCCAATCCCTTGCATGGCCACAGGTGGCCTAGGCATGTAGACTGCTTCTACAAACATTTGTGAAAGAATGGGTCGCTCTCAGGAGCTCAGTGAATTCAAGCATGGTACCGTGATAGGTTGCCACCTGTGCAAGAAGTCCATTCCAGGGTTTTTCCTGGGTCAAAAATGGTCTTCGGTGGTGGCTGACAGACATGGTCAACCATACACACACACACGCACAGTAAAAAAAGTACCCTACCCACGTGATCTGCAAGCGCAATACTGACAATACATTTAAATAGATTCAAAGAAAGTTTGTAATTTTTGCTTCTCTTATTTTGATACCTTATTTTTACACTATTTACAGATAATTGTTTTGGTATATAATCATATCAATATTAAAAAGTAGTATGAAAAAATGAACAAATAGCCTAATTTTCTGCAATATACAATTTCATAAAATAATCAGCTAGCTAATAACAACTTTGCTCTGCTATTTATTTTACTACACATTGTGAACACAAATAAGCTGAAAGACTGTGGATAATTAAAACTAACTCTTACACCCACTCTTGCTAAATTGTGTGAGCACTTGTGTTTTCATTTCAGATGTGTTCAGAGTAAATTATTTAAACTGATTCGTGAGTTCAGTGTTGGACAGATCAGTTGTTCTAACCAGTCGTTAAAATGATTTGGTTCAAAGGAGTCATTAGGTCGTGAATCGGACATTAGCAGACGCGTTGTGTGCGAATCCCGTCTGTTAGAACATTGCGAAAGATATGTCAACACACAGAAAACACTTCATAACCGGATAGGATTTGTTTCCCGTTTATTGAAAGTATGATTTATGTCAGCTGGTCAGAGAAGAGTCAGCATTTTTTGAGCTAAATGTAAACGTGAAATTTCTTCACTACTAAATATTCCACGGTCAACTGTTAGTGGTATTATAACAAAGTGGAAGCAATTGGGAACAACAGCCACTCCGCCACGAAGTGGTAGGTCACGTAAAATCACAGAGCGGGGTCAGTGCATGCTGAGGTGCACAGTGCGCTGAAGTCGCCAAATCTCTGCAGAGTCAATAGCTACTGACCTCCAAACTTCGTGTGCCTTTCAGATTAGCTCAAGAACAATGTGTAGAGAGCTTCATGGAATGGGTTTCCATGGCCGAGCAGCTGCATCCAAGCCTTACATTGTGCAATGCAAAGCATCTGATCTGATGCAGTGGTGTAAAGCACACCGCCACTGGACTCTAGAGCAGTGGAAACTCTTGAGTGACGAGTCACACTTCTCTGTCTGGCAATATGATGGACGAGTCTGGTTTTGGCAGTTGCCAGAAGAACGGTACTTTCCTGACTGCATTGTGCCAAATGTAAAGTTTGGTGGAGGGGGGATTATGGTGTGGGGTTGTTTTTCAGGGGTTGGGCTTGGCCCCTTAGTTCCAGTGAAAGGAACTCTTACAGCTTCAGCATACCAAGACATTTTGAACAATTTTATGCTCCAAACTTTGTGGGAACAATTTGTGGATGGTCCCTTCCTTTTCCAACATGACTGCGTACCAGTGCACAAAGTAAGGTCCATAAAGACATCGCTGAGCGAGTTTGGTGTGGAGGAACTTGACTAGCCTGCACAGAGTCCTGACCGCAATCCGATAGAACACCTTTGGGATGAATTAGAGCAGAGACTGCGAGCCAGGCCTTCTCGTCCAACATCAGTGCCTGACCTCACAAATGCGCTTCTAGAAGAATGGTCAAAAATTCCCATAAACACACTCCTAAACCTTGTGGAAAGCCTTCCCAGAAGAGTTGAAGCTGTTATGGCTGCAAAGGGTGGGCCAACTCCAAATTAAATGGGTCATGAACTGCGATTAAATTTAAATTTTTTTTTTATTTTTATTGTTTTATGTTTCCTGGGGTGCACTTATAATGTTGTGTGGTACTAGAGGATGTGGTGCTGGTCCTTCAAGAGTCACTCTCAACCTATCGGTCCATAAAGCCTATAAAAAAACCTTCTTCATGTATTTTACAACACTTCAGCTTATGATTCTTATCTAGTGGGGGTCATTTTTTAGGATTCTTTACCTAACTGAAGTCTCTGAGATCCTGACACCTTGCACTTCTGGAGACTCCAGGTAGGTTGCAGCTTTGGAAAATGGTGGCGCTGGAGACTAAAGGGTTCCTGATGGTTTCACCCTTAATTCTTCACCTTAATTCTTCATTCCTTTGCAGTTAACAGGCGTCTTTTCTCCGCCACATGTTTTTGTCTGACCATGCTGACCCAACGAGCATTTCACTGTCCAATGGTCACGCCTTAACTGCAATGTCTAGTATTGCATTAGTATTGCATCCTTCTCATGGGCATTTAATACTTTTTGACTTTTCAGTCTGAGTTAAATCTCTAATTTGGCTCAATTTATCTGTAAAAGAAAACATGCCTAATAATTCTGCACACCTGAATATAAGGTGATTTTCATTTCCTGCCTTCATGAACAATTATATATCACTTATACATTATTAAATACTAAATCAATAGTAGTTATTAGGATTACTGTGGTTTGGAATTGGTCAAATGTGCCTGGAAAAAAAATATGATCAGAAAATCAACGTGCCTAATAATTCTGCACTCCCTGTAGTGTAATAATAATAAGGTGATTTGATCTAAAATAATGGACGCCTTAAACTCACGCTGAGTAATCAGATAGAATATTTTAAACTTGCGTGTGAAAAGGGTTAAGAGAGAGTCTGAGTAGTTTACCCTGGTGTACTTTTGAACTATCCGCTTGCTTTGCCATTTTTCAAGTTCAGATCACGCATCATTATCTAATTAGCTAAAATTCTTGATCTTACACACCTTAACTCAAGCACACTATTTTAGGACTGGACTTTTGCAAGAGCACAAACCATTTATATGACGTGAACCTCTAGAAGATGATAGGTCATTCTCTTTTTCTTCATTTTAAGGATAATTGGATACTTATGGCTCAGGTTTGCTTAAGAGATCACTCTTTAAAATGCTCTTAAATGTAATAATCAAAGCTTCCTTTAAGCACCAACTTTATTCATGTCAATGATGCTTACTTGAAAATCCAATGCTGTTCATGATGAAGGCCATTTTCAAAATGATGCTCTTGAAAAATGCTCTTTTGAACTCATAAGCAAAGTGATCATCTGTAAATATATAAAATATATTGGTTGATTATATTTATTTAATTGATATAATTTAATTTTGAATGCTCATTTCTACGGATGTACTACCGGTACCAGTCATTACTCAAAAAAAAATAGTTGACTGTACCAGCATTTCTGCAGTACTGGTAGTACCAAGTATTGGGTATGTTTGGTACCAGCTGAGAGACGCTGCATTCAAATGATCTCGTTTGTGTTTGTTTGAGCGTTAGATGTTTCTATTTACAGAGTGTTGAGCCAATCACAATCATATCTGTTTAGTGCGTGAACCCAATGGCTAGTCAGTATAACGTGTGTTTTCGTGAGAGTGCAGAATTCAGTGAGCTTGCCTTTAAATGATTGACATTTTTTTAAAGTACTCAATTCAACAGTTCTTGCGCGGGTACCGAAATTTGTATCAAGAACCGTGAAATTTTACTTCTATTGGTACAGACTACTGTTCTGTGACAACCCATTTTCCCTTTTACATTTTTTGTTTTTCCCTAAAACATGATTAAAGGGTTAGTTAACTACAAAATGAAAATTACTCCATGATTTACTCACCCTCAAGCCATCCTGTGTATATGACTTTCTTATTTCTGATGAACACAATCAAATCAATTCCACTTACTTTGTAAGTTGAATACGGAAGGCAGTCTGGCGGTAGCTAGATATTTTACTTTATAAAGTTTTAAATATGGATATTTCTCTTAAAAAACCCATCGATTCGCTTCAGAAGGCCTTTATTAACCCCCTGGAGCCGTGCGGAGTACGTTTATGATGGATGTATGCACTTTTTTGAGCTTCAAACTTCAAATTATTTCTTCAATTTAACTCCAATTGCCATGACAAGTTTTAGATTTTGAACTCGTTTCCAAAAATTAAACTTAAAGTAATCCATTGTCTTGACTAATTTGTGTGTTAAAACAAAGGTTATCTTTAAGTTGAGTTTACTCCTGCTTGAAACAGTGATATTTTAAGTTATCATTTAATAACACTGTTGAATATAATCATTAAATCTAAACAAAAACAATCAAGCAAATCTCAAAAGGATTTTTTCATTTTCATTTTTCAGACTGTACATTATAATGTTGGGATTCCTAAATTCACTTGTAGCAAGTAGCTAATTTATTTTGACATAACAATATTTTCATATCAGCACAACATGAAATTACCTGTATCAAGCATGTATTTAGTACCCCTAGAATCATCTTATATTTACTGCTGATCACATTTTTATTCGTATGTATTTGGTTGAAGCATCCTGACCTGACCATCCTATCCAAGTATGTATACCTGATTTAGAAAATTGAGTACATCTCTCTGTACACTGATATAGCACTGGAAGTCCTGGCAAAGTGAATCAGGACGCCTTGGTGGGTAATTGACAGCCTGATCCACAGCACCAGTGTTCTGTCAGTTTCAAAGCTCTGGTCTTACCTGTGGATTAACTCAGATCAATCAATGATTGACATGGACTCAGACAGGGGGTAAGAGTGGGGTGGGGCTATTCATGCACCATGTTTGGGGTTGCCGGTGAAACTCTGGCGTGAAACCATGGCTACAGAGCGCTGAGCAAACAGACAGAGGCGAAGATGAAAGATTTGACCTGTCTGTATCTGTCATGTATTACAAGGCAGCTCTGCCCATGCTGTTATACTGTATTGATTCTGACTGCAGTTTGCCAAAATTGGCTCTAAATTTTGGGAAGAAAATATTAAACCACTGATGGTTATCTTCAGGGATGCACAATATTAATTTATTGTGAAACTAAAATCAAACATTATTACGTATAGTATAAAAATGGATATTAATTTTAAGATTTGCTAAAGATTACATTTAACAGAGTTATTAGTGATTTAGTGAGTGTTAGGTGACAGCAAAGGTAATGTAAATTAGTGACATTAATTAGGTGTGCATAAAATGTGTGCATTTGTGTGTGCAAAAATAGTGACATTAATTATGTGTGCATAATTAATATCAGGTATTGATTGATACCAAAAAAACAAAAAAACTAATCTAATATCATAAGAACTAGGCTGATACCAATACTTTTAGTACTCGCCGATATCTGTATTTTCATTGCATTTATATTTTTTATATATTAGTTAGAGAAACCAAAAGAACATGAATCATAATTATTGGTTATTTATTTAGCAAATATGTATTTACTTCTGTTATTTTCATGCTTACTTATGCCTGTTAAAATAAATTGTCCAAATTATTCATACCCTTGGTAAATATGACCAAAGAAGGTTGTGAAAATAAATCTGCGTTGTTAATCCTTTTGATCTTTTGTTTTTAAACTTTATAAAATTCTAACCTTTGATTGGAGTATAAGAATTTTAAATGGGGGGGAAATCTTATTATGAAATAAATGTTTTTCTCTTATACACATTGCTCACAATTAATCATACCCTTTTATTTTATATTTATTCGATACTTTTTCAAACCTCTTTTTGCCAAGATAACAGCTCTGAGTCTTCTTCTATAATGCTTGGTCAAAGATCATTCCTCCATACAGAATCTCTCCAGATTCCCAGATCCGTGTTGGTGCTTCTTCTCTTCAGTTTACCCCACTCATCTTCTATAGTGTTACGGTCAGGGACTGGGGTGGCCATGGCAGAAATTTGTTTTTGTACTCAGTGACACATTTTTGTGTTGATTTTGATGTTTGTTTTGGATCACTGTCCCGTTGAAAGATCCAAACATGGCCCATTATAAGATTTCTAGCTGGGACAGTCGGGTTTTAATTTTTTATCTGTTGGTATTTGCGAGTATCCATGATACCATGCATCTGAACAAAATGTCCAGGATCTCTGGAAGAAAGATAGGGCCACATTTAAAATGTAAAAATCTTATTCTACAATGAAAGGTTAACATTTTATGAATTTTCTAAACAAAAGATCAAAAGGTTCAACAATTCTGCCTTATTTGCTCTGTTGTATGTGTGTCTTTGTTCTTTGTCACAAGCACTGTACTGTACATGCTGTATGGTATCGTATCGGAGTACGAGTACACGAGCACAGTATCGGGCACGATTTGGGCGTTTTTTGTAATAGTTAAAACACAAGTCAGTTGGTAGATCTTTCAGACGTGCATTTCATTTCTTACAGAACTTTGTAATGTACAACGTCAGTTGTCTGTATGACAAAGCACACACGTTTTAGCTCCAAGCAGCATCTTTGACCTGTTCTCATCGTGTGTCTCTAAGCTAACCTCTGACTGAGACCTGCCCATGTAGGCTGATCTGAGATTAGTGCTTGATGCTAATGCACTTCCCCACAATGCACTGCAAATGAAGGGTGTGCCTGGGTACTGATCATCTCCATTCATAATCAGCTCATGTGTTTCCCTAATGATGCATGCAGCAGCAATCTCTACAGTCTCTCAGTTCTTTTAGCCAGCTCAATGCTACCTTGAGTCTGACATTTAAAGTCATGTGTGACTCAAGTTTCCAATTGGTTTCCTTCAGTTCCGCCCAATAGGCCAGAGGACGTGCTTGCCTCCAAACACTGAAATTAATTGCTTTTCAGCAATGGACATATCTCTTTTACCCAGCATTCAACACTGTAATCAATCAGCATTCAGAGTTAAACTTTTTTTTTTAGACCATGTCATTTATAGTCATTTGACTTATTTAAGAGAAAGAAATAAAATGTAATGTACATTTCAAAGTAGGGGTGTGCAATTATATATCGGCTGTGATTAAAGTGTGATCTGACATTATTGACCATATCCCTCACACACACACCCAGAGAGTGCATACGTGATGTAGGCCTTTAGATTAGAGTGTGGGTGCGCATTTACAGTGCACGCTTTCACTGTGTGATTTAGTCTATATTTATATAATTTAATATAGTTAATAAATACCACACAAAGAGTGCAGTTTTTCAGTTTGTGATAAAGATTTGTACAAATTTGCTAAAAAAGTTAATATAAGTGACTTGCATTTTAGACACCATATTGAATGTTTTTACCTTATTTCGCCAACGAAAATAGTTTAAAACAAAGCCACTGCACTGTAATTGCGTCTCTGAGCAACCCACTGAACGATTTAGCATTTTGAATGAATCAGTTGAGTCAATGATTCAATGACTGAGGCTGTGTCCGAAATTGCCCCCTATACCCTTACATAGGACACTATTTGAGGGGACAGCCATTTGTAGTGGTGTCCGAAACCATAGTGGATGTTATTGAATGCATTCAATCAATCCCACAAAGCACAGCAATAACGAGTGTACAACTGATGTACGCTCAGCGGCTAGAGAATACCCATAATGCACTGTAACAGTCGTACCGAATGAATTCTCGCGTCTCGCCAGGAGATGCCGCCGGCAGCTGAATCAATCATCCATCCATTTCCAAACCGCACTGGTCCAGCGTAATAACACAGTTAGCTCATGAATTCCTTTTTAATTGCTTATTAAATTGTTTAATTACGTTTAATTAAATGCTAGTTTCTTTGAGTTCAAGATAAATCTTTTCATTAGTCTACTACTGCAGCTGCCAGTTTGTTACATTGCAAAAAATTATTAAACAGCGAGCATAAACTATGCAAAAGCGGCAGTCCTTCCAGGCACCTGTGTCGGAATTCACTCACTCGTTTTCATTCACTCCTCTAGTGGACTATATTAGTGGAATAATGTAGGGAATAGTAAATGAGGGTATACTAGAGGGAGATTTTTGGGAGATTTTACTCCGTTGCTCTGATTGGTTGTAGGTCCAATTGAGTGCAGAGGCATTTTCTTTCCTGGTTTAGTTGAAACACGCCTCATAATCACAGCCTAGTGGAGCAGTATCAGGTTCATTAAACTTGGATCCAAGATGGCGCTGCCCTGCAGGCGACATGGAGGAGAGTTCTCGCTGCTCATTACTTGTTTGTTTTTGCTGTGCTTGTTCTTTTGCAAATGCAATAATTTGTGCGCGTATTATGCATTGAGTTGGTTTTGCGCGAGTATCAGCTGGAAAGGATCACGATTAAGATGGAGGAATACGGAACTGGTGATGGTGGCGTGGCTAATGATGACTAGCTGCGCTGCGTTTGGAGCTACACATGAGTTGGCTGTCTTCGGACCTATGTTATACAGCAGAACGGAACTTCTGGATCTGCGGAGTTGTGGCGGGGTACCGTCGACCAACCTGATGAAGGATATACTATGTATATTTTTTACAAGGCTACAATTGAGTCTGTCTTGCGTTATGGAATTATTATTTGGTTTGGGAATTTGACGGTGAAAACGAGAGCTCAAATAAGCAATTTGGTAAAGGTTGCAGGAAAAATTATGGGAGTACGGACACTAAATACTATACAAGAAATCTTTGATATGTCTATGATACAGCAGGTTAACAAGATTATACTGGACCCCTCACATGTATTGTACTCTGAGTATGCGTTGATGAACTCTGGAAGGAGATATAGGGTTCCTCTATGCAAGCATAATCGCTATAAACATTCATTTGTCCCATTGTCGATAAAAGTGCTTAATGAGCTACTCTAATTATGGTAATCATGTATTAAATTTTTTTTTTATTTTTTTTTATTTTTTTACATTATATAATTATGTGTATTTTTTATTTTATTTTATATTTTTTATTTTATTATAGGTATTTTAATAAGAATTATCATGTTTGGAGAGTAGAGTTTTTCATGAATTTACGTATGTATGGAATGTATGTTTGTGTATGTTGATGTGCAGCAGTTCTCTCATCCAAAACAAATTTCTCCTAAGGGAGACAATAAATGGTACCTTGACCTTGAGTATCAGACTCATATTCTGACTAGAATCTGAGTATGGCGGCGTCAAGCTAGTAAAAATGCCCATAAATGGTAAAAATCTATGTGCCAGCACAGTAACACACTCAGCAAAATATCATTGAATTATAATTATTGAGAAAATTCCAGAAAATATCAAGATATCATTTTTTTCAATATTGCACACCCCTATTTCAAAGTATTTACAACTCTAAGCAATGGCTGCCTAAAAATGGGTAAGAAGCTGATACTATATAGTATGCATAAAATAGTATTCTACTATATTTTCAAATTTGCAGTAAAAAATACTGGTATAGTATATTGGATATAGTATACTGTACTGTATTAAAGAGGTCATGAATTGAGAAATCAACTTTTCATTCAGCCTTTGATATATAAAAGTTCATCATGATATAAGAATATCCTGTAAGAAAACTTCCTTGTTAGTCAAAGAAAATCTTTTATTGAAACCAGACCTAGCAAACGCTCGATCTCAGAATATACCAACCCTTGACGTCAGCGTGTGGTGAAAAGCCACCTCAACAGAAGAATAGAGTATGCCTGATTCTGTGGCCCCGCCCACCGGCTCGTGGAGCTAAACGAATTGCGCTACCGAGCAATAAACATGCCGAAGATAGCAAGATATTGCTCTGCATGGTTGTGGAAGAACAAAGTCGCTGCATAAGCTTCCTTCGGATTCTAATATTAGGAATGTGTGGTTGAACTTTATTTTTAATGAAGTTCCAGCTCACGTGCGTAAGACATTGCACGTTTGTTCGCTTCATTTCACCGTGGAATCGTTTGTAAACAAGACACAGGTCGAGACTGGATTTGCAGACATACTGAGATCAAAAAACAATGCTGTGCCTTCTATATTGGATCCGACAGGAATGGTGCAACACTTATCTGAGTAAAAAAATGTTTTAATATGTTATAGTATTGCATTGTTACCAGTGTTGGGAGTAACGCGTTACAAAAGTAAAGCATTACAGTAACATATTACTTTTTGCTGTAACGCAGGGGTGTAAGGCATTACTAATCAATTTTCAGTAATATTTTACTCGGTACATGTTCAGTAACGCTTGCGTTACAACACACTTTTAGCCCAAAATTAGTTCAAATCCTGTTTGTGGTCAGTCAATAGCCGCGTGTGGTGTCCAAGTTTGTAAATAAAGACTACATGACAGCTTGCGCTGGCCAGTAGAAAAGCAGCTAAAGAAGGCTTAGGGCTCTGTCGTTTCAAAGAATAGCACAACGGCGAGCACGTCGAGTAAACACCTCCGCAAACGGACGAGGCGCGCGCGCGCGCGCGCACCCGCGCAGTCAGCAGAGACTCGCTGTATTTATACGAAAGTATAAACCAGGCTTAATGGATGAAGATGGCAGAAGACTGTACATTCGCGAGATGGACGTATACACATTACTTCGAGTTTGTCAGAGATAAGGACAAAAATCACGTAATAGTCAAATGCAAATGCAGTCAAATGCAACGCTTTGTCTAAAACCGAAAGAACTATCAACATCGCGAAATAGCACTAGCAATTAAAAAAAAAAACATCTCTTGCACTTTGTGCATGACGGTTTTGTGTTGTGAACCGCTTGAATTCAAAGAGAATTAAATAATGACAAATATAAGAAAAAAACAAATGTGCATCTTGTCATGGCATTAGAGTTTACACACAGTTCTGTTTTGTCTAATATGAATAGACCCAAGCTATTCCCAGATATATTGCCAGATAATCACCATACTTTTAACAGACTTGGATCGTTTGTGATTCATCCTTTCTTGAGCCTTCACTTTGCCAATTATGCTATATTGTTGGTAGCCTGGATAGCCCACAGTCATTATGCTACATCATATCGCCTTCTACTGGATGTACAACGCTCTGTAGTACATTTTGTAATTTTAGAATGTTAAGTTCTACTTCTGTAGTTATTTTGGTGAAAGTAACTCAAAAGTAATACGGGAGTAATGTAACACATTACAATTCTGAGACAGTAATATTGTAAGGTAAAGAATTACTTTTAAATGACAGTAACAAGTAATCTATAATGTATTACAGTTTGGAAGTAACTTGCACAACACTGATTGTTACAGATCGTTTGATATATTCTGATTATGTTGTTTAACATGCTGATTTTTCTGCAGTGAAGTTTTGCTGATGCACGTACTTGGCGTGTGTGTGTGTGTGTGTGTGTGTGTTAGTGATGCGCGGCTCGCGGATATATCCACCGTTCGGGCAGGCCAAGTAATAAAAAATAACATTCATAAATCAGATCAGAGAGATAAATCACTGTGTTTGTTTGATAAAGACATTTTGCGAGCCATATGCGCAAATTCCGGTTGCCGTTTCTCCACATTGGAAGTTCCCCACATGTACTGACCGAGGAGCCGAAACTCATTATTATGCAAAACTGTTATCCAATCATAGCAGTGGGCGTTTACTTCCAAGTCTTCAGTGCTGCACACCAATAAAAACAGAGCGTTCCAGGAGAGAGGCTCAAAACCAGGGTAGAAAATAGCCTATTACTTATTCATTATGATGTTTTTGAATGTAAAAACCACGCAAACGTAATAAGTTGACCTTAGACAACAGTTCATGACCCCTTTAATGTAGTCCATAGGTTAAAGACAGTATTTTAATGTTACTGCTTTCAGGTCACAAAGGGTAGCAGTGTATGATAGAGATGCAAATATGAAAGAATCAGCTTTGTTTCATTTGAAAACTTCTAATACCACAAGCTCCCATGATGTATTTTACTTTTAGAACAGTCCCTCAACATGTGTTCTCTATCCTGAGTTAGAGTAAAACATTTTCAGCCATATTAGCTTAGAATCACAGAGTAGTTGAGGTGTGCACTTGCAAACACAGGGATGTTTATTTTCTTAAATTAAAATGGGAATAGACGCTTAACCCAAATAGTTCCCAATCTTTCTGTCCACGTCCCGGTGTATTGTTATTATTATTGTGGCCTTAATAAATGCCAGATGGCTAATATTAGATTTAATCTGTTGAAATAGTTTTGTTTATGTAATTCTGTTTTTCCAGGCAGTTGTTTCCAATTAGGATGTTTGAAAGTTTTAATTGAATTAAATTGGAGAGTTCTATATGTAATAGAATGGTATAGAAAAACAGTACAGGACTGACCATGTGTGTAGTGATGTAGTTCAGTGTGTAATTTGACTCTACTGCCTATGTTTTATTGAGCATCTGAAGTCTGTCTGGAAGTCAGACACAGATGTGTTAATCTGCTTGGTATTGTACAGATACACATTCAACAAGCTGGAAAAAATGTCCCTATTGTTTTAAAGTTACTGTACTTTGTACATAAAAGGAGGAGCAAGGAAAAGGAAAGACAGAGGGATTGTGTAGATTTTAATAAGATAAGATTTTAATAAATATAGATAGATAAATAATAAATAAATTATATTTCATAAATATAGTTGATAATGATTTTAGTAAGATTTACATTTTTTATGTTTTTATATTTAATAAACATACATATTTAGTGTAATAAGTATATACTTATTTCTTGCTAAACATTAAACTTTCTTTTTCTTTATTTTTGCAAAATAGTTTTATTTCAGTGGCGTTTAAGTTTATTTATATAGCATATGTATATTTATTAAATATGAATGGCCAGGAAAAACATTATATATTTATGATTATGTATTAAAATACTACAAAATATATAATATAATATTTATATTTTCAACTTTATTTAAATTTTACATATATTAAATATTTGTTTCCCGTTAATATGACATTTTTAATAGTTTTACAATGTAAGTGTCATATGTGGTTGTGTTGTAGATTTCAATGTTTTATATTTAATAAATAAACATACATATTTATTTAAAATATTTAAATAAGTATATACTTATTTCTTGCTGCACTACAACTTTTTTTTTCCTTTTTATAAAAATAAAATATAAAAATATTACAAAATACAGTTTTATTTCAGTGGCGTTTAAGTTTAATATTTATTTATTATATACATATGTATATTTATTAAATATTAATGGCCAGGAAAAACATATTATATACTATATTATAAAGCTGTCAATAGATTAATATTTTTAATCGTGATTGATCGCACCCTTTTCGTGAAATTAATCATACGCCATTTATCTCATTAAACACATTCATTTTGTCATAATTTGCTATATCCAAAGTAAACAATCAGATTGAAGTGTGATTCTCACAAAACTGTATTTTTTGCACGCTTCAAGGATCATTGGAGACTCCAAAATGACACCAAATATAAGGAGTCCATATAATTCTATTTTATAATACATTTAAAAGCACCCATGAAAAAAAACATTACATAAAAAACTTTAGCACGTCGAGCTGTGATACCGAACAGGACCACACGGAGACGGCAAAAAAAATGACTGCTATAAATTATATACATAATAAATCAACCGCTTTGACTGCATAAACCTACAATTACTAATCACAACAATGTACACATGACAAATCAAACATTATCCTTCCTGAGTGGGTGTTTAAACAACGTGAATGTACTGAAATGTGTCTCTACATGAATGCAGCGCGCGATCAGTGATCGAGAGCGCGCACATACACGGTTTGTTGTTTGTGCATCAGACACTCACGCGCTTACTGTACGACTCTGGAACGTCACCAAAATTGCGCTCTTCAGAAACAATCGCAGAATAGTTTTAAAGCAAAGCACACTGGAACAAACAATTCACTAAAAACGCAATGCGAGTCTCTATTCTCCCTGATATGTGTGATGTAATCAGCCTGGTCTTCTTTACATTAGTGCTGTTTTGGACTGTTTGGATGAATTCGATTAAGGGATCACTGAAAACTTTCCCAGAGTTTAACGGCTTTAAATGGCCTGATCACAATCAGAATCAAGTTAAAGAGTTTGAATGGAAATTTCCTCTTAACAGGGTTACAGAAGCTGTAGTGTGATTGTGATAAACTCCAGACTTCTAACATCATCTAACTGTGTGACGAAAATTACGTTAATGACGCAGCTTCACGTACTTCTGTAATTTATTTGCGTAAATTATTTTAACGTGTTAAGGACTTTAAATTAATCGCATGCGTTAACACGTTAACATTGACAGCACTAATAATATATTATATTTTATGTATATTGTAATACTAAATATATTTAATTTTTTGTTTAATTTTTATATTTATTAAATATTTGTTTCCTGTAAAAATATATGATCTTTTTAATAGTTTTGCAATGTAAGTATTATATGTAGTTGCGTTTACCGCTCTGTCCACCAGAGGCACACAAATACAGGTGCAACAGATCACCAGTCAAAGATATCTTTACTATTTAAACCTGTACGTACTTAAACTTGCACAAGCAGTATCTTTCTGATTTGTGCTAATATTGGATAGATCAGTTTGCTTCAGATTTAAAGAACTATGTCAGTAAAACAACTCTGGCTTTCACCATCTTCTCTCTCTCTTTTTTTTTTCTCGACACTCTGCACATTCTTTTCAGTGCAGCTCATACTGGGGTTGGCTTCTGGTCGTTTGCACAATAAAAGAATTGACAGTGTACAGAGGGAAAACCAGGGGCCTTTGGCCTGAGGAAGGGAGAGGAGGAGCCTGCGGGTTGCTTTGACAGCAGCCAAGCGCATATTGAAAAGGAACTTTGTTGTTGGTAATGTTCATCCCTGTTTGTTTTGGACTTCACACGGAAAGCAAGAAATTCGCAGTGAGTTGCCAGGTTACTGTCAGAGGGGAACATGGTATCAGGTACTGGTTATAGCTCAGTGAGAGTGTTTACAAAGGCAGTGACCTGTCAGATGTCCCGGAGAAAATGAGTGCACGTTAGACAGCATTCCATATGAAAAGAAAGTAGGTGGAAAAAAACAATATAGGAAGGAATAACAAGTATCCCCTTTGCGGGCATGGAAATGACTCTCATTGCATAAACACATGTGGATATCTTTGTGAGAAGCTTAATGCTGTGCAGTAATTTGTTTTCTCACTCTGGTAACTTTAATATGGATGATTTAACGCTTAAATGCAATCAGTGTACAAAAGTTCCCAAAAATCCTCATGCAGTCATAACAAGTTTGGGGGCTGTTTATAGAGAGAGGCACAATGCGGAAGACAGATGTGGAAAACTTGCGCCCACCAGACAAGGGCCTCCTTCAGTTCTCGGCTGTGCTCTTTTTCAAGATGGAGGGCTTAAGTTACAGAACTAACTTCCTGGATTACATCAAACAGAGCCCTTCCCCTCCTCCCTGTGCTTTACCCTCCTGTTCTCTTCTCTTCTCCTCTCTTCTCTTGGCTTCTCCTCTCTTCACGTCTGTTGTCTTCTCATCTGTTGGCTTCTCCTCTCTTCTCATCTGTTGGCTTCTCCTCTCTTCTCATCTGTTGGCTTCTCCTCTCTTCTCATCTGTTGGCTTCTCTCTTCTCATCTGTTGGCTTCTCCTCTCTTCTCATCTGTTGGCTTCTCCTCTCTTCTCATCTGTTGGCTTCTCTCTTCTCAGCTGTTGTCTCCTCTCTTCTCATTTGTTGGCTTCTGCTCTCTCTCTCTCATCTGTTCTCTTCTCTTCTCCTCTCTTCTCATCTGTTGGCTTCTCTCTTCTCAGCTGTTGTCTCCTCTCTTCTCATTTGTTGGCTTCTGCTCTCTCTCTCTCATCTGTTCTCTTCTCTTCTCCTCTCTTCTCATCTGTTGGCTTCACCTCTCTTCTTATCTGCTCTCTTCTCTCTTCTTATCTGTTCTCTTCTCATCTGTTCTCTTATCCTCTCCTCTCTTCTCTTCTCTTATCTTCTCTCTTCTCATCTGTTGGTTTCTCCTCTCTTCTAAGCTGTTGTCTTCTCTTTTCTCATCTGTTGGCTTCTCCTCTCCTCACGTCTGTTGTCTTCTCTCTTCTCATCTGTTGGCTTCTCCTCTCTTCTCATCTGTTGGCTTCTCCTCTCTTCTCGTCTGTTGGCTTCTCCTCTCTTCTCGTCTGTTGGCTTCTCCTCTCTTCTCGTCTGTTGGCTTCTCCTCTCTTCTCGTCTGTTGTCTTCCCCTCTCTTCTCGTCTGTTGTCTTCCCCTCTCTCTTCTCATTTGTTGGCTTCTCCTCTCTCTCTCATCTGTTCTCTTCTTCTCTCTTCTCATCTGTTCTCTTCACATCTGTTCTATTTCCTGTATCATCTTGTGCTCTCGTTTTGTCTCTAGTCTTGCCTCTTTTCATCTTATGTCTTCTTCTCTTCTCTTGTCTCATCTCTATTTTGCATCTCATATTTTGTCTTATTTCTCGTATTGTTTCTTTGTCCACTAAATTTCTATCCTTTACTCCACATTTCTGTGTGCCACGTGTGTTTAGGGCACACGACCGCATGCCTTGCATCACCCACCTTTTATATGGTGTGGTGGAAACCCAGAGCATCATGACCTCGGGCAACACAGGAGAGAGAGCGAGAGAGAGAGAGTTCTGTGTGCGGAGGAGGGGCAGGAGGGTCACGGGACGGGACTGTGAAAGTCAAAGCGTCGCGATGATCCGCCCAAGCATGAAGAGTGCTGATCCCGTCTTAGGGGAGAGAAGTGGATGCGATGAGTTGGGGGGGCAACAAGGGGTCCTGCTCAGGAAGGGGGGTGCGGATGGGATGTGGCACGTTATCTGGCCAAAAATATGCAGCTGTATTTACCACCTCTGTTTGTTGTTCCCGTAGAAAGCTCCAGGATGGGAATTTTCTGTGTCACTGCCTCAAAGGATTTTGGCTGAGGCTTTGTTGATCCTGTGTTGTTGTAGAAAAGGGGAATAAGATTTAAGCATTAGCCATGTCAGGCAGGATTTAACACTCTAGTCCCCAGACCTCTCACCATTTAGGCAACTCTTCCCCAAGCGCTTAGCCCTCCACGGCCTGCCCAGCGACCCACTGGGTGGAGAGAGACAGGCTTGGTTCTCTCTCTCTCACGCGTGCATTTCCGCTTTTCCGGCATCCATCCAATGGAAAAATAAGGTTCGAGCCACTTGATTTTGTGTCATGCTTCCTGGAGCATGCCAACTTTCAATTACAGCACCTCCAGTCCACCTTGCACTTTGGCCATGGCTATCTGACAGCTCCCCTGCTGTTGTTTGTGGCTGGTGGCCAACTGATTCCCAGCGCATTATGTTTCTCCGACCAACTGAGAGATAGTTGGTTGTTTTCCATTAGGCTATGAGTTATCACTATCTGATGGGGCACTCTAACCTTGACAGACGCCTGGCTGAATCACAGCACGAGGATGAACAGCGATGCTGTGCCTTTGAGTCCATTCGCCATCACTTTGACATGGGACTTCTTTGTCACAGGAGATCGTTGATGTCCAGTTAGAGTTTTATAGTATAGCACAACATGTATATCGACATTTAATCTAGATAATGTCAGATTATGCCTAAAAAGACTAAATCAAGGCTTATGTTTGTTCAAATTATCATAACAGGAAAAATGATAATCTAGCATCTGCTTGCATGACTTTTATTTACGAGTACACGACAGACTAAAATTAATTCAGCCATTCTTGCTTGTGTTCATGAGAGACTTAATTTGATCTCTTTGAATTAATCTTGTATTAAGCCATTGTGGTGTTTGATTAAGATTTGATGTAGTCCTATATATGATGATTACTTCTGAAAGTCTGGGCACACCAGAATGATGTAAAAGAAGGACCTTTAGTGCTTTTCTAAAAATAGCTCACACATGAGGTAAAAATAAGGAAGGGCTGAAAAGACACTGTTGATTATTATATTTTTTGCTTTAAGTCATTAACTTCTCATATTTATGGAAGCCTGTTTTCTGCCTCAGGGTGAAAAACTAAATCAGGTAATTCCGAGGTAATTAAATAAGAAATAGTCACTTTTTTAGATGTAAAGTCACATTGGGACATTATGAGAAATAAAATCACAAATTTTAAAGAATCCTTAAAAACGTATCACAATTTTCCAAAAATATTACGCAGCACAACTGTTTTCAATATTGATAATAATATTTGTTTCTTGAGCACCAAAACCCCATATTAGAATTATTTCTAGCGATCACAGGAATAAATTACGTTTTAGAATACTTGTTTTGGGACGCCTGCCTTTACATGCACTTGGACTTTAATGACATCCCATTCTTAATCATTTAGGGTTTAATATGGAGTTGGCCCACCCTTTGTCGCTATAACAGCTTCAACTCTTCTGGGAAGGCTTTCCACAAGGTTTAGGAGTGTGTTTATGGGAATTTTTGACCATTCTTCTAGAAGCGCAAATTTGTGATGTCCGGCACTGATGTTGGACGAGAAGGCCTGGCTCGCAGTCTCCGCTCTAATTCATCCCAAAGGTGTTCTATCGTGTTGAGGTCAGGACTGAGTGCAGGCCAGTCAAGTTCCTACACACCAAGCACGCTTATTCATGTCTTTATGGACCTTGCTTTGTGCACTGGTACGCAGTCATGTTGGAACAGGAAAGTGCCATCCCCAAACTGTTCCCACAAAGTTGAGAGCATGACATTTTCCAACATTTCTTGGTATGCTGACGTATTAAGAGTTTCTTTCACTGAAACTAAGGGGCCAAGCCCAACCCCTGAAAAGCAACACCACACCATAATCCCCCCTCCACCAAACGTTACACTTGACACAATGCAGTCGGGCAAGTACCGTTCTCCTAGCAAACGCCAAACCCAGACTCATCCACCAGATTGCCAGACGGAGAAACGTGATTCGTCACTCCAGAGAACACGTCCAGTGGCTGCGTGCTTTACACCACTGCATCCCACCCTTGCATTGCACTTGGTGATGTAAGGCTTGGATGCAACTACTCGGCCATGGAAACCCATTCCATGAAGCTCACACACTGTTCTTGAGCTAATCTGAAGGCCACACAAAGTTTGGAGGTCTGTAGTTATTGACTCTGCAGAAAGTTGGTTGGCGACTTCTGCGGACTGTGTGCCTCAGCATGCGCTGACCCCGTGATTTTACATGGCCTACCACTTCATTGCTGTGTTGCTGTTGTTCCCAATTGCTTCCACTCTGTTCTAATACCACTCTAAAACAATAGTTGAGCGTGGAATATTTAGTAGTGAGGAAATTTCACGACTGGACTAATTGCAGAGGTGGCCACCTATCACGGTACCACACTTGAATTCACTGAGCTCCTGAGAGCGACCCATTCTTTCACAAATGTTTGTAGAAGCAGTCTGCATGCCTAGGGGCTAGATTTTATACACCTGTGGCCATGGAAGTGATTGGAACACCTGAATTCAATGATTTGCAGGGGTGTCCTAATACTTTTGGCAATATATTATGTATTGAAATAGATAATAGTTATTTTAAATTGTAATATTTCACAATGACTATTTTTATGGTATTTTTTGATCAAATAAATGTAGCTTTTTGTGAGCATTAGAGACTTCTTTTAAAAAGAAATATTTTAAAAATCTTACTGACCCAAACTTTTGAACCATACTGTTCATCTTTTCATTGGCATGACACTTTCAAATAACTATAATATTATAATACTGTATTAAAAAAATTAACACATGACTATTAGTTCACATACTATGTAGCAGGATAATATTTGCCATATGTACATTTATTGTAATGTCTTCCAGAGAAGGCTGGGATTTTACAGTTTCTCTCAAGGTTTTTCTTCTTCTTTCCTGAACATCTAATGGAGCTTTTTTAAACTCTCTCCACAGTTGGTTTGCTTACTGTGAACTTTAAAGGAGGATTTTCTGTAAAGATGCTTTGAAGCAATATGTATTATGAAAACTCTATACTAAGAAGTTTGACATAAGGCTTCTATATAGCCATGCACTATGATTGACAGAATGAAACAAACTCATCTTGAACTTCCATTTAAAACCTTCACCCTACTGTGAGCTTCATTGTGTGCTTGTATTATTCTAAAGCTTTTCATCACCTCTATCCACCTGAAAACAACCAACTGCTGTAGTTCTTTCTAGTCCAAGGTTATTAGCAGTGTCTATCATTCAGTCGCCAGGCACTAAAAGTGCTGACAAAGAGGCATTGTTTAGAGATGCCAGGTTATGTGGTTTACAAAGAAGAACCAGTCCTGATGTCGGGAGACTTTTGCATTGTTGCAGAAGTTCAAAAAGATTTTTTTTAATGGAAGCATCCTTTTACTTTTTAATGCTTTTGTTTGTTTTTAAGACCCTCAGAATAGTGTCTTTGGCAGGGGGGTTGGTGTTTGAGGATGCAGTGGGGCGTGTCTAGTCTATGATGTCCGTCCCCCTTACCCTCACGGCCCCGGTTTTGCCTGGAAAGCACTGCATGGGCCCTTGCCTGGGTCACCTGCAAAGGATTAGGCTGTGGCTGCTGGACAGTTGTTGTTTGAGGAGCGTCTGGGCACGTCAGGGGTACAGGAAAGGGGAGGAATAGAATGGGGTGAGTGGCCCGGTGAGTCGTCTCGCCTCCAGATGCCCAGACCTCACCCCTGCAGTGAGCAGCACACCAGGGGACAGCAAACACAACAATCAGCCTCTCCTCCAACACTTTTGTTTGTAAAAAAAAAAAAAGGCTTGGATGAATTCAGCTATTATTTACTACTTGAACTCATATGCTGTTTTTTTCAGTGGGACACAAAAGGACACCCCCCCTCCCCCAATACAATTGTTCATCGTGACCAAGTATGTCAAGCTTCAAAAAATAATGTTCTATAAAATAAATATTAAAAACAACATAAAGTATCATAAACATACTTCATAGTAAAATGTTTGCTATATAAGGTCATTGGAAAACTTTGTGAGAGGAACAGACTGAAATTTAAGTTAAAATAAATAAAAAAATTTGTACTCGTTTCAAATACCAGTATATTAAATTTTTTTTTATATATATATATATATATATATATATATATATATATATATATATATATATATATATATATATATAATATATAATATATAATATATATATATATATATATATATATATATATATATATATATATACTTAAAATACATAAAGCATACACTACAATTCAAATGTGGGGTCAGTAGGTAAAAAAAATAAAAATAAATCAAGAATGCAAATGAAAAATTATATTAATAAAATATATGCTTTTTTATACTTTCTATTTATCAAAGAATCCGTTTTTAAACATTGATAATAATAAAAAATGTTTATTGAGCAACTAATCAGCGTATTAGAATTATTTTTGATGGATCATATGACACTGAAGACTGGAGTAATGATGGAAAAATGTATTAAAATAGAAAATGAAATATTTTTACTTTGTTTTTGATCAAATATATGCAGCCTTTTTAAGCACAATTCTTTCAAAAAACAAACCTTACCGCCCACAAGTTTTTGAATGGTAGCGTAGACATAATTAAATACACTGTGTTAGAAGATGAACAGAGAGACATTTTGACATACTTCTCATTTTTGGGGAAACTATTTATTTAAGAATTTATAAGGAATGTTGGCCTGGGACTCACTGTTTAACTCATTAACCAGATTAATGAAAGAGAATAAAGGGAAGAGTAACAGAAGAAACAAAGAGCGTATCCCTAAGCACGAGTGTCAGAAACCTCTGGAGGGAACACGAGATTGAATATGCTATGGCGTCTGTACTCCGTGCCAGTGCGAGCGAGCAGAGAGGGGTGCACACAAAGCGAGCGGAGAGCCGCATCACTACACCCGCCTCTGTCAATAATGACAAGACAGCATTCATTGATATTCTCATGGAAAAATAATGTGTTAATAAGGACCCTCTCAGAAGATTACCCAACCTCGCCCCGCTAATCAGCCTCTTTGTAAAGGTCCATAAATCACCAAACTAATAGCGCGGCGGATATTAATAACTCAAATTATGATTTATATCTTTGTTGTCGTCTGTGAAAGGATCCCTCACCTCCTTACATTTTCAATCAATATCATCGAAATGCTAACGAGCGAATGGCTGTAATTACCTTCATGGGGGGACAACACTAATTTAGTTCTCTCTTTTTTTTCTGAAATTCGACCAAGCAGACATGCGGCAACTGCGTTATACCTGTTGCACAAACAAAGCAGGCAACGTGACATTAGCCATGATATTAGCTGTCAAACCAGGGTCATCATACTTTTTGCTTCTGAGGTTTGCTGTTCCAAATAAGACATCAGTCAAAAATGAACAACTGCGCAGTGACTATAGCATGAATTAACTATTATATTACAAGGTGGGAGTTTTGGTGTTACTGTAGGCTACTCGACATACTAATCTATTACACTTTACATTAATGTTTAGTTCCTTAACAGTTAATGCATTAGGTATCATGCACTAATTAATTTTTTTTTACAGCATTTATTTAAAGGCACAGTATGTAAGTTTTGCCAAAGGGGGTAGCTTGATGACGCTGTGAATGAGCGTGGAATCATGGGAGTTGTAGTCTTCGCTTGGTGCACTTATAGAAGTATTATAGATCGATATTATAATATTGTATTAATAAAAACTAAATGACTGTTGCTAAATGACATGCAATTAGTTTTTAAATATATTGTATGATGGGGAAAGCTGAGGCATGGTAACAACGTTACATCGTGGTGAATCAAGAAAACAAGTGATTCAAACAATAAGACTAACCGTGTTGGGGTGTATAACAATGATTCGTTTTCTGTTGATAAATGTATATTCAAACAGTTGCTCACCTGTCTAATAAAACACATACTATATTAAAGCTCTTTTGGTGGAAATCAAGGGTAGCGCGGATATGACGTCATTGACAGGCGGCGCAAGGACACGCTCCATAACACTGGTTAAAATAGCTGATTTCTATGGATTTAGACATCGTTGGAAACGTTTGGGATAATGTAAGTTCACAAGACAACAAAATATATAACATTGTTCTAGTGGTTTTTGGATGTTTTCATCTAAAAAATCTTACATAAGCCGCGTTTCCACCGCAGGAACTTTCCCCAGGAACTAGGAACTTTGGGGTGGTACTCGTGTGTTTCGACCGCAGGAACCATGGGTCTAAATGAAGTTCCGGGTAAATATTTCCCCCTCCAAACTGCCCTGCTCCCGGGGTAGTACTTTTTCAAAGTTCGGGAACTTTCGGGGGTGGGACTTGGGTGCTCAACATGCTGATCGGTTGAACTCACGCAGTATTTTATTTCAACCGGCATTTTTAAAAGTCTTTTGCGAGGTTCGTTCGTTCTAAGTTCAGTAAATATCAGTCTTGCTCTTTCTGTCTGATGGCGCGTGTTCGTCTCAGCCATCTCACGGTCAATGTCCGTAATAGCTGATAATAACATACGTTGTCTTATTTTAAATCTAGCTTTACGAGCTTTCAGAATACGCTTTAGTATCAGTGCTCGTCTCTTTTCCGCCATTTTGTTAATGACCTCTTTATTAAAACAATACATAACTACCAAAAGCAGCGCTGCTTGCATCTCCTTGTTATTGTTGTGTACAGTGTCACGCAAAAATGATTACTGTCCGTCACTGACTGGGAGGAGCAGCCATGCGCAGTCCTACATCACCGGACTAATTTGCCTAATCTTCCCGGTACTGTAGACCGCAGTGGAAATGCAGACAGTAGCAGGGGCCTCATTTATAAACGTTGCGTACGCACAAAAGAAGGCGTACGCCGCTCTCTACGCAATAATTGGTATTTATAAAAAGCAAACTTGACGGGAAAATGTGCGGTCCTTCACGCAAGCTCTGACCCAGGCGTACGCACAAAAACGGGTGAAATGAGAAATGGCGACACCGTCGGCAGATGGAAGAAACACGTGAAAGTGTGTGAAACTGTAGACCGTTGTGTAAAAGAAATGGCAATACTGCCTCTCATAAATAACAAGAAGACTTCACAAAGCAAGTCTTACGTAATCGATCAAACGGGTGTTCGTGTAGGCTGTTAATTGTACACCCGTTTGATCGATCTGCAGTGTAAAACAAACAAAATCAAACGAAAATTACAACAGATGCAAATTAACCCATATTTGCAAAAAGAAAAGTGAAATATGTTCTGCAGTAATATTGGCATGTTATGCAATTCATCTTCATAAATAATATGGTAAACAGAACGAAATAATGTGCAAAACTGATATTCTCGTCAATGTGTCCGTCTGGCGGAGCAGATAGGCTATAGATTCAAGACAGATAGATATAATTAGGGAGATATATAGATAAATAGATAGATTGATGTATTCATTGTCCACTGGGGAAAGTTGTTTTCATAGTAAAAATGTCTTCATCAGCTACGGAATCATGGTATTATTACTGCATATGCCTTTAGTTTGTTTTATTTTTGATAAAATAACGTATGTATGTCTCAACCATTCAGAAAGCTGCAAGACTTTCCATTTGCACTGAACTATAGCCTATTTCCCATTTTCACGTAGATTATAACCGACATCTGTAGCTTGTCAGATGCAAATGGATGGAAATAAAATGCCCCATCACAATGCGTAATGACGCACAATGGCTGATATTGCGCTCTTAGATGATGTCGCAAATGGAAGGAGTCTGAGTGAACGCATCTTCAGACAGCAAGAAGACTTGCTAGCAAACGAGGACACACTCAGGCGGTGGTGCGCTAGACGCTTTTTTGCCTTGACTTTGAAGTCCGACCATTTCTTTTTTATTTCGGCCACGGTCCGAGGTTGTGAGGCTACAGCATTTACGGCGTCTGCAACCTTTTGCCACTCAAGTGCCTTTTTGGCATTAGTAGCCTAATGCCCACACTGTGCCCTCCAAAACAACATTTTTCTCATCTTTTCCACCTCGCCAACGATAACTTCTACTTCACATTGAGTGAGGTTACGTTTTTTTAGTTTTCAAATGTGGCAAATGTGTTTGCCATGATTTCCTCTCTGTGTTTGCCATGATTTCGCAATCGATGAATATTAACTTGGGGGCGTTTCGCGGACTATTTATAGGCAACTATGGGCGTGACATGAAGCCGCAAAAGCTACGCTACATTTAGAATTGATTGTGATTTATTAAGGGAAATCTGCGTAGGACGTGCGTGCGCACGGTTTTATAAATCCGAATATTTCTGTGCGTACGCACGTCCTATGTTTCATCCGTACGCCACTTCTGACGCAAATCCTACGCAAAGTTTTATAAATGAGGCCCCTGATCTGGGGGGAAAAAAGTTCCTGGTACAAATTGTTCCGGGTAATTTCGGTGGAAACGCGGCTATATTGTGCCTTTTAATATAGGTTAATGTTCATTTCATTGTTGTTGTTTTTTAAAGAATGTCAAATTAAACTGTTGCAACCACCTTTCATTAAAGTCTAAAGTGCTTTTTATTTTTTTATATATTATGCATCCCTTTTGAAGCTTAAAAAGTCACCATTGTAATTGCATGGTAAAGAGTGACTAGTAAATTCCTAAAAACATTCCTTTCTCCGATTTTGTTCTACGGAAGAAAGAGTCTTATAGGTTTGGAACGACATGATTGTTAGTAAATGATGACAATTTTCATTAATGGATGAACTATCCCTTTAAAGGTGCTGTATGTAAGTTTTTTACTTTACTAAAGCATACAAATACAATTATATGTTTGCAGATATTTAGGAAACAGTTAACATACTCGTTTCTCCGAAAGTATTTCGAGAGGAGGGGACAAGGCAAACTATATTTCAATTTGGACTGCAGTACCCATTTCAAACACTAGCTGTCGTTCTGACTTTTCCCATAGTGGTGCAGGGCTCTAGACTCATTCTTCCCACTGGTCGCTCTGGTGCAACTAACTTTCTCAGTTGGTCGTACCAACGTACAATTTGGTCTCAACATATTTTTATATTAATCATAATGACCTTACATGTTGATGAATCGTTCTCTTAATTTGTATTTGCTGGTTTTGCATTGATTAAAAGATTGACAGTAGATTTGCTGTGATAGTTGGTGTTACCGGTGTTCAGGTACAACACAAGTTAAGTTACCCCCCGTGTAGTTTAAAAAAAAAATAGTAATAAAAACATTTAGTTCAGTTAGAGAACAGACACCAGGGCTCCAGGGAAAAATATCAATTAAGGAGCAATTGGCTCCTATAAGGGAAAAAGGCCAAATCATTTTTTCAAGTGCAACAAAAGAATAAACGCGTTTTAATTTTTCACATGCAATTATATGGGTGGTGTTGAATTTCATATTTAACTCCTTCCATTCTTTCTCATGAAGACAACAGTTTAAGTAAAAATATAAGGATTGTGTGATAGTGCATATATTTAGCGATGTGCCCCTTTCTGTAGTTATTTTTCTAGCTGACTAACGAGTTTAAGAGCATTGAAGGCTTTTTCTGAGGTATATTTGACGTCACGTGACATGATTGTTTTTAAGCTGTTTTATACTAGCTCTTTCAAAGGTCGAAATGAAGAGCTCTTTTCCAAAACGCGATAAACGCCATTTAAAAAAAAAAATGAGTTTATCATGTCATTTTGCTGTGTACTGAACCTATTCACCGCTCCATCAACATTTCATGCCAAATCGCTATATTTCCTTGTTTAAAATATACTGCAAGATGCAGTTTCTTTCCAAAGTGCGATAACATCAAACCTATTTTTAGCCAAAACACGATATATATCCTCTCGACGAATCAGAATTCAATGAGCGTACTACGTAATCCAACAGGGCGGCACTCTGAACAGCTGTTTGTTTACGTTCATTCATCATAAAAATGAGTGCTTTAAACTCTGATAACACTTTTGATGGCCTTGATGAGCAAGTGAGACCTACACCTGGGGGTAGAAAACGCCGACTGGACAAAGAAAATCACACAAAAAAAACAACAAAAGAAGTTTCGTCACTCAGGTAGCGCGTTGATAACAACAGTGGGATATCAACACAAAGCTGCTGCCAAAGGTTTCTGTCAGGCCGAGAGGCTGTCGCCGGACGATCTGAGGATATATTTCAATTATTTTTATGAAAAACCAAACAAGGTTGACCAGGATCACGCCATACTTCATCTCATGGACAAGGAAGCGTCCGAAAGTCCAGGACCATAAGCACGCTAGCATTCGCACGCATACACACACTCGCATTCACTCGCATTCACTCACACACACACACACACACACACACACACACACACACACACTCGCATTCACTCACTCACACACACACACGCATACTCTCACTCACTCACACACACACACACACACACACACACACACACACACACACACACACACACACGCATTCACTCACTCACACACACACTCGCATTCACTCTCGCTCACTCTCACACACACTATGTGATTTAAAAAAATGTATAGCAGACAATGGTCCTACTGTTTTACAGGTTAGACACTTACCTGTATGCACTATTAAATGCATTGTTGAATAGTGAATGTAATAATTCGTTTTTTTTCATGCATATGTACTGGACAAGTTGGTCCTATTTGTTACAGGTTTTACACTTTACTAAAAATGACTGTATTTTTATATGTATTATATGTTTTATATTTAGATGTATATTATATGTTTTATATTTATATTGAATATGTATTACTAAATAACTTATTGAATATTGTTATCATTATAATCAATAATTTATATTAATTTATGAGTCCCTGATTATATGTTGCATGTTCTCTTGTTGTTATTTAAAAAAAAAAAGACAAACCATAAATAAATAAAAAAAATGGATGGATTTATAGCGTTTTGAAAAAAAATGAATGGATTTATAGCGTTTTGGAAAAAAAATTAATTAACTTTGAATTTATCATCAACAATATTGTTGTTTGATTTAATAATCATTGTTCAACATGTTCAGACTGAACCAAAAAAAACATTTTAACAGGATAAATTGAATATTCACAAAATGTGTGGGTCTAGGTAAAAAAAACTATTTTCCTGAAAACTATTGAAATGGATTTATAGCGTTTTGGAAAAGAGCTCCTCAAATGCTGGTTGAGCGAACTGTCAGGCCACATTAAAGAGCGCCAAAAAGTTTAAAGTTTGTTCATTCTTTACTAAAATTAACAAACAAGTTAAAAGTGGCTTATTAAAGGTGATAGTAAAGTAAAAGTCTTCCTGCGATTTATGGATGGCTGCACTAGTTCAGACAGTAACAGAAAACAGCAAAGAAAATATATATTGAGAATAAGAATCCATATCAGTATCAATTAAAAATTGTTACCGTTTAGTTCTCGTCCACACAGCTGACATGTTTATCTGTTGTGGTTAACCACGTTGTGTGCACAAAATAGACACTGGCTTCCTGCACTTTTACAGTACTGGGATATTCATTCATTAACACGTCTCCGTGGCTTTCTATCTCTCTCATGCTGGCACAGCCATCAGCGTTGTTGGGCGATAGAGATGAGGGCTTTGAAAAAGCCTGATATTTTCCGTTTTGACACGCGTTTCTGACGCGTATTTTGGCGCTCAAGTAATGCTTGCTTGTCTTTTTAGCATCTCCATTCTCCTGATATAAGTGAAATGGTTGAGTTCTTGTTTAGCAAAAGTGACACTGAGGTTTAGGGGTTCACCTCATTCGACAATGCGGTGATTCAGATCTCGGGCCAGGACTTTTTCTCTGGCCAGCGGGATGTCAGCCTCAAGCTTTTGTCAAAGTCTGATAAGACCACTAACACAATGGAATCTTCTGGAAGGCTGGTTGAATGATAACCCACAACAAAAAAGGAACGGAGGAAGAAGGGAGTACGGCAGTTTAATAAAAACTTTCCCTGCGCTGGGATTTCAAGGCTTTTTCTGAGGTGACCGAGGTTATCAGTCTTGTTTTTAGCCGCGCGCGCTGCTCAGCAAAGCAATCACACAAACAAATTAATTAGTCTCCCAACAATAGTGCCTTGATAAATTGAGCCACTTGCATCTCATAGACTGTCGTTCCATGTTCGCTTTTTTAATCTCAGTCTTTTCAACACAGACTTGAGAGAGTGATGTTTACATTTAGTCTTTGTAACGAGACATTGCACATCGGTTTGCAATAAACAGCTAATTATCATATCTCTGGCTACAGCTTAATTATATTTGCATAAAACTTCTTTGTCTATCTGTCTCTACAGAGCCGGCGTTACCTTGTCTTTTCATTGCTCAGTTTTTATTTACATGCCTGAAATATGCTCAGATTTACATATCTTTACCCCCCCCCCCCCCCCCCCCCGTCTTGCCTAAGGTTGCCTCTAAAAGAAAATGTAAAGGTCAGGGATTGTTTCTTTCTTATTCTCATTTTAAGCCAACTATGCTCGTTTAGAGATTCGTGCAAAGTTGCTGTTTCCACTCATGCATGTTCAGTAAATCATTTTAATTAATCTTTTTTTTTTTTTTTACTTAAGTCACATAATTATCAGAGCCTTCTTTTTTTTTAACAGTAGTGCTTTGCATGAGCACATGGCATGGGAAATTAGTAAAAGAAGGTATTAAAAGGACAAAAAATGCATTCAGCTTCGGAAATGTATTTACAAATTATTTTCCCAGTGCTTTGGCTCGAGGCAAAGGAGACTGTGTCTTCATTCAATTATCAACTTTAAGCGGAGTGCAGTCATTAAAGGAAGCTCATTACAGGTACAACCCACACAATTTAACCCCCTGACTGACTGTTTTCTACATTACTTCTCACATACGCTCAAAACATGCATGTAGTAGTAGAGTTTAAGGTGTCAGAGGGCAAGATGTGCCATCCTCTTAATCTAGCAGAAAAATATGCCCTTCTTTTGTCACATGATTGTGATATTTTAAGAAAAAGGCCCATCATAATCAGATGTTTTTGTTTGCATGTAAATTAAATGAAACATTTAATATTTAACTTTTGTCATGACTGTTTTTTTGTGTGATTATAATAATGAAATGTGTAATTGGATTGTGCATTAGTAATTTTTAGTGCTGTCTATCGATTAACTAAGTAATCACACATTTTTTTCTGTGATTTAATCACGATTAATCACAATTAAAACTTTTTTTTACATTTTTAACATAATTTATGTAAAAATTCACAGTTAATCTCCAAAATAATGTAGAAACAACATAAAATATATTTTAAATACTTAATTACTTTAATGGCATCTTTTTTATGAATGAAGGCCAGTATCACTGATAATACTGCTACAGATTTTTTCCCCAATTTGAAACATTAATAATAGCCATTCAACATTACAGTGTAATTAAAAGCTATTCATTTGAACATTTATTAGACTACAAACAAACAGTCTGCACTGCACAAATAATAAATAAAAAAATTATAGCTACAAAAGTTCTTTAGTCAACAGCAGTTAAGTAATTTTCTCTGTTACCTTTTGTTCTTTGATTAACATTGACAGACAGCATTAGTGGCTGCTGTCCCTTTAAACCTGCCGCTGCTGCACATGATGCAGATTTGACACACGTCCCACTCTTTATGTTCATTTAAATCTTCATTTCATTCATTTAGGACTGCTCTTATGAGGATACTCGACAGTGGACATTTTGACATCATTGTGTGTTATTGTTCAAGCGCAAAAGATAACTCGATTAATTCTGTGCGTCGTGTTTCACATAGAGAGGACATTCACAGATGCATTTCTCACAGCGAGTTCTCTTTGTCTTGTTGCGCTTGAATGGTTTAAAAGCATTTGCATGAAAAAGAGCGTGATCGTATAATGTAACGCTAGCCAATGGAATGGATGACAGAAAAAATGAATGTTGCGTTAATTGCATTAAATATTTTTAATGTTAAACTGGAAAAAATAATCGCATGCATTAACACGTTAACGTTGACTGCACTAGTAATTTTATTTTAATCATTTATGTTAATATTTATCAATTATGGTTGATCAATTATCTCTATAGCCAATCGTGAAATATGATTTAGGTGAATTACCGCAAATAGGTGGCACACCCCACTCATCCCATCCTCTTTTTATTCTTAAATTTTGGGCACTTTTTATTAAAGAGGAAAGTGTAGCAAGGACGGCGAGAAGAGCTGGATTTGAACTCACTCCTCCCATATAATTGTGACTCATCCAAAGGTATCTCATCCAATGGAATCACATAACAAGCACAACAACGTCTAATTTACCCAATGTCGCAGCTTGTTCTTTCTTTCTGTCTTCTGATTGCTCTGAATAAGGTTAAAAGAAGAAGACCCAAGACTTCACATCCACCTCTCTTTTTTGAAAGTACTTGTCAGCGAATTAAAGTAGATGGGAGCTAAAAGCAAAGGTGGAGAAATGTATTTATGAACGAGTTGCATGCTGTGTGAGAGTAATTACTGTAGCCTCTATAGGCAGAGTTAAGGGGATTGACTGTAATCACGGGTATAATGAGAGTCGTGGCAGAACTCTTTCACACAATATAAGGTCAAACATGTCGTCGTAGGCAGCCTTTCATTTTCTTTTGGATCCGTCGATGCTTTAATAGTTCCCTGACTGACATTAACAGAAAAATGGGGGCCGTATTGCTCAAATCTATGATAACTTGAGAAGAATATGTGAAAGTGGTGCACTGTTCAGACTGATTGGTGGGAAAAATTGAAAATTTTTGTACTGACCCAAGCCTTCCGTCCACACTTGTGCCTTATTGTAAGTGAAACTGCCCTCAGATCACAATGAAAAGACAAGCTATCCTACTGGCTATAGGCTACCATATTGAGAGATTCCTGGATTATTCATTTTACTTAGATTTACATACCGACATTCCTCAAAGGCATGATGTTATGATGATAAAATGTTTCCTTCGTGTAGAATTTCTCTGCAGATTATGAAAGAAATGTCTTTGTTCTTGTTTTCGGAGAGAAGTCAACTCTGCAGGCTATAGAGAGTTGCATTTGAAAGACGTGCGCTATATTTTAATGTATTTACAACCCTCATGGTACCAAGTTTCAATAACCTTGCTGTAATGTCAGCTTAGATTGTTTGCTTCAAAGCATCAACCTACCGAGCAGGGGCAAACACAATAAACAGGCTTCAGTGCGTTATTCTAAGCACTCAGCAAGACCTGATTCAGATTGGAAAATCTGGCTTAAATAAAAGTTTCATATGGTTTGGCTGCTATGGCCACGTAGCATGCTAAATCGTTTATGTCGGGTAGCTTCAGTTTCAATGAGATCTACTGGTAAGTTAGAAGGGCTGAACGCCTGTCAGAATTGAAATGAGAAATTTGAATGTAAGATTGTACAGTCTGTCCATCCATTCATCCGTAGCTATTATTTTGTTAGGTAATAGTTCTCACAACAAAAAGACATGATATGTGCCTCTAAAATGCATCAAATCAGTTCCATGTTTGTGGAATGTGCCTAAATACATTAGAGCTGCAACTAACTACTATTTTTTCTGTCGACTAATCTAACGATTATTTTTTCGATTCGTTGACTAATCTAACGAAGATTTTTCGATTAGTTGACTAATCTAACAACTATTTTTACAGATTAATCTGATGCTTCTTTTTTTACTGATTATTGTATTTCAAAGAGGGTAGTGAATTTGTATATTATTTTAACATGAAATCAATGAATGATGACCATATTAATTATATTTCAGGAAGGGTAGTACACTTAAGCCATTTTATAATGAAATATATGGACACAAGAAGCATTTTAAACATTATGTATAACTAATGATACTATTCATCATAAAATGTATACAGAGTAGGCATAATTAGGAAGTGTTGTTTACTATAATAGTTGAGCATGATTTACTTATTGATTTGTGTCAGTAGTAAACGAAAATGCACTTGTATTTATCTGCAAAAGGTTCACATACAGGAGCTTTCAGCATAGTGTTAATATATAACTTGTCGTCTATTTTTAAGATATACATGTGCATAAACAACGACTAAAGCTGCCAGAAGTTTTTGCCCAAACTTCAAAGACACATTTAAATGATTAAAACTAGAGGCATATCTTAACTTTAATGTTACTTTAATCATGTAAACTACCTCTATACAGCATGTTATTATGCATACGTGTTTGGGACAGAGCGGAACCCGGTCGCATTTGCAGCAGATATATGCAGCCCATAATAAATAAAAGCACGAGACGTACTGGGGTCGGAGAAGAACACCGGAAAATGTGACCGAATGGACAATATTCTTCTGTATTTACAATACACACGCCACGGTTCAGCTGCATAAGACGCGAACACTGGCAGTGTGAAAGCCCAACGGGCGCCCGCGGCTCCTGTTCTCCACACGCACAGCTCCTGCTCTGCCACCGCGTGCAGTGTGAAAACGGCGTTACAGAGTGGGGGAAAAAAGCACCGTTTTATTCGGCTTCTGTTTAAAGTACTCCCACACTTTTGAATGTCGCGGTCTGGCTTTATATGATAAATTATCATTTTCACTATGCAGAAGCCGCCATTATTCTATATCTGTTCTATTCTAGAACGTAAATAATGTGACGCGTCGACGTACTTTCGTAGTCGACATCATCGATGACGTCGATGCGTCGTTGCAGCCCTAAAATACAGTAGCTTTGTTAAATGGTTAGTTCACCTAAAAATGACATTTCTGTCATTAATTACTCAGCCTCCTGTCGTTCCAAACCTGTAAGACCTTCGTTCATCTGTAAGACCTTCGTTCATCTTCCAATATTAAGATATTTTTTTATGAAATCCGAGAGCTCTCTTAGCCCTCCATAGACAGCTATTTAATAAAATAGTCCATGTGACTCCAGTGGTTCAACCTTAATTTTTTGAAGCGACGAGAATACTTTGTGTGCGCAAAAAACAAACAAAAATAATGATTTTATTCAACTATTTTTTGTGGTCTGTGTCAGTCTTATATGCAGTTTTACGTTGGCCAGCTCCTGCATCAGCAATCAGCATCACACGCATGCGTTGGTCAGCATCGGCCAATGGTAAGCCGGGGTTCCGCCGTAGCTCTGACGTAACTCGGAAGAGCTGGAATGTTTTTACTACGTCAACAGTGTAGGAGACTGACACAAACCTGAAGAAATTGTTGAATAATTTTTGTTTTTTTTGTTTTTTGTGCACATAAAGTATTCTCAACGCTTCATAAAATTAAGGATGAACCACTGTAGTCACTTGTACTATTTTAATGATGTTTTTACTACCTTTATGCGCCTTTAAAGTGGTAATTAAATATCTATGGTGGGGTCAGAGAGCTCTCGGATTTCATCAAAAATATCTTAATTTGTGTTCCGAAGATGAACAAAGGTCTTACGGGTTTGGAACAACATGAGGGTGAGAAAGTAATGAATTTTCATTTTTGGGTGAACTAACCCTTTAACTTGACATGTTGAATGTGTATACCCTTGTAACCTCTGCGCTTTGAGTGATGATCAAACCTCATTTCAGCTCACAACACTCAGGGCTTTCCCCAAAAGCTCATCTGTATCTAATACTTCTCTATTTCAACAAACAATCTAACGTAGCACGACGGTAAACACACTTCTGGAGAGCGCTGCGTCTGTGCACTGCGGCTTAAAAGAAAATGAAGACTAGCAAACAAAGGCCAGAGTTACCATGAGACATAACGTGTTTTTGTGAGATCTACCAAACTGTGACTGGATTTGATGCTCTGTCAATGCTAATATAGAAGCAATGCTCATCCGCCGGGAAACAATGATGCTAAGCTAAAAGAAGCTTCATCTAAACCAGACTCGGTTCTTTTTGATGTACAGTACTTCAAACCAGTTTTTCTTGAGTGTAACCAAACTATCCCCATAGTTTGTTAACTTATCCCCATTACGGCTCATGATGTTTAGACTGCAGAAACCAAAACTGGAAAATTGAACAAAAGTGTCTGACGAAGGAAAAGACTAGCGAAAAAAGGAAGACAGAAGAGAAAAGGAACCCAGACGGTTCAATTAATTTTATTCATCATTTCTCTCTGTCCAAAAAAATCACAGAGGAGCAAATCCATTTGTCTTTACCACACAGAAACATGAAATTGGTCCCAGTGACCTATTTTTTGAGGTTTTCCTCATTCTCGCTGGTACGAAGCCTTTGACTTCCACAATGTGCCTCTATTGTCTTTATGCAATGGACCTTTTTTGCAGCTCACCAGGTGAATGAAAACCAATCGTCGGGTCTGGCCTTCCCTCGCAGAAGTCATTGGGAAAAAAATATTACCTCATTCCGAGCGGCGAAGAATCCTCTTTTATGGAGACATAATGACTTAAAGTTTAATCTCTTTCGTGTTCACCTTTATGAAAAGAGCACAATGATCCATTTGAAGTAAGTTAAATTACACATTTAAATGGAGACGTGTAATATACTTAGTTAAAGTGGGTTTGACCACTGCACCAGTTAATCAGGGGCCGCCCCATTAAAATTGGACCGGAGCCCAGGTTCTGTGACCATATTTTAGTGGTTGGAGGGGGTTTTCTGGAGTGTGTATGTGTGTGAAAGTACTAGTCCCATTTCCCTATTTGTCCACACCCTTCTCTTTGAGCTGTGTATCGTAGAGTTTTGAGTGGAAAGAACATCAAAGCTGCTCAAAGGACTGACACTTTCTTTTCCCTACCTTTCAGAAGTCTTAAATCCCACTAAAGCTCAAAGCCTGTTCTGTCCGGTCTCGGCGTGCTCGGAGCAGACAGGTTTCAGGTTTGACTTCAGGACAGGGGAGACAGAGCGCCTCGGGGGCCTCTCCTCTTCATCGCTCCATGCAAACATCTCGAAATGGCACCTAGTCAAGCATCAGAGGCCTGTGACATCCATCGCGTTCAGGGTCTGGGTGACTTGAAGCTCCGAAAAGCCATATAGCTCTTTAATTCAGTAAGACATCATTCATGATTCATCTCGAAGTGCCTCACCCCCCCCCCCCCCCCTCTTCCTCAGTGTCCTTTGTCTTATTAGAGAAAAATATTAATTTGATACATTCTTCTCCACACAATTAGGGGATCATTGCAGAGTCTGACACCAATCCGGTTTTTAATTTAGGAGGGTTTGGTTGTTACGTTAGACAGATTCTGGTGAAGTTAGTTAATTATTTTTGCTGTTTTAAGATGGAAATGAAATGTGCCTTATTGTGCCTAAAAGATTAGCAGCTCCATTACAGAGTAATTTATAATATGGCTTAGTTTGTTTACATTTTGACATAATCTGTCCAAAACAGGCCAAAGAAATCTTGTCAAAACAGTCTTACGTCTATGACATTTTATGTAGTGTATTTGTTATATTATAGAGCCTATAAATGGTAATGCAGTTTAATACATCACACAGAGACATGCAGAACATGTAGGATTCATATTTAAACGGTCTTTTGCGGTTTAATATTCACAGACACTAACTTACCTCACAAACTTACCTCGGCTGGATCCGTTGCTCATCGAAATTAAACGGCTTTTCTTCTGAGGTACATTATTCCAGGATTATTCCTCACCGTGCCTTAAAACGATTTAAAGTACATGCACTAAACTTGATGTGTTTTTTTGCGGGCAGAGAGTACTCGCATGGACAGCATCAGAATTAGCCTTTGAATCGAACGCACTCTTTGTGGGCAAGGCTGCCAGTGTTGCCTGATCGGGCGGGTTCCGCCCAATTGGGCGATTTTGAATTTGATTCTGAGGTAAAAATGGGTTTGGGCGGCCGGACAAAATTTGGGCTGGTTTAGGGTCAGTTCGGCGTTTTTCAAAAATTAAATTGCTTAATAAACAACTCAGGTGTTCTTGTACTCCATAAAACCAGTCATCATGACATGCTTATTCATGACTGACAGGTTTTTAGCGCCATTACTCGTAGCTGTATATTCAAGTAATCACTATGCAAAGTTGCATAAATATACAGTAAGTTATATCTACAGTAAAGAGTGGGAGAGTGATTCAATTCTCAAACGTGGATTACACCTGTGACTCGAAGACTCAATACACACTCAGGACATCTGCAACTAGCAACCCCGACAGCAGTTGAAAGAGGTTTGAATCAACAATTAATCAGTTTTGACTGTGCTAAGTGCGTGTTCTATGTACTTCACAAAAGATGTACTGTAGTTTTGTCAAAGCAAAGCGCAACACAAAGGTAAGCGCATTGTTGTTGTTGTTTTTTCGGCGGATTATTGTACAGTATCAATGAATGACACATTTTGGCAGTGGTGCGTGCATTAACGTATGAAATGCCAGCCCCACTTTATATTAGGTGGCCTTAACTACTTTGTACTTACATAAAAAAATAAGTACAATGTACTTACTGTGATCAAATTGTATTGCAAAACACCTTTGCTGATATTGAGGTGGGATACGGGTAGGGTTAGGGACAGGTGTGGTGGTATGGGTAAGTTTAAGGGTAGGGTTAGGTGTTAGGGAAGGGTCAACAGTGTTATTACAAATGTAACTACAGAAGTTAATTACAAATGTAATTACATGCAGGTGTTTTTTTTAATGTAAGTACAATGTAAAAACATGTATGTACACAATAAGTGCATTGTATCAAATGATTAATTAAAATGTTAGTACATAATAATTAAGGCCACCTAATATAAAGTGGGTCCGAAATGCCTGTCAATTAAGTAGCTTTTTCCGATATCTTCAATTGAGAACTTTTTGCACTTAAATTGGCTTACTCTTATTATTGAAGATGCAAAGGGATTGCCGTTTTGAAAGTTTCCACCTGGACATTTTAGTAACATTTGTATTTATCTTTAATGTACAGTATTTGCCCTGTTTTGATCCGTTTTCCTGGGAAATAGATTTTTTTTCATTAACATTATGCTTTAAGGAGAAAAAATAGTACTTATCAACCTTGATTGGTATGGCAATAAAATTATATCACATTATTTTGGCAGTTAAAGGTTTGGGCGTTTTTTTTTTCTTCTTGGAGTGGGGGTTTTTGGTGAGCTTTTGGGATGGAAATCGTCGACCCAATCTGGCAACACTGGTGGCCGCATTAGCAAATAATGAGTCGTTTGCGAATGACTGACATCTCTCTCTTTTCAAACAGATTACATAAACTGAGAATATTTGTTTTCGATTTGATTTACATTATTTAAAACCTGATATTTCAACGTTTCTTTAGACATATGTCTCATGTTTGTGTGACAAGTATTCGCTAAGTTACAGTTCATTTTCTGTCAAGTATCAGAATGGACTTCATCGCGTATCATGTTTGTTTTCTTTATTTTGCAGAAAGCACAACATTTTGCTTTTATTGTGTGTACACAAATAAAAGTAGAAACTTAACAGATTCGAATGATGTATAATACTTATATGTATTACAAAAATGTATTTGAGTCTTTCACACTGAAAACGAGGTCAAATCGCTAACCCCTTGCAGTTAATGCATTATCACTAACAATGATAATACTTTTATAACATTTATTAATCTTTATTGTATTCTATATTTTCTAATACATATTAAATTAACAATATATGAAGTATTAACATGAATTACCAATGTACAATAGTATATTTGTAAATTAACATTGACAAATTGCTGTTCGTTTTTAGTTCACAATAACGAATGCATTAACTCCTGTTGACATATCAAACCTTATTGAAAAGTGTTATCAAAATAACTTGTGTTTGAACAGTCTCCATGGTGAAACAAACAATAGCAATGCAGTGAACAAGAAACAACATGATTGACTCGCAGCTGTGGCTTTTATTCTTATTGAAGAATTATATAGAAATATAATTACTTATGTTCCATAGTGTTTTTTTTAAACAAATAAATACTTGTAGCCACGTATTGGTCTAATAACATGTTTAATTCTGTTAACACAAATCAGCAAAGTGTCACCACCTCATAATTATAGTTTTTCTCTGGCATTTTTTTGTAACCTAACAGTTTTTTGCAGCTGAATCATAATTACTGTTCCATAAGGTAGAATAGAAGTCACTTATGCTTTGTTCAGACAAGCCTCAGATTTCTGTTTATGCTTCTCTATGTAATCAGATTTCATTTTTTGGGTATATTTCATCTGAATTTGTTTAGCGTTTTGTGAAATATGTTGTTTGAAAAACTAAAAAACGACATCGTCTTCTACTTTTTTCCACTTTATGATGGGTGGAAACCAGTGTTAAGGTCCTCTGTTTGATTTCACTTCTTAAATATCAAGGTTAACATCAGTACTGGTATATTGCGATACCCCTAGTACACATTCACTCTTTTTTGGCTCATTCTTTCCCTATTCTGGACAATATGTGGCATTCTTTTTATAATGAATGAGTGAGTGGTTTTGGAGAAACAACATATGCCACTGTCACCTCATGAGTTAGAACTACAAGCAGAGGCAAACTTTATCGTTTTCCATTGTCTCCTTCCACAATGAGTCTCTTGTGTAATCTTTTGGCATTACCATGGAAACTAATGTAGACATATTGAATATTGACTACACTGTCTCTGAACAAATGGGTCCGATTCTTTTAATCATTCACAGTGCTACTTTCATTGCCAGCTCCGTTTTGCCGCCTCTCTTCCATTGAAAATAAAATGGGAACTTGCAGTTACAGTGTACCGTGTAAAATGGCCTTTTGCGTTGTGCACTGAATTCGACCATATCACCTTTTAGATACATTGTCCATGAAGGAATGAACAGGTGTGGGACCCTGGAGGACAATAAAAACACGGAGATACTCAAAAGAGCAATCCGTCTAACAGAGCCTGGCTATAATTCACTAGCTCAAATGCTTTTTATCTGCTTTGTCCGCTCTCTGTCCCACGTCTCCGTCATGCTGAAGGATTAGCCGCTGTGCAAGTGTTAGTGTCTCTTAGAGTCACTCCCACCTCTGGTGACCAATGCTGTTGCAGAGGGTTTTCAAAGTCAAGGGGCATTTTATCGTTTTCAACCTTCTATACTTGTGTGGTATCACAATCACAGACGAGAAGCATAAATTCTGTGAATAGGAACGCTCGCAAATGGGCCATTCAGATCACACAGTCGGTCAATCAAAGGCAGTTATAATAAAGGGGCCCATGGGGCCCCCTCCATACATACACCACATCTGCACCTGCAGAGGCAGTCATGACCCTCTCTCTGAAAAGCTACACTGTAATGATCACATGCAGATAGCATGTAATATCCAACATTGTGTTCTAAAATTGACCCTGAGGTAATAAATGTCATCAACGCCTTTTATCACAACCATGATTTTTTTTTGTACCACATGTACCATAGTGTCATTATAAGCAATTAACCTTAGTTTGCTTTAATCTATAGCGACTATAAATACATCTATTTATTGGTCAGTTAAATTTTTTCTAAATCTCTTCATTTATTCAAAAATGCATTTGAATTTGAATACATCTCTACAGTCATGATCATCTTTGTAATTTCTGAATTAACATTCAGAAAAAAAAACAGGATATGATATCAAAGAGATGACCTCTGCAAATGCTCATGACTGTGTCAAGGTCAGTCTCTTAAAATATCAGCTAATTTGACCTTTTTTTATGACAACATGGCGTAGAGTAGTTCAGGTTGTAAAATGTCATATGGTGTAATTCTCTAAACTCAATAATGGTAATAATAATTATAATAAATTAACAATTCATGATATTTGTAAAAAAAAAATAAAAGAAATTGAAAACGTTGAAATAATTATTAGCATGGGTGTGATTTTTATTTATATATTATATATATATTATATATATTTTTTATAAAAACATTTTTTTTTCTTTATGGTTGCACCACATGACATTTTTAGCATCTTTTAATATAACAAATTACTTGAAAATGGTAGAAGCATTTTTTAAAAACCATTTGAACATTTTTGAGAACGTGGCACAGGTGTTTTAGATTTTCAAAAGATTTTTCCTTTATATTTATATTTTCATATTTGTCATTAACCCTTGTACTTTTGTTTGGATGTATGCATCAATCTGTCCGCCTGTGTTGTAACACGTGAGACGTATTGAGACAAACTGTAGCAGAAGATCTATGAGCCCCTTGATAATGATGTCACCTCGAGCCACGGGCCAGCCTGAATGCATGAATGGGCTTCAAGCAGATTGAGTGTCTAATAGCTCTCATGTCCGGATTATTACATATTTCCTCTTAAGCAGGAATTCACCATAATCTTGAGAGCATTTGAAATGGAGGAAGTGTCACCCGGCTGTGCTATTACATCAGGCCTTATACCCTGTAATATATGGTAAAACAAACATGTTCATATCTGGTTTATAATTTAATTTGCGACGAAACTAAATGACAGGACTTGCATGATGCGCATCAGCAGGTTTTCTTGTATATATATGACTCACATGCGTGCATTTTGCTTTTTACGTGCGCACAAAACCGTACGTGTTTGTTTTGCTTCATATGTTTCTGCGTGCATGTGTGTACTACTCCAGGGCCCGTCCCTTTGGGAGCGTCCCGCCGGCATAGAGCTCCTGACATTGCAGAGAGGCTTTCAATAGCCGCCTTTCAATCCTGATGCAATAATGATGCCGGGTTGCATTTCAGCAAAGTGGAAATTAGGGGACTCAAAGAGGAAAGGCAGCCACCAGTGAGGAGATCCTCTCTCGCTCCCCCTCCTCCCTCCCTCCTGCGCAGGGGGGACGCGTGGGCCCTGAACGCAGCCTCTATGAGTGGCAGGCCTGCTATCACCACCATCACACGCTGCTGCCTGTGTTAATGGAGAATGCCCCGGACTGCCAGTGTCTTTGTTTGCCGGGCCACAGCAATAAATATGCATGAGGTTGAGTGGTGTACGTGTGTGTTTAATGTGTGCGTGTGTGTGTATGTGTTGTGGGGGGGGTTCACTAATTACTAGATTCCTATCATGAATATGTATGGCCGCATCTTTTATTATGGGATTGGCTTAAACATATCACAGGCCGGTGAGAGGGCCTGCACAGCATGCGTAATTTAGGCCTTTTGGAGTGTTTGACTTTGATGGCAGTAAGATGCTTGACAGAGAGAGATAGAGAGAGAGAGAAAGAGAGAGAGAATTAAAGGGATAGTTCACCAAAAAATAAAAAATCTGTCATTATTTACTCACCTCATGTCATTCCACGGAACACGAAAGGAGATATTTTGAAAAATGTGCTAGTGGCTATTTAACCCTACTAAGCCGACATTGTCACATTTTATACAAATATTTCTTAGGTCTATAAATTATCAGCATGATCAAAACTGTTGTACACGAATGACTACATGCCTTCTGTCATCTGATTGATAGTTTGTTTTTTTTAGCAAGTAAAAGGCCTTTTATTATCATTTTAAAAACATCCATGTGACACGTCTTTTTACTTTGAAATCTTTACTGATTTTTATAAAGTAAATATAAGAATAACTTTTGTATTAGTAGAATTTCAAGATGAACACTTACTGGATTGAAGCAACACATTTTTTTTCAAATATGATACATTATGCTTACGATACATCTTTCAGTCATCATTTTGCATTGCATTATATCTTTGCCCCCCACAATAAAAAAAACATTTAAATATCATCTTACTAAGACATTATTGGAAGATATAGAGTGACAACTGATCACAGGCCATATACATTTTATTTAACTCTTTCCCCGCCATTGACAGAATTTTCTGGCTTTCCGTGTTTTCACTGTTGTACGGAAGGGGGCGCTATTATGCATCTTCTGAAAGAGTACTGAATCTCCTGATCAAAACACAGGGAAAGAAGCAGCAGAAGCAAGCGTTAGCGTATGCATATGTAAAATAACTCGATCATCAACATTAAACGGCATATAAATCAAAACTGCCTAATGTTATCGAATTAAATGTTGCACAAGCTATAGGACTGTAATGTTTTGACCATCACTCTGAATCCCATCCAGACGTAGTCTTTGACACAAACTTTTTTATGAAACCCACATTCAAGTGTTGATAAAGAATGCATGAAGCTAGAATAATTTTTTTTTCTTCTTTCTTTTGATATATTGCATGATATTCATACAACAAAATATTCTGGGGACCATGAAATTTATTGCAAAAATAATAAAAAAATGCTGGAGCTGGCTGGCAACTTTAAAAATAAAATGTTGGCAGGGAAAAAGTTGTCTTCTATTTACCTTACAAGCTATCAGAATTTCATTTTACGTTTTTTTTTCATAGAAATATCAGCCACTGCAGCAAATTGCGTAGTTTTGCTACATTTTTTTCCCTCCTCAGGTATGAGCTATTTTCTCCTAAACCAAACTTTATGAGCCATAAAAGTCTGAAAAGGTAAATAAACAGTTTCATTAAAAACTTTTATTTCATATTTCAAGCTTTACAGGGTTGATATTCAGTGACTATAAATGGTGACCGGAGCTTTTAAACTTAAAAAAAAAACGAATGAAAGTATTATAAAAGTATCATAAAGTGATTCATACAGCTTGTGTGCTATATTCCGAGTGTTCGGAAACCATACTATAGCTTTGAGTGAGGAACAGACCAATCTGTTGATCTAGTTCACCAATCCGACTGATCGAACTCTGAATGAGTTGAATTCAGAGTTAGATCAGTCGGATTTGTGAACTAGATCAACGATTAATTAAAAAGATCTGATGATCACAAATTAGACATTGTGTCTAGTGGTGGTAATTTTGATTCATCCCAGTGACTCAAAGCTTTTGAATCTGTTGACTGAAAAGTATTATTTTTATATTCTATATCTATTCATAAATTGAGGATTAAGTTGTGTGAATTTTGGCCATTTTAAATGACTTAAATTCATAATAAAATGTTTAGTCTGTTACTATTGGGTCTTTTTGAACCTCAAATTTCTATTTGATGGAAAAGAGAAGAAAATGTCTTCTTTTGCAAATGACATGAGGGTGAGTCGTTTATGTTTTTAGCATGACAGATGCAATACATCTCTCGCCTCGGCATTTGCCCCCAGAAAAAAATAAGAATACACCTGCACAGCATGGACCTGAATCAGAGTCCAGCCTTTTCTCTACAAATTTGTGTGACAGATAGAAAGAAGGTCATCAATTCCTAACTATGCTCCCATCCATCTAGGTGTCGACGGATTCCAGATCTCTCATTTCCCCAGGAATAAAGCCCCCCCGACCCCTCCCTCTGCCACTCAGCTCCCGCTCCAGTATGACGCTGCTCTGTCCGAGACTTTATCCATTAAATAGATAAATCTCTTTTTCTTTTTCTGTCGTGCCAATGTCCATTTGCCGTGTCCCACACTTGAAAGTTATTACTAACCTCAGAACAAGAGCACTGTGCAATCTACCAAAAAGCTAGGGAGCTCCTTATCTGTCTGGTTTATGGCCACAGTGTAATAGATCAATCGAAGAAGTTAACTGGAAAGAAAGGAGCTGCTTTTGGCCTCATGTAACCCCTATAATGCCAACAATGTCTCTGTCCGCAAAAGTCCATAAGACGTCATGCTGCGATAAAGGTGTGTGCGAGAGAAAGAGAAACACAGAGACACTCACATTGTCATTTAATTTGAGGACAGCGAGGCATTGAAGAAATCATATAAATTGAAAACCAGCTGTCAAGCTGATGTCATTTTATATTCATATGGTTATTTGTCCAGTCTTTTAAGGACAAAGGTACCTGTCAAATATTTACAGATGATTAGATTTAAGTATTAGTAAATTGAAAACAGATTTGTATTATTTTTATACATTTGTTTTTATTTTATAATGTATTTATAAAATGTATTTTTACATGATGTCTTGTTGATTGCTGTGACAACCGTTTTATAAAGCGATAAGTCACGTTATGTTTTTTTTTTTTTTTTGATTTCCTTTTTGTTTTGGTTATGGAAGTTTTAAGACCACTCCATGGTGAAAACGCTGTAATGCATGACCCTTGGTCGCTTATTGCTTTAATAAATGCCATATCCGTCTGCTTACAATTACACAATACAGTAACACCTAAAATAAGAAATGTCAGATAATAGCTATTTGTCTTGCGTCAAAGTGTCCACATGAGTCTAGGCTGGACAGAATGATTTCATCAACAGTTTCATCATTTATTAGAGCACAGGGGATATGAGATGTGGACCGTTAGCTGTTTAGCAGGTATTGTACCTTCTGTGAGTTGATTCTGTCCAGAAGCTATTGAGTTTATCATGGGTGTGACAGCTGGCTTACAGCTCAATTGTATCCTGTGTGATTTTGTGAAGACCATGCGGACGGTGTAATTTTAGAGTTAGTGTTCTGTTCAGAAATGCAACTCAATAACACATATTACTTCAGTTGTATGGCACCTTTTTTGGCTTATTTCCAGCACATCTGTCATCGCAGCTAGAGGCATTAAGACTCAGTGCATTATCTGATATTTCAGAACTCAGACTTTCATTATTGCTATTATTACCGCTACTCTTATTGCAATGATTTGCAGCACTTATCAGGAAAGGAACTAATTAGAACTTTAGCATTTCTATTGCGCTGGGCCATTGAGACAATTGTTGCATTTAAATCATAGCTGACTCGAATATAATATTATTCACCTCTGAAATGTCATGGATTTAGTAAAGTCAGCTCTATTGAAAATCCAAAAGACAGAACAGAACAGACAAATAAACGTTATACTCAGCAGGAGCGTTAATAAAAATACACAAATGTGAGAAATGTGATGCACAAAAAACAGACAAAAGTGAACATGTGTATGCAAATATGTACTCTAGATTATGTGCATCTGACTGGCTTATATCAACAACAACAAAAAAAGAAAAAATATTCAAAAAATGCCATGAGTACCTTGAATTTGGTTTGAATTTAAGTGCACCAAACATGCTGGCAAATGTAGTTCTATGTTTACCACAGGTAGACTGGCTTTCTTTTGTTAGTTTATTGGTAAGACATCTTCATGCTATAACACTTCAACCACATGTCAACTATATCCCACGAGACCTTCCATACATGTGTGCACGTGTTTCCATGGAGTTTTATTCCGTTTTATCTCTTTAAGTGGAAATTCATTGCTCTAGTATTATGTTCTGAACAAATTGCCTTTACTGCTCATTTTTAGTTGATGCAAGTGTTGGAATAGTTGATTTTCCAAACATTCTTTTAAATAAATTATTTGTCATTTAGTTTAAAAAGTTCAGTTTGATAACACTTTATTTTAAAGTGACACAGTTAGATGTACTCACTATAGTAACAACAGTAAATTATGCATAATTGCTAGAAACTTACCCCAAGTAAAGTCTGGTAACACTTTATTTTAAGGTGACATATTACAAGTTACTACATGTACTACATTACTATAGTAATAACAGTAAAGTATGCATAATTAAAAGTAAATAACCCTAAACCAAAACCTAACTCTAACGGTGGCTCTATAGTAAGTACATGTAGTTAATTAATATTACTCAGTACTTATTTGAGTAAGTACAATGTAACTACGTCACCCTAAAATAAAGTGTAATCTAAAGTCCTAACCCTGACCCTAAAGGGTTAGTTCAGCCAAAACTGAAAATACTGTCATTACTTTCGTTCGTCTTCAGAACACACATTATGATCTTTTTTGATGAAATCTGAGAGCTTTCTGTCCCTCCATGGACAGCAACCTCTTTGATGCTTCAAAAAGTTCATAATGAGATTGTAAAACTAATCCGTATCAACTGAGGGGTTTAGTCCAAATTGTATCACTTTATATGATGAACAGATTGAATTTTATGCTTTTATTCACATATAAATATTGATCAACGCACACATCAGTTATGATAAACGAAAGCTCAAGCATATTCGCTTGATGTGTGAGAACTAATCAGGTTCATTATTGTGTCACGCAGAACTTTTGAGCTTCCACAAGAACCAATGAACCAATCATTTAAAGCGATCCAGTCGCTACAGAAAATTTGGACTAAGCCGCTCAATTCATAATGGATTCGTTTTATGATCTCGTTATGAACTTCTTGAAGCGTTTCAGTGTCAGTTGTGTAGCTGTCCATGGAGGGACAGAAAGCTCTCAGATTTCATCAAAAAGATCTTTATTTAAGTTCCAAAGATGAACGAAAGTCTTACTGATTTGAAACGACATGAGGGTGAGTAATTAATGACAATTTAATTTTTTGGGTGAACTAACCCTTTAACCTTATAACAAGTACATGTAGTTAATTAATATTACTCAGTACTTATTTGTGTAACTGTAACAACCTCACCTTAAAATAGTGCAACCTTAAATTTTTTCTTTAAAAAACGCAGCTATGTAGTAATATTCCTTTCCTTTTCTACCTAGAATAACAGCATACAGTAGATGTGTGCTGTGAGAGTGAGATTAATGTCTGTATGAATCCCTCTTCCGTCTCTTGCACACAATGCACAAATGGCCCCAATTTAGCTTAACACTCATGTGATGTGACATGTATACAAAATACCAGGCATTAAGTATTTTTTTTTTGTATGTATTGTTTTTCCACATGGACAAATTCGATTACAACTGCAGCATTTACAGCCATGGAAATTTTTTGCGTGCGTACTTTAAAAAAAAGAACGTCGGCCAAGAAACAGGGAGTGATTTTCCCTGAAAAGAGAGAACAAACATAAGAGAGACCTCCATCCTCACAGACAGGCACAGCAGGTGATATAGAGGGCCGTGTCTTTGCTAGAGTCCCATGTCGACTCTGACCTTGATAAAGAGGAAATAAGCGATGACGGCCGGGAAACAAACAGCAAAACCCCACAAAGAGAACAACACTGATGTGTAACCATGATAGCGGCCGTCATTGTCAGCACAATAGCACAGTCGCCTCGCATCTGTCAATAGCTCTACCTGTGCTGTTGTCGTGCATTTGCTTTTGCCCTGAAATCAGAGATAGGACGGCGTACAACAAGAGCCCGTATGCCACGTCACTCCTCCCATCCCTCCTCCTTCCTGTTCCCCTGACAGTTGTGCCTCCTGATCTGAAGGAAAAGAGAAAGGTATGGCATGGATTGTAAAAAGGAGAATGTCAACTGTCAGTCTTCCTCTGATGTCAGAATCTGTTGAAACCATCAAATGAGAGCGAGAAAGAAGAAACACAGATAGAGAGAAACAAAACAATGGAAGAAAAGTCTCCATTCTGTCCGATAGAATGTCAGCTATTCAGGAAAAAGTCCCAGCAGCCCCTGCGTCAATGCTTTAAAATGCGGTCTCGATAGTCAGCTCACTATGTGTTGGTCTGGGAAGTCTCCATGCAGGCCTTTTCCCCCGAACTTTGTCGGGAGAAATTATTAGTTTAAATTGGAAACTGCAGAATATTTGCCATACTTTGCCAGAAAATCATTTCTGATGCTAGTGGTCACTATAAAAGGGATAGTTGACTCAAACATGAACTATCTATCATTTATTTACCCTCATGTTGTTCCGAACGCGTATGACTGTCTGCAAAGCACTGTAGAAGATGTTTTGAAGAATGTTTCAGCTGTTTCTGTCCATATTATGAAAGTCAAGGGGACCCAAAACTTTCAAGCTGCAAAAAGGGCATAAAAGCAATGGCGACGTGAACCTCAAAATGCTAAAAAGGGCAACATGATACTTGAAATGTTGTGATGTTTGGTCAAGTTGACGTACGTGAACCAATGAGGTTTGACATTGGTTGACGTTTGAGGTCTATGCTGCTATATTTGATGTTGATGTTTTGATTTGACGACAGAATAAAGGCTTAATTTGTCATCTGTTAATCATCGAAAGCGATTATCTTCAGAAGACTTAGAAAATACAATTTGAGTCGTATGGATTAATGTCCTTTTTTGGCGCTTTTTGGATCCCATTGTCTTTCATAATATGGACAAAAACAGCTGATACCTACCAGAACTTTAATTTAGGAGTGATCTTTTCCTTTAAAGTGTATATTACAGTAGCAGATGTGAGGAAACAGCTCCCTCTACCCTTTTTTGCATGAGTCTATGTGCAAAAAAAACTAGTTGAATGGATGTAATAGAAAGGCCCAGAGCTTTTCTAGGTCTTGATTCACATACACATTTTTTCCCATTGAGCCTCACACATAGACACTTGACTTGAACTCGTGTGGCTGCCTGGGTCAGGGCCATTTTGTACCCTGCCAGCAGGTGGCCTCTTGCCTCAGGCAGTGTGACTGACCCTGGCGCAGCAGGTTATTGAGCTTCCTGCCCCACCAGCTGAGTCATCCACCCTGGAGGGGTCTCTATGATCTTATGGAGCGCACAGCTCGTCACTTCTGACCTCCTCCATGCCCCCACTGCACGTCTGACCTCTTGCACACTTTGCTTACATGTATCCTCTTGAAAAATATATGATCTTCCCTGCGTGTGAATAGGAAATAAATCTTGAATACAGAAGCACACTTGAGAAATATTAAATTACAGAATGAGTACCTAATGGAGAGGCTTTTCATTTTGATATAAAGCTCAGTTACTGTGGCTTTATTAAATACATAAACTACAAATGTGGAACAACTTCAGGACTTTAAAGCAACAGTTCACTCAAAATGAAAAAAAAAAAAAAAAACGGTTCTGTTGTTTTAAAACCCATATGCTGACGTTTCTTCCATGCGATACGAAATGTTGAGACTAAATGTTTGCATCCAGATAAATAAAAAATGTTGTATACGTGTTGCTGACACAACATATTTGCATCCAAATTAAAAGATGGCATGTCAATATCCATATTATTCGCATACTGATGGTTCTTCGACAACATTAATACCAGATGTTTACATCTAGATTAAAAGAAAGGAATGTTGCACCAGTGTTAATAAATATTTGCATCCAGATTCGAAAAAATTACACTTTAATATAATTAACATCAATTGTTTGCATCAAAATTTTGTTCATGTTTCATGACAGTTTGTTCATGTCCAGTTAAAAAAAAAGAAAAAAAAAAGTACCTGGAAAAAGAAACAAAAAAAGGATAATTCCCCAGGCTGTCATTAACAAATATCAAATGGCCTCAGACTATAAATATGGTGCACAAGTTGAAATAACAATGACCTTTTATGATGCTTTTAAGGGGTTTTTGTAGTTTTTGAGGCTGGTCATTATGAACTGCTGCATAAAGATTAATTCCAATGTGTTCCACTGAAAAAATAACAGTATGGCTTTGAAACAACATTATGAGTGAACTAAAATTACCTGCATTATTATAAATGATGATGATAGCATTTTCATAAATATTTACTGTGGGAAAAATTGACAAAAGACCATAAAGCACTCAAGATCCTCTGACTTTGACATGTTGGAGAGAGGCAGTGTCATCCACAGGAGAGAGCTCCCTGCCAGTTTCCCTTCCACATTTTTTGATGCTTCTTCTTCAGTCCTTCAGGTCTGACACTACACACACTCCTTCCTCTGGAAGCTCCCCGCTCCACTACGGGCAGGGCTGAAGAACGGGAAATTCTCTCTCCTAACGCCAATGTGTAATAGCCACTCTGTTATTATTATCTGGAATATATCAACTTAATCACAGCTTCATTTTACTAGGCTTCCTCCCTCTACTCTGAAAAGTAAAGAGTCGGAAAGAAAATGAAAGGGGAAAAAGTAGTATATATCACAAGGCCGGGGGTTGTCCGAGTTAAAAGATAAACCTGTTAATTTTTCATGGACATCCACCCTAATCTGTGTCCATAGTGCCTTTAGTGTCAGGGAGAGAGAATGATGGAAATTAATTAAAAAAGACTTGGAAGATTTCCCCACGCTGTTAAAAAAGTGGAAGTGTTAAATATTACGCCGTAATATTAGGTCGTAATATCACTTCAGATTGGGCTGGACATAAGTGTTCATTTGACTTTGATTATCAATTTTCATATAGAAGATATACATTTTAATTTAATGGTTGAAATTGACTGCTTACAGTGAATTTAAAGTTTTGCAATACGCAAAGAGAAGGAAAAACTTTTCTATATACTTTTCCAAAACAACAGAACCATTTTTTTTCCACTTATGTCCAGCCCTCCTGTTATAACTTAAAAAGTATTTTTATCCATACTGTCCATAAGTATTGTAACTTGCAAACTTATATGTATATATGTGTATATGTATAAAATATTGAGAAAATCGCCTTTAAAGTCCTTAGCAATGCATATTACTGATAATATTTTTTTAAATACAGTATATAGGGGAGCGCGGGGCACAACCTAACGCGGGGATAGTTGTAACACGCATGATTTAAAAAATGCCATTATTTTATTTTAAAAAGTTAATAATTGTATTTTGTTTACAAAATATTTTAGTTTTTCTTGGATATTTTTTTGATTATATCAGGTGACATTTTAAGCTGTTATTTGGTCATGTTACATTGTGCCCCACCACATGTTACAATGTACCACACCTTAGGGGCATGTTGTCACATTTCACTTCCATTCTTTTGGGGTAAATCAAGAAAAAAGTATACACTGTATTAATGAAACAAAACCACATAATTGTACTAGACATGTGTCAGTGTTTCCCCTACAATGTATTCATAGCGGCACAGCGCTGCCGCTGGATTTTCAGCGCCGCTGCAAAATCTTCACATGATCAGTAATATCACGACATTCACTTACACACTGTAAAAGAGAGAGAGAGAGATTGACGATTGCCAGAGAACTAAACAAAAATATAGTCTGCTTACACTTTAGGCCTATGATATTAATCTTATTTTCGCTTTATTTTTATTTTCCCCAAGGATTATGAAAAGAAGATATGAGGTAAAACTATTATAAACTATACCCGCGTTCCGTCTAGCGCAACTTCCTTCCCTTCACAGCGCGCGCTGTCATTTCTCCCCAAACATGCATTAAACGTCAGATTCGGCACAATCCGTTATTGGTGTCAAATGCTCTCTCCACTTTGGCTAAATTGCAAGACGTGTTTGATAAAATTAAAAGCACAATAATCCGCGCAATAGACGCCGTTTCCAAGTTCAAGGCGGGGGTATGTGTATGTGTGCGCGCGCACGCTGCGAAACGGACCGACTTGCGCGACTAAACCATCAAATACACAACAAATAGCCTATATCTCAAAATGACCGGCATGGAGAGTATTCACTTAAACACAAATTTATCTTAAATGGCCGTAAATAGTTGGGAGAAATCAATGGGAGAATGATATGATTAGATCTCCATTTTGGTCTTAAAGGGGCAGCATCTAATAAACCTGCTGACGATTGAGCCATTAATGTGAATCAAACAACAAAAGGCAAAGAGAAAATTACTTGCAGCTCTTGTATGTTATGTGATGCTCTTTTCTTTTTTTTTCTTTTTTTGATTAATAAAAAGTTACAAAGAACATCGTGTAATAATATTTCACAATATTTTAGGTTACTGAATGATTAAATTTTTGATTAAATAAATGCAGGCTTGATAAGCATAAGCAAAAACATAAAATAGTATCCAAACTTTACACACACACAAAACTTTTGTTAATTTTTTACATTTGCACCTTAGGAACTTCTGCACATCCCTGGAGGTTAGTGAAGTAAAATAGGCTGTAAGCTAGTCACCTTTTAAACTAATGAAAATTTTAATTAGGATTTTAATGTTCAAAATGTCCATTTCTATCCACAAAACTTGCCAGAAGTCATGGTTTAAGATGTTATTTAAAAAAAATTATTCCGGAGGTGGATGCCCCCAGACCCCCCACTCACGACTTGGTAACAACCTCCGGCACGTAACAGCACCGCTGCTGGAAAAATGTATAGGGGAAACACTGTGTGTGCAATTAATGTGGGGAAAAAATAAATACTCTGAACCCTAAGTGGATTTACACAAACTGAGAAAGTCAAAAAGCGTTAGGTTGTGCCCTGCTCTCCCCTATTACGGTTGGAAATTTACAAAATATCTCCCTGAAACATGATCTTTACTTAATATCCTGATGATTTTTAGCATAAAAGATAAATCGATAATTTTGACCCATACAATGTATTGTTGGCTATTGCCACAAATATACCCGCCCTACTTATGACTACAGGGTCATGATGCTACAGGGTCACATATATATGTGTGTGTGTAAACTTTTGTTAGATGCGGCTTTTGTTATTATAGTATATATACACACACACGCACTAAATTTTAGGAGAAACCCCTGAGTCAAAGTCGATACTTACTGAGAACCCCATTAGGTCTCTTTAGTTATTAAAGCAGAACCTCTGAGCAATAAATCCCATCTAGACCAAATCCTTTCCTAGCTCGCTCTGTTTCCCGAAGATGCTAGTTACATAAAACAGTCTGTATAGTGCTAGCGCTGTCACATCGGAACCATTAAAGCCTTTCCCAGAGTGTTGTTTACACCCGGCCTTTAATCTTAAAGGTGAAGCACTAACATTTAACAGAGTGGAACCGAAAGTTGCTCAGCGCAGCCCCGCTACGGACACACATGTCTGTCAGGATAGGTTAATAATGAGGGTAATTGTGCGAATCTATTTACCCCATACATAACACACCAACATGCTGTGCACGGCATGCCCATGTAAGGTGAAAACATGGACCCTGTTGTTTACACAGAATTTCTGAATTGCTGAGCCACGAGGAGAGAAAGCAGATTTGTGTTTTTCTTGACAGAGCCTCAAAAATCGAGCTTAAGCAATTCAGAGGCGCAAAGCTTCAATTTAGAGCGATGTGGGATGATATAATGTCAAGAGGCAGACCACCTCATGCAATCCTATGGGACTATTGCCTGCTCGCTTTATATGCTTATCACACTTGCTTTTTGCCTTATGTTAAATTTGCGAGGAAAAAAATGCCCATAACATCTCCTATTTTTCAGTTCTGTCCCTAAGGCACATGAATGCTTTGTGTGAGTTTGTCTGTCTGAATAATAGTGACACTTGTTCATTAGAAGCACTTGTCTTTACTTATTTGGGTTTGGTGTAAGTTACTATGGAAAAAATGTGAGACCGAAAACAATGTTTGGTCTGCAAACAACCTATAAACAGCTGCTCTCCCTTTTTAGGGATTGTTTAGTGGGACGGGATGAGAAAATAAACATTCTCAAGGAGCCCTTGGCTCCCCCCCCCCCCCCTTTCAAATAGAGTGCAAGCTGCTACGTGCTATCAGCAGAGATGTTGTAAATTGCACTTGATCCTCGCATGAAAGATCCTTTTTGGGACACTCTCAGACAAGTCCTGAACCTCGTTCGCCAGTCGTCTGCCACCCTCCACCCCTTTCCTCCCAAACTGTTGTGTCTGGCCTAGACACGAGGTAGGTAGCGTTCACTAAATCCAAATATATTGACAACAGGCACAGGCACACGCAAGGCAGCAGAATCTATCGCGAAGGAAATGTATCTCGTACACAAATATGATTTAGAGCAGGGGGGATGACAAATCGTAAGGGTCTCTCTCTGTTTATTTGAACCGGGAGCCATTACTTGAATCTATCAGCTTTATTTATACTGGTGGCAGGAAAGCAGCGGCCAAATTATTACAGCTGTACAAGAGGGCCATTGGCTGGAAGATGTGCATAAATATGCTGTGCATGGAAAACAAACAGCGATTATTTTGTATTTGTTTTTGTTTCGGCTTTCTTCCCTAATGCTAGTGTTCTCGTAATGTGGACCAGATGGAAAGCCAAGCTGTCACTACGCAAGCAGTGGGGAGCTTGTGCGCTCTATAAGAGTCCCTGGATGCCAGCAGGCTTCGGTGTCATTACTGAAGGGTTACCACTGCTTGTAAAAGGCTTGTTAACACAAAGCCCTGTTCAGATGTTAATTGGCTAATTGACTAATTAATTTTTCTATAAAGGCATGTGGAGGAAAAAAAGTGAGCGCTAATTGAAACCGACTATTGGTTTAATTACGATGGGAATGAGGTGGGGCTCCGTGATATGGCAGAATGACAGCTAAGGTTGGACTCAATGATACAGCACATGATATAACACATTTTAAACCGTTTGTTTATATGCATCATATTACATTTATTAATTTGCAAGACACTTTTATCCAAAGTAACTTGCAGTGAGTTTTATGTATGTGTATTCATAGTTTTCATGTGACGTCACAGCCTTATAGGAACGCCCACCTGGAGGGCAAAACAAGGCTTTCCTCCATTGCCCGCCAGTTTTAATGTAGTGAGACAGTGATTTTAAAATACCAAATTCAATATACACCTTTTTGATGTTGCATACTTTGTACAGGCAAGCAGATGAACACAGAATATTAATGCAACACAAGGTTTCTCGTTAAGCATCTTTTCCCCATCGAAAACCATTATAAATAAAAACGCGTTGCGTTCATATTCTTGGCTCATCTACTCACCTGTATATAGTAGCCTATGCATCATCATAAAGGTGTAAACTGAATTTAATCTTTTAATATAACTTGTAGTACATTAAGGCACTTTATGGGTGGATTGCACTCATGGTTGTACTAATAAAGAAATGAGGTTCACACTCCGCCTGTGCTGCTCGATCAGCCCTTTAAATCTAACAATCTTTCTTCGTAGTTTATCTATGTTTAAAATTAAGTGGTGCAACACAAGTCGATTTAAAATAAAAACCAAATCATCAAATCCTTGATTAGCGCTAAACTTTTTAAAATGTAATCCTTATTGGTGCAACTCATCCTATAAGTGTTTTTTCCACGTTAAGCGTTTTAAAAACGTCCCGCTGTTTTTAGTGACTGCAATACTGCAGCAGGTGCTCTGTATGGGTCACATGTGCCCAAATCTTGCATCGTGTTCACATATTTTAGTTTTTAAGATGGAAAATGACAGACTTGTGCTGCAGTTCTATGGCTGTTTTGCCCTCCAGAAAGCTATGAAAACTATGAATTCCTTGGCACTATTTTTATTATGATTATTATTATTTAAGGATTTAAGCTGGATTTTAAGTTTATTTATTTAGTCAGTATTTAAAGGAAACAAGGACAACTACTTCATTCCAACCATTCATATTAAACAATGCAGATTTTAAGTATTGTTCTCAGTCTACTGGTGTACAGTCATATTTCATTAAGAAATTGAACACAAATTATACTGATTAGTTTTACTGTAATTATACGTCAAAAGTAATTTATATATATATGTATTGTTTTTTTATATTTTACTGTAATTATTATAATAGCTGAGGTACTGTAATTCACCAAAAAGGTAGAAGGCCATACTATATTGTGAAAATGGTTGTGTCTAAAGGGTGCATTTATCAAAAGCTATGTTTCCATCCAATTATGTTTATAATTTTGAGATATTGCATAAACATTGGATAGAAACACCAAGATGCATATAAATTGTAAAAAATGCACACAATAACATGAGGTGTACAATTTTTTTTATCTGATAAGACGACATATGCATACACTATAATGGAAACATGTTTACAGAATAAATCCCTTGATGCGCAAAAACAAAAAGACTTTCCTCAACACATCTACCAGTGGACCAATTTCATTACAGAGGATCTCAAATGTTTGTTTGGCTTTATTCGCAAATGTTCTTTTTTATGCGATATTCCACTATTTTTCTTTGGAAGGAAAACTTCCCCTATCAGGCAAAACGCATTTTTCAGGTTTGAAAATGGTTGACGTTTTTTTATTTAAGTGTGCTGCGTTTTTTTTAAATGTTGCCAGGCAACCCCTAAATCAGCTGTCCTGTCAGTCTAATCAAGGTAACCGCCACCTCAACGGAAGGCCCGTCTCTCCATTCATTCGATTGGACAATGGAGAAAGAAAAAAAACACGATGACGTTGGGCGCTTTTCTGCTCAGAGTTGATTTTTTCAACTTCAGGCGCTTGGAGCGCTCCAAGAAAAACGCGAGCAAAAAGCTCCCTGCCAATAGAAAACAATTTCAAAAAGGCGGTTCTCTCTGCAAAAACGCGTTCTGTCTGATCGGTCCCCTATTTCTATAATAAAAATTATTATTAGATATAAAAAATATTATGGATATATTTTTTTTGTTCACTAATTCACGTCAGTTCTGGTACTTTGTATTTTAGTACAACTGAAACGCCAGATTGTAAATTGCAGTGCAAATAGCAACTTACAGCCTGACCAGAAAATAATTGATTTACATTTGTCATAAACGCACCTTTACCTCACAATAGTGAATAAAACACTCTGTATGTGCACCGCCTTGTGTTTACGAGAGAGAGAAAGCATGAGAGAGCGACTGAAGGGTCTCTATTTAATTACCTATCTTTAACTCTGTTTGTAATCTCAGTTGATTTATTGAGCGGCTCAAAAAATGAATTGAGGAGAGGTTGACAACATAGACGTTGGTGTGTGGAGAGGTGTCTGCAAATTCAATTTGGCTCGCCAGCTCTCTAAAAGACAACCACAAATTAAATCCTCCATCTAGGAAGAGACTAATGAACGGAATTAACAATGATGCAACACTTTATATTGAGGCATATGGATTCACGGCATGTTTTCCGCGTGTCTATGTTCCTTGTGCCTGCGAGCAAAGAGAAGGGGGAAAAAGGCCATTTTTAATCAAGAAATTGATTCCACTTTTCTGCAAGACAACCCGCCTCCCCTCCACCCGAGCTCTGGCTGTCTCCATAAAAAGCCAGATGGGGGGAGAATCACCCAGAAGCAGTCAAACAAAAACATCTTGTTCTGCTCTAAATGGCATTGTATGCATTTTAATTGCAGTGAAATCTCTGCAGTACGTTCTCATCCGTAGACAATACAGGGCACGACTGGAGGCCGATTACTGTGGCCGTGAGTGTAGGAGGATTCCAAGGTTATCTGTTATTGTTAGTTAATTGTAAGACTGATAATATCACTATAGGCTTTTCAGACTCAAGTTTGCATTTCACACAAATTAGCCCCATAATCACAGATATTGGCACTTTGCGTGATACAAGCACCCAATCTTAAGCCACAAAGTTTAAGAGTTTATTATTGAATTGTGGTTTGGAACTTTGTGGAATTCAATTATTTGTTTTTAATTACTGAAATGCTATCCTTCTAACAAATACAAAGAACTATCGTAGTGATAATCATATATCCAGACCCCTGTCAAGCTAAAAAGCTGCACAGAATCATTTTAAATTTCTCATGTAAACTCATATTGCATCTTATTTTATTATCATGATTATTTTAAATATGGGTGCACATTTTGTCAGTTATTGGGTGAAATTAGAGATTTTTCTGTGTAATCACCAGTTCGGTTGTTATGCCTAAATGCTCTTGTGCTTTTGTAGTTTGTCATTTGTAGATTTTAGTTGTTGAGGTTTAAATGTTTTTTTTTTTTTTTTTGACAAAATAGTATATATTTTAATTTCAGACATTACATAATTATCTAAATTGGCCAGAATTTTAATACTGCGCATTCCTAATTTTCAAGTACTTATGCAATATGCAGGTTATTTTAATTGTAAAAACAAACAAACAAAAAATGTGCTTTTTTGACAGTTTATACAATGCGTTTAGTTTCCATTTAGCAGTGCTTCCTTGTAGTCCTGCTGCATGCTGAAATGTGCATAGTTATGCATCTGTTATTTATCTGCTCTGCTCAAGGAGAGGGATTGCTTATTTACGCTGAAGTTCTTTATCATCGTCTCTCCCCGAGGGAGCCTTGTGCCTCACTAACAGACAAAATGGGAGGCAAATTAAAACGCCGGCCCTATCTGATCTGACGCACTCATTTCCCTTAATAATCACATTAAAGATGGCCACTCGTCTCTCTGGGCGAAATTACGCGCTAAATAGCGACATCACTCACCCAGTAAGGCTGAGGTGTCTTTAAAGAGGTAAATCCTTGTTTTTCATCCCTCACCCACCCTTGCCTATGCATGCCTCTTCAATTAGAGATATTTATGGTTGTGGTCAGGAATAGGCTTACTACTGAATGCCTGTGTGTCTCTGATGAAACTGGGGGAACACTTGCGCTTTGTTGGCACAGTGACGCTTGACAACAGCATGGATTTACAGTGCTCCCTAAGGCCATTTTAGGAGGTCATGATTTCTGTGTCCTTTCACAACAAGGTCACCCCCTCGTACCATTCCCACTCTAAAATGTTCTCAAATATATTCTGAATAGTGCACAGAGTGAGCTAGGAGTGCAACTAGCTCCCCCTGTGAGAGACACATGCAGATATGGAAGCATGTTACTGCATAAGAGCTAAAAAAAAGGTAATTGTAACTTTATTTTAATGTAATATCTTGCAATGCAACTTAATATCTCAGAATTGCAATTTTTATTAAGTCTTAATGTCGAAATTGGACTTCATGTTTTGCAAAGTTTTTTATATCTTGTAATGCAACCTAATATATTGTAATTGCAAAAATGGAAAACCTTAAGTTGTGTTTTGCCCCCCCCCAAAAAAGAAGTGATTTCTAAATTTACTTTGACTTGTATTTCATTGCAGACAATATGAACACAAAATATTTCATGTTTTGTCTGGTCAACTTCATGTCATTTGTAAATATGCATCCTTTCCTGTCATTCAGACCTGCAACACATTTCAAAAAAAGTTGGGACAGGAGCAATTTAGGGCTAGTAATGAGGTAAAATGGTTAAATAATGATGTGATTTGAAACAGGTGATTGTAATTATGATTTGGTACAAAAGCAGCATCCAAGAAAGGTCTAATCCTTTAGGAGCAAAGATGGGCCGAGGATCGCCAGTTTGCCAACAAATACGTGAGAAAATTATTGAAATGTTTAAAAACAATGTTCCTCAAAGAAAGATAGGAAAAGATTTGGATATTTCACATTCAACAGTGCATAACATAATTAAAAGATTCAAGGAATCTGGAGGAATTCAGCTTTTTGGGGGCCTGAAAGCATAAACTTTTGTGTAAAAAAAAGTTTCTGAAAACTATACCGTCTCTGTGTAAACTACAGCAACACAAATTTGTGAAAACGATGACGTCATGCACATGCATATTACGTGTTTAGTCTATAGGCACGTAGTGTTTCTTTACAAAGTCACATCGCCAACTACTGGCCTGGCATGCACAATACAGCAATTTTTAATTGTTTCCGCGGATCCATGTGAGCAGGTATCGTTTTGACAAATTTGTTGTCTGTTCGTGAAACTTCTTAAAAATGCAAAATAATATTTTTTCTGTTTTTAGTACATTGTTGTCATTGTAAACGTATACTACATCTTTTTGCTAATCTTATTTTGTATTACACTATTTACTTGCAACAACGTGACTTATTTCACAAAGCAGCTTTATATCCTAAAATTACGACTTTATTTTTTCTGAATTGCATTTTTGTGTGTCGGTTTTTTCTTCATATTTCACAGTGTGACTATATCCCGCAGTTTGACTTAATATATCGTTGTGACTTCAAATCTTACACTGTGACTTTACAGTATATCTCGCAATGTGACTTAAAGGTGCAGTATGTAATATTGACAGCTAGTGGTTGAAATGGGTACTGCAGTCCAAATTCATAATATTGGAGAATTGTTCCCCCTCCTCCTCAGACTCGACACTAAAGTGGGTTGCCAGATTGAGGTCACGCAGCAGGAGTGAGTGCAATTGTCAATGGAAGGCGAGGAGACTTACACACTGTAACTTGATGCGTTTTAATATGCTCCCGTTCCTAGAGATTTTAAGATGGATGCAGAGGCTTTTTAGGTCCGGTAGAATCTGCGATCATCAAAACAAAAACAGACATTCCCACACGGAACGCACATTTCAAAGTAGAATAACTGGCTGTAGTTTTTCAGAGAAAATGTGATTTCAGAGTATGTGAACTTCCAAAATATCTGCAAACATATGATATTTTATGCTTTAGTAGAGGAAAAAAAATCGCATACAGCACTTTTTATATCTCAGAATTGCAACGTTATTTTTTCGTAATTGTGACTAAATCTTTTTACAATTTTATGTTTACTTTTTTTTGTACAATCTGACTTTTATATCACGTAATCCTACATAATATATGTCAAGACTTTACATCTGTCAGTAGGACGTTAGATCTCTGAACTTTATTTTCCCGTAATTGTGAATTTAAAGCACTCAATATGACTTTAATTTAATATTGCGACTGTATATTGCACAATCCAACTTTATTTCTCAGAATTAAGACTTTTTAAACTTTCATATTTTAAACTTTATATCACAATTGCCTATTTATTTTTTGCTCTGAGACAGAAACAGGCAACCATATTCAGCTCTCACATAAAGTGTCAAACGTTTTAGCCGGAATTTGCCCGACCTATCATGACCTTGAGTGGGTGTAAACACGGTTTTGGGTTTCACTGTGTGTGTGTGTGTGAGAGAAGTGGTCTTGCCCTCCACTCGTGATGGCACACAGTGATGAGGTCATTGTCTTTGGACCCTGACCAGCACTCTCTCTCTCTCTCTCTCTCTCTCTCTCTCTCTCTCTCTCTCTCTCTCGTTTCCTCTCCCAGAGAACAGGTCCTCTTAGTGGCCGCTTCGGGATTCCCCGTGCGCCTCCCACCCGTCTCCCTCCCAGACAGGGAGGGATTCAGAAAGTCACACTCTCAATGCTTTTCCACAAGCCAGAAACTCAAGGGTCGTGCTTCCTTTGGCCCATGTTTCTTTCCAGTTGTTTTTGGTGCCCTCCCTCCTTCTTGTCTCTCTCTCTCTCTCTCTCTCTCTCTCTCTCTCTCTCTCTCTCTCTCTCTCTGGTGGGTCTTTCCTCATATGTTCCCTGAGCCAGCCTTTTTCTTTGGCCGCCATGACTCTTAAACTCTGGCGGCACGACTGAGAAGACATCCGAGAGGATGTGGCTTTGCGTGAGGAGAGGTGGCAGAACGCGCAGTACTTTCTGTATGCTACACACGATCAAAGTATGTGTCTGTATGTATTTGTCGCATTTGAAAATTATTTGTAAAACAGATGCCGTGCTCCATGCCATTTCTATTTCCGCTGTGAATATGGCCTGTAATCGCCATTACCGCACATCAAAAACAATAAAGCGGTGAGAATCCACCGACTGAGGACGCAAAACTATATTTTTCTGTTTAGCGTGAAAGCATGTCTCATTGCTATTCTATTTTCAATCTCTGTGAAATTGATATCTTAAAGCGGTTTTCAAGAAAATAGTGCTAAGCAGAACATTAAAGCCTTGAGACACTCAGTCCATAAAGAATTGTAGGCTCGACAACAGATAAAAGAACAAATTGTGCTGCACTACAGGGAAATACTGTAATCCAATAACTATGTGTGACCCTATGAGCAACTCAACACATCAATTCACTTTTTTAGAAACCTATCATAACTGTGTTTAACTGTCTGATATTCACACAATACCAATACTCATGAAAATTGATGCTTTATCATGTTATCAAAATGTTATGCAGATATACGCAATAAGCCAATATGTATCTACTTCACTGTGTCTGTATTCAACATTGACTTTATATTTGCAGTTTGTTTTAGTTATGCAATTGTTAATATTTTATTAACTTTACTCTTCTTTATTTAATTTTTAGTAGTGTTTTTTCTATATATATATATATATATGTGTGTGTGTGTGTGTATGTTAGTGTGACTATACAGAGAGAGAGAGAGAGAGAGAGAGAGAGAAATGGTTTGTTATTAGAATAATTAGTCATGTGTGTAATTAACTTCAACAATTCCTAATAATGAACATTTATTAAGCAAACAGCAAACATAAATAGTATTATTAATTATATTTATAATTTATTTATAATTTATGTAGTTATAGATATGGTCAGATCTAGTGTGTGTGTATATATATATATATATATGTATATGTGTATATGTATATATATATATATATATGTATATGTATATGTATATATATATGTATATATATATATATGTATATGTATATATATATGTATATATATATATATGTATATGTATATATATATGTATATATATATATATGTATATATATGTATATATATGTATATATATATATATATATATATATATATATATATATATGTATATATATATATATATATATATATATATATATATATATATATATATATATATATATATATATATATATATATATATATATATATATATATATATATATATATATATATATATATATATATATATATATATATATATATATATATATATATATATATATATATATATATATATATATATATATATATATATATATATATATATATATATATATATATATATATATATATATATATATATATATATTTTTTTTTTTTTTTTTTTTTTTTTTTTTTTTTTTTTTTTGTGCAAATATCTGATTCAAGAGTCATTTGAATTTGAATTGATTTGCAGTACAGCACAATACAAAGACATTTTATAAAAAAAAAAAAATTTCTTTGATATTTGAAATGTATCATGCATCACTACCGTCCATATATTCATCTCCACTTCAAAATCAAATCAACCTCAATCAACATCTGTAAATCATATTATATATATATACATAATATCATCTTATGAATGCATGTAAATACACGTATGCATCGGTAAACATACTTGTGCTGTTTAATAGAGGCAGTCGTGCACGACGTGGACCAAGGGTTCTGCAGCACCACGGGGTGAAAACCAATCAAGGGGTCTATTCCTGAAGGAACATTAATTCCTGCCCATATTTCCATCTTATTAGTGTCCAGTTATACCCAGGACTAATTGAACATTAAATATAAAGAAAGTTAATGAAAATGTCCTTTATCCCTGTTAAACTGTGCCTGAGACTGCATTTATTAAAGGGAATTAATCGGCACATACCCTCTGCACAGAGAGAGGGAGATGTGTGCGCACATCGCTCTTCATAGCGCTGGAAATTAAGACTTTTTTCACGTCCGGGTAAATAACAAAGACCCCGTTGTTCAGTCGTTCCCCGAATTCCTGCATTCCATACCAAATTTCTCATTTTCCAGCCTCTCCCTGTCCCTTTTGCATTCAGCTCGGTGTTTGAAGACATCTTAGGGTAGATATCGGTCTGGATTCGGCCATCACGGTTTCTCCAGTGAAATGTTCAACACCGATCTTGAGGTCTATTATCAGAAGTGTGCAATTAACATTAGTACCTTGCTCTGAAAGACACTGTTGTCAGATGCCCTATAGTGCAGGTGCCATTTTCAGCCATTGTTCTCTGCTCTTTAGGTGACATTTGATCATATTTATGTCAAAACTCACTCCTGAGGAGCGAATTACGGGCTGATGAAGAGCTGAACGTCCAGATCAGGAATATCTGACTTCAGTCGAGCACAAAGGTTGTTCCCAGACAGCCCTGGTTCTCTTGCCCTTCTCCTGCTTGTGTCAAACCCCGGGGTTCTGATAACAGCAAAAAGGCCACTGGCTGAACAATGGAGGGCCAATTTCATTTAGATGAAAGGGGGGAAAAAAAGGCAGAGAATAAAACGATAACGTAACATTCTCAATCCCAGACCTCCAAAAGCGTCTCCTCTTCAGATTCTCTCATTAACACTTCCCCATTGAATCGGAGTGAGTGGGGTTAAAAAGCCATTTAAGAGGCACCGAAAGAAACAATGCCGGCCGAAAAAGACAATAAATAAGATTTCATGTGCATATTTGTAATTTAACATCAAAAGACCCTCCAATATAGACCTCTGTAGCTGCTGTTCTTTAATGAACAGACCCCTCCCCCCTTAATCACATTCAAATTGGTTAGTGTTCAGAAAATAGAAATATGTATTAGATAGCAATAAATTTTCATCATTGGCTAAGCCTGCTGCTTAATTGTCCTGTCCCAGGGCTTTGAAATTTCATTGTTCGTTAGGTGCTTAAGTCCCCCATCTCATTTTGTCTCTGTGACATTAGTGCTGAGGGCTCTAATACTCGAATAATTTGAATGGGGATTTGCATGATAGAGCGGGGGAGCATTAAAATATAGGGGGGAAAAATGAAAACGGGGGAAACGGCTCCTTTCACTTCAAAAGTCACTTTGTTCAAAGTCAAATCACAATATTTAAAGATGCGTTATCATATTCTCTCTCTCTCTTTTTCCCAGGGTTTGGACGTCAGAACTCTTTAGTTGTCATGTTAGCGGTCACATCTGTGTTGTGGTGGCCTCGTGTTCACTTCAGAGAGAAAGTGATTTGGAATTAGCAAATTTGTTACAATACGAGGTTTGGGCTAGAGTTTTTATTCTTTAAGTCCGCTGTAAGGATGAAACTGTTTGCAGCCTCTCTCTGAGCTTTGAGAATCAGTTTTACTAACTCTTTTGGTGTATTTGCTGTATGATGAAAATGCTGAGTAGGCTTTTTTTACTGTAGGTCTCGAACAATGCAAAAACTTTCTGTATTTACGCTAAAAATGTGTTTGCAGGTAACCTAAAAATATCGTTTAGGCGGTAACCTTTAAATTAATTACATTTTATTCAAGTCAAATAATTCGGTAAACCACAGTGGCCATACTTTACAGTGATTTTGCCTTTATTTATTTATCTGTTAAAATTAATGTGTTAACTTAAGACATCATTAAGTATGTTTTACATTATTGATAATAAAAGTATTGATATTATAAATTATATATATATATTTTTTTTTATTTAGCTTTCCAAAGACCTGTCAAAAATCATGAGATTAATGACAATTATTTTATTAAAAGCCATAATTTTTTAACAGTAAATAATAATGAATAATAATACAATCTGAATCATAGATTTTTTTTCTTCATGCGTCACCTTAATCTGGCTTACTGCAGTTTTAAGGCAAATTCTGTCTATAGCTGCTTTGGAACAATATTATGCTTATTTAATATTATTATTTAAGCATTATTTATAAAAACATTTAATTGATTTCTTTTGGGATTTACAACAGTGTTCTAAAAGTGGGTAGAAAAAAAAGAGACCAAGTAGACATAAAGCAATGTACCTAATACAAAGCATTAGATCAGGTAGAAATTGTTCTTAAGAGTAGCAACTGCACGCTTTTTTATAGCGTAGGGAGGTATTAGAAATGTGTTAGAGACCCTTAAGCAGGAAAAACATTATTTTCTTTTTTTCTAAATAGGCTTTGCTTGTGTTTTAATGAAAAGAGAGAGGTAACTGAGGCAGAAACAACAAAAACAACAGCAAATATTTTCCAGCACGCTGCACTGTCTGAAATTGTTAGCTGACTGGAAAACAGTGGCAGGCTGGTTTCTGAAGTTAACAGTGTGGAAAAGGTGTTAAAATCTGAAACTGGACACTGGAATCATCCACTGCGCTGGTCCTGCATAATATGGTTTTACCCTCGTTTCCAGTGTCCATAATTAGACACTTTGAGATCAACGTTAATAAACAGTCTAAAAAAGGGAAATATTAATACAATACCTTGAATCCCCTAAAAGGGATCATTTGCATAATAACTAGGTTAAAAACTAATAATTAAGTCCCAAAAAAAAGAATAGAAAGAGAATGTGCCTCACCTAAGACGAGGCACTCGCTCTCTCTCAAACCAGCCAAGCAGAGATGGCCAGGCTTTTGTTGCTGAGATTTACTAAATGAATTTATTATCTTAATGCCCTTCAACTGCAAATTAAACAGACGTCCTGGCCATTGTTTGAATGAGAAGTCATTCCTTGAGGCACTTTTCAGCCTGTCATTCAGCGGTAATGGAGAGAGGGAGAGTGGCTGAGAACAGAGAGATGCTGAAACGGTTGTAGAGAGGTTGCTTTCCTGATCGTTTGACACCAAGATGAAGATAAGCATTCCACAAATAAATATCCGCCTGTAAAAACATTCATTTGAGCTAGAATTTGAACTATTTTCATTGGGGTCATCTTGTTCCAAACCTATATGAATTTCTTTGTGGAACACAAAAGATGCATTTTTGAAGAGTATCTTTGGGGCTCCCAAGACAAATTGACAAAAAACACAATAAAAGTGGTCTGTATGACTTGTAAACTATATTTAAAGTCTTCTGAACCAATACAATAGCTTTGTGGGACAACATTTTGGAGTGGATTTTTTCAATGAATCTGTTCAAGCTCTGAATGATCTGTTCACAAAGGAATACTGATCCCTTTTTCCAAGTTCAACTGACTGACTTGTCCCTGGTTTGAAGCCTTCTGAAATGGTAGATTATTAGTGAATAACAGTTGAATGTTGCTTTGCAATGCAAAACTATTTCATGATTATTACAGAAGATGTGGTGCATAAGTCTTATGGACAACTTATGGGATCTTCACCTTTCCCATAGTGTGAGAACTAGTGCATCTTTTGTTCTACTAAAATCCTCCTCTTTAACAATTTAACTGTATATTCACATCCTTTTTTGACGCCTTAGCCAAATATCACTTTGTCCTAAATGAAATGACTCATTTGTTTGTCTTGTTTTGCCCTCTGTAGGTGGTGTGTGTCTACACAAGACCACTGGTACTGCTCTTCAGTCTCTCTCCTTTTCCGAGAACTGGTGTTTTTTGCGTCTCGTTGGATATTTTCAGGGCTATTATTTGCAGGCAGACTCCCTTATTAGTTAATTTCTTTGTGGAATCCAAATGTCATATTCTGGCAAACATAACCAAGGCTCTTTTCCCTTTGAGGTCACTGTAGCTTTATTACCGGGGTCTGAGATAATGAGCCTGAGCCGAACGACCCTAGAGCGGCCACTTTTCTTTTTTTTAAGAGCAGGGCATGCAGGGGCAGGGCGGCCGGTGCAAAACAACAACAACAACAACAACAACAAGCGGTCGTGTTCGGCACAGTGTGCGCACTGAAGCTTCATGTGGTAGCTTTATTGGATAAACTGCACTCTATTAGACACCGTGAATAAGCTCCTAATTAAAAACAGTTTGGGAGACGGCAGTAATTGCATCTTGTTAAATCTGGCTTTTATTTCAAGCGCAAAGGAGGTGGGAAATATGGCGACATGATATAAATGTGCACAAAGACATGCAACTAAAGAATAACACTAATATCTGACCTTGTACTCTTTTGCACACTCATTCGATTTCTCTGTGTATTTCTCCCTTTAAATAAAACTACTTAAGTAAGCTCTCATACCTGGGACTCATCTAAAGACGTCTTTTAAATGAATGTCCCTGTATGACAAAAGTTTGTCTTTTGTTTGAATAATAATGTGTTCTCATAATCTGTCTTTTTCAAGTCCATACCTCCTCCTACTTATCTCCCTTTATTCCAATTCATATTGAGATACGTCATTCCACCCCCAATATCCTCCTTTTATTCCTTCTCATTATTTTGTCCATGGCTTCTCATTAATATGCATCAGGAATAATGTATCTAAATAATGCTGGAACATGGTGAGAGAATGGAACTGTAAAATGTCCAGAAATTTCTGGTAGATGGGAATTGTGATCTTGTCATTAAGAGTTAAATGAATGTCCAATCACAATTACCTCTCTAAATGTACGTACACTTTGAATGGAGATGGAATGGACAGGGTTAGGGCAATCTTTTTTTTTTATGCATAAAAACGTTTCGGTCTTCTTTTTTTAATAATAATCATTTTCTTTGTTCCCTTTTACTTTGGTTTGTGCTATAGTAGTTCTTTTCTATTGGATTCTTCAAGCAAACGAAAATAAATAATTAAAGAATCACTTCCTCACTAGTTAAGTGAACGTAATAGTTAACCGCAGTGTACAAATAGGTCTATCTTCCTTTCCCCAAGCTGTCTGTTTAGATTAATGGGCTACTTCAGTGTCGTGCCACACAGGGATTCCCGTTTCCTTATTAGATTTGGAAACATCAAGTATTAAAATTAATTTCATCCCATTTCATTCTCATTAAAACCCCTGTTCCTTGATGTTTGTGTAATTTAGGCATAAACAAATCTTATAAAAGTCTGCATTGTCATCTTGAATTTCAAATGAGACTTAATGAGCAAAAGTGGGATCAGAAATTCATCCCCGGCTCCTCTTGAATATTCAGTGGAATACATATATATGTATATGCTAATGGATGAGTTTAGACATATGTAGTGTGCTCTTAGCATACTAATAGGTCATGGAAGACATAGGGCATGAATCGTATCAAGCCAATCACAGATGTAAGGAGAGAGAGAAGAGGTTAAACACAGAGATATATGTGCATAGTTAATGACACCACTTTCATTTGTGGTTGCATGCCACTGTTTTATAGAAAATGGTTTGTGTTGGAGTTCTGCTGAAACTTTGAAGATAATATAGGTATTATTACGTCCATAATTCACCCTATGTGATTCTGTCAACAATTTGACCATTGTTTATACACAAAATATGTCAAATCATGGATCAGGATCTGTCATATTTTAAATCTTAAAGGGTTAGTTCACCCAAAAAATGAAAATAATGTCTTTAATTACTCACCCTCATGCCGTTCCACACCCGTAAGATCTTCGGAACACAAAGAAGATATTTTTGTTGAAATCCGATGGCTCAGTGAGGCCTGCATAGCCAGCAATGACATTTCCTCTCTCAAGATCCATTAACGTACTAAACACATTTAAATCAGTTCATGTGAGTACAGTGGTTCAATATTAATATTATAAAGCGACGAGAATATTTTTGGTGCGCCAAAAAAACTAAATAACGAATCATACAGTGGTGGCCGATTTCAAAACACTGCTTCATGAAGCTTTGGAGCATTATGAATCAGCGGTTCAGAGCGCCAAAGTCACGTGATTTCAGCAGTTTGGCGGTTTGACACGTGATCCGAATCATTATTCGATACGCTGAATCATAACGCTCCGAAGCTTCATGAAGCAGTGTTTTGAAATTGCCCATCACTCCACAATCAACACAATCAAGTAGTTATTTCGTTTTTTTTGCGCACCAAAAATATTCTTCTTACGGTCTTACGGGTGTGGAACGGCATGAGGGTGAGGAATTGATTACATTAGTTTCATTTTTCATTTATGGTTTATATGTAAGATTCCAGCACGGATGTATTGTACAACTGCTTTTTTTTTTGTGTGAAAAGGCTGTCATAATGTTTTTACTCTAAGTCATTATGACCTGAAAGTAATAAAAAGAGGAAAATTGCAAATGTATCTCACAGTTGCAACTCTTTCCCTTATTATTTCTTATTTTAAAATGTTTTTATTTTGAATTTTCGGTCCGAGGTGAGGTGCAATTGGTTTCCATACATGCCAGATGATTTTTAACATAACAAATATGTATATTGATTATATTGCAGAAATACATTTTTTTCAATCACTTCTTGCAAACCAGTCAGATCTTTTCCACCAAAAACACTCATGTTCACACACTGAATCGGCACTTACTTTTATCTCCCCTTTAAATGGCCAGAATTTTCACATTGCCTCTGGATCGGTACTTTTTTTCTTCTTTTTTTACATTTATAATTGTGCTAACCCCCTAGTCAAAGCTGGTCCAAGTTAATCCCTTTTAAGGTGAAAGAGAGCAAATGTTTTGAATTTTGAGCACCTTTGCAGTGGTTGTTTGATAGCACAGTGCTATGTTACGGTCAGTGTGTGTCCACATTTGGAGAGATTAATGGAGAATACTGTTCCTGTGACCTTTCCTCATAGAGATGGAGGTGAGGCGAGTCATTAATGCTTCTTATGTGGTAATTAACGAGCCCCCATCCCCCATCACCCCCTATCCGGCTCTAGCACCCACCCCCATATCAGGAAAAAAAAAAATGACCGCAGAATGGAGGTGATCATTTAATTAGGCTTATGTGCATATCTGGTGATAGCCAAAGAGAGGTGTCAGATTTTAACTGCTGCACTAAATTACAAGCCCTACCACCTAGAGCTCACCACACTCGGACAAGAAACGACACCAGCAAGTTAGTTACTTCGCAAATAGTCTGAACATGCTTCCTGTGTGGAGATTAAGTGGCATCAGGAAATCTGGAGAAGGTCATGGGTGTCCACAGCTTTGAAGAGATGCTAATCTCCAGGTATTTTCCAAAGCGGGTGATAAGCAATTATTTTCAACAACCAAAGGCTTGTTTTGTACAGCGGCAAAGCAAGTTAGATGTCAACTGTGCTGTTGTTTAAAGGGATAGTTAGGCCAAAAATGTCATTATTTACTCATGTTGTTCTAAACCCGTACGACGCTTGTTTTCTGTGGAAAACAAACAATTTTTTTGATGAAAATCTTGGCTACAATAAAAGTAGACTGGGGCTGTCAAGCTGTAAATTGACAAAAAACATCATATAGTTCATACAGTTTATACTCAATCCGAGTACCTTTTTTACACCTAAAAGGTTCATAGTAATACCTTTTAAGGTACATATTGCTACTCTAAGGTACTAAAATGCACATTTTAAGGATGAAAAATGTATAAAGGTGTCCTTTTAAGGGTACTGCCCCAGTGACGAGCTGTTGTACCCTTAAAGGTGTATGAATTTGAATGTTGTGATTTGTACGGAAATGTATGATTTTTGAAAAAAAAAAAAAAAGTTACGCGTAAGTTACGGATCGCCATTGGTGTGTTGAATATCTGGATTTGGAACATAGTTTATTCAACACACTCACAAACAGACTTCAATTATTATGTGATTGTCTGATTTGTGAATGAATCAGAATTTTTGTCAGGTTTGATCAGCTCACTTGAGGCGAATAGACTTAAATAGACTTAAATTCCAATGCAAATCAATGCCAGAGCATCATAATCTTGGAAAATAGGGCATACGGGCGAGTAATTGATGATAACTTTCTTTTTTTTAGATGAACTTTCCCTTTAAGGCCGTGTTGGCCATGGAGTCAGTGGCAGGTCATGACCTCTGAAAGAGACACTTTAGCACTCTGTTTCTACACACGCCACAGTACTCAGTCCAAACAGAACAAGATGTTCGCATGTTTGGCGTGTCCTTCCCGCATAGCTACCTCCACTCTGATTACCCCTACGGCTCTGCCTCATACCCCATCTTACGTGTTGATGATTGATGTGGCTCGTGCTTCGACCCAGCTTCATTAGTGCAAATGTCATCCCTGCCACCGCAACTAACGCTTCTGCCTCTGCCATATTTTACCATTCCTCTTCTAATTGAGTTTAGAGTTAAAAATGTATGAGTGTATTAATTGTTTTGTGACATTGGAGGGGAGTTTGGGTGACAAAGAGGACCTTCCATGCAGAGTGGAGGCTAGATGATTCCAGTCCGTTCCAGTCCCTCTGTAAGCCTGTTCCCCGGGGGAATAAAACAAGAGGGACATTTAAATGCCAATTTGGGTCTGACGGATGCTAAAATTTACATGCTCAGCTCTTTTAAAAATGCTTTGCAAAGTGGAAGAATTGCACCAGCTACATTTTAAATGTTCTCAGTTGGTGCCTTTTCACTGTTAATTAATTTGAAGTTTAATGCACAGTGATTTTACATCATGTGTTTCTATTCTTCGTATATATGTGATTATTAGCGGTGTTTGGCAAGCAAAAATCACTGTTAATTATACTCAAGGTTAGGGATCGGAACACACCCTCAACACAAAGTGTACTGTAACATTTCTACACAAATTCAAACCAAATGAAGAGGTTGAATTCTGTAGTTTTTTTTATTTTATTTTACTTTTTAAAATGCATTTAGCAGATGCTTTTGTCCAAAGCAACTTACATTACATTCAAGATTTATAAAACAAAATTGTTTTATTATATTGGAATCGACTTTAAAAGCATACTAACTAAACATATATTATGGATCTGTAATATGAAAATGACAGAAAAAAATGTATGCATGAGTGTATAGTTTTTTGTAATTTTAATGAAAATTAATTAAAGTAAAAGCAATTAAATGTACGTTTACACTACATATTATATGGGTATAACAATACATGTAATTTTTTTATGTAATATAAAGTTTAAAAAAATTTATTTAAAAGAAAAAAATAAGTATAATTTAATTAAAAACATTTTTCACAAGACAATGCATATTCATTAGTAGTGAAATATTGTAAATATATATATATATATATATATATTATTTTATTATTACAAATGTATGAGTAAGCATTCCCAGAAATCCTAGATGGAAACATCACACTCATTCTATTTAAAAATGTAGAATTTATGTGTGTCAGTCTGTCCACGGAAGACTTAAGGGCTTTTATTGTTATCATTGATTAATTATATTTTTTATTGCATCATATATTTTATAAGTAATCACATTGAAACAATCTAGACTATACTAAATTAAAACTAGACAGAGGGGTCACTATCTGTTAACATGTGCTGTTTGTGTAGGGTACATCATCTGTCCTGTAATCTTACACTGTTCTTTGTTTCTATACTGTATGTTCCACCTCACTCCTTTCCTCCGTTCAGTCCCTTTTCTTTTTCCTCATCTCTTTTCCAGTCAATTTGACCCAGCTGTGAAAACTATCCCGGTGGTGCGGCGGGTACTGTCTGGCAGGTTTGGCCGTGCAGTAGGTGAGGGCCGGCAGAACGACGCAGACCTCTGAGACAGTGTGCCTAATGCTCTCCACATGTTATTGTCTGGAAAACGGCCCTTCGGTTAGTCATCCACGTGGAAAACGCCCCGTTAGCAAACAGCTGCGCAGCCACACGCCTCCCGAAATCACAATCCTACATCCGTGCTGATATCCAGAACAGCAGCGCTCTTGTTTTTAACATCTTTTACGTTTATGTTATGTTGCTTGTATGTCAGATGTGATTTGCGAGGACTTCCTTCACAAAGGTCACAAGGTCAAGGTGTGCAGGTGACCCTAATACTTCTGTGATGCCAGGCTTATGTTGCCCTGCTGTATGCCAAGCCGTCCTTCTGAAGTGCAAGGGAAGCTGTTCTATTCCTGTCCTCCTCCTTCCAGAGACACAATGAACTGTTGAAAATGTAATTGCCTCCCTGATCTATCCACCACATGCCGTTCAAAAGCCCCTCACTCACTCCAATGGGCAGCCGCTCAGATGATCTCACCCCACTGTACGCAGACAAAAGAGTGTTCTTATTAAAGAATGGCGCTGCGGAGAGATGACAAAGACCGTGGAACATGGACAAGAGAATTTTTCTGACATACTCCAAGAATTTCGTACATTGTCACTGTCAGTGCCAGATAATAATTACTAAGCTCCAAAGGCATGGCTGCTATGAATCGAGGCGCTGGTAGAACGAGTGAATAAGTGAATAGCTGGTGGTCAAGCTGCTTCAGGGGATGCGGCAGACACAACAGACCCAGTGTTATTAGTGTTAATGAAACGAGAAGAAATAGTAAAAGAAAATTAAGACATAAAGATAAGATAAAATGCATTTTCATAGCTGTAAAAGCAAATGCGAAAATGACACAAAATGGCCATAGCAGTTGACAGCCTGGACAATGTAATGCTTTTAAACACATTTCAATTATATAAGGTGATGTATTAACTAAACCCTAAAATACTAGTACTTCTAAATAAAAAATATGAAATGAAATAATTTTACAGAAAATTGAAAAAAGGTAGAACAAAAGCCTAATATATTGTAATTGTTTATGTTACTAAAACTAGAAAACGTTGAAAAACGAAACAAAATTGAAAGGTCAAAATGAAAATTAAATAGGAATAAAACTCAACCCTGATCGGGCCTCCCAAGAGTTCTGTTTATTTGAACGTTTTGTGAATTGTTTATGGCAAGTGCTTGTACTTGTGTTTGTATGATGACACAGCTCATGCGGAAGCTTTGGCTGAAAAGTCCGACAAGTTCCAATAAATAATCTCCCACGCGCAGTTCTGGAGCAGTGTGCGTAACTGCATTCACGTAAATAATTTATGCAACCATCTTGGATAAACACGTACTGAGTCATTTTGAGATTCCTGTGAATGTGAGGCGGTATCTGCCTAACAGACGCACGAGGAAAAAAAAGTCAGCGGATAGCAGGAGATGAAATGAGGGGAGAAAAATCGAGAAAATGAAAAGTGTGAGGGAGGAAAAACAGTGGAGGAAAACAGCAATAAATGTCTTGTCTTGTGAAAGCGCAGCCGTGGTATTGCCATTTCATTCCAGGCTGTCTGGCGATGTCTGTGTTAAGACTTGGCAACAAGTGAATTAGCCTCCGGAAGGAATCAAACAAAAGCGAGGAAAATCAATACGGACAAAGTAGAAGTTTTTCATTACGTTCCACGGCTATTGAATCAATGCTGGGCTGTTATCACTTTATCGGTTTGGGGTCGCTGTACTGCAGTCATTAACATCTCCTAGCCATGCCAGACTCATCCGCACCCACTAGCGACGTCTCATCTTTGCCTTGTGCTGCTTGTACGGTTAAAGTGATGAAATATTGACCAGTTGCTCCAGGATCCAACTCTATTGATCTTAACTTATCCAGCTGTTTATATCTGAACTTAAGGTTTAACTTGCATTGATTTTTTCACCACCTTTGAGTTCTCAAGGTGCTGGCCTCTGCTACCCACTAATTGGCTTAAACAAGAGAGGATTGTAGTCCGCATCCAACAGAGGAATACGTATGTGCTCTCAAGCTCCTGATAATCAAAAAGTAGAGATAAAAGGTTCTTGTCCAGGACTGATGTATTTTAGTCAAGTTAATAGAAGGCAACTACACAAAAAGAATGGCTACTTTTTCTACTCTATGTCGATCAAAAAGCACAAGATCCTTTGTTGTTTGCATGCTTTTCAAAGAATTTCCATTGAGATATTTTTGAATATAGCATTTGGCTTGAATGTTGTTCCTCCCTTCATACTGTTAGCTGACCCCGTCATCACGTCAGTATGTTAGCACGGTTTTGAAAAGATTATGGAAGGGAACTCTTACACCGACACAATATTGACCGCCGTTAGTAAACTCAATGCAGTATCTGAGAAGATAAAATGCCAGTGCCTTTATTTGTTTTCTGTCAGGTGACAAGGTTAAAATGCAAACGGAATACAGACATGAAATCAATTCTGTAGTCTCTTTATCTGTCTGTCTGAAGCCATTAGGCACCGATTGTACCTCATCCCTGTGAAAGAATCACGATTGCGTTATTTATTTATTTATTTATAAACCTTATTTTGCTTGATTTTATTTCATTGTTATTCATTTATTTATTTTTACCAGTCAACCTTGGATGCCAATAAACTGCAAACGAACGATCTATTTACCTCCTCCTACATGCATATGCAATTAAATCTTCATAACGCACTCCTTTTCATGACTGTTTACTGCTGGTCATTGTGCCAATTAAAAGGAGAAAGGCCTTGCAGCTTAGAAAGAAGAAAACTCAGCTCTTGCATATGCATGTTTTGACTTGTACATTTGCAGTACTTCCATTTATGTGCGTTGAAGTTTTTGAGGCGTATAGACGAAAATTGAGGCAGATAGATGTTCAGATGTACAGGGCATCAGGCCTACGGCAGAGTGGAAAGGCCTTTTGTGCTCTCTGAGGACTAATTCAGACATCTTTCGGTTAGAAGAGCCATCCTACCATATTTCAGTTCTCCATGGGAAAGGTCTTGACTGACTGACTGAATGTTAAAAAAACAAGGCGCGAGTGAGTGAGTTCTCATTTGATATGAATGCAAACAAGGCACCACATGCAACCCTTTGGCCTCTATTCCAAGTCACTGGGCTTATGTCAAGCCCTTAATATTCAATGATGGCACTCCAAGATCTAGTCATTGTCATTTTAAGCATATTGACATCAGCATTGTTTCACTAAAAACTCGTATACAGACGTTGCCGTTTGTTTCTCAGTTAATCTGGACTCTTGAAGTAACATTCTCTTGCAATGTTTTTGAATGGCCCTTCTTGTGATTCTCTCTAAGAAACTCAAACAAATATAGAGACAATTTTGAAATTGAACCAACAATGAACCCATAGGAAAAAATCATACTCTTATACATATTAATTACTTCTCTTGTAAAGGAAAGTGGAGATCAGATGGAGACTTGCTTACCTTCCCCTGAGAAATAGACCATAGTAATCTCACATATATCCTCTAGTCCATATAGGATAAGACCCACCCACTTTTTACGACCAATGATATTGGACCCACTCACTTTTATCGTCTCTAATTCAGGGCATGTCTGTTTACCTACCCCTAACTGATAAACACTTATTGTTAAACACGTTAGATGCTTTATTTCCACTTTTTCTTATATTTTCTTAATTTTTATTGAAATTAAATGCTTTTACGATCTGATATGTGATGGGAAAAGGGAGTAGAGGTAGAGCGAGTTCGGCCGCACAAGTCTGAAGTGAAGCCAAAAAGTTTTGATTGACCTCGGGTAGCTGGTCCCAGTCATAAACCCCGCCCTCTCCATGTAATCTAATGGGACACGAGACAAACTAAACAATCAAAATTACACTTCAAATAAATGTTTTCCAAAGATAGTTTCGGTCATTTTAGGTAGCTTTTATCACGCTGATGTAAGTTCAAGTGTCCGTTCTTTAAATAAGTTTGGTTTTAGTTATTTGATGCTATAAAAACGGGGTTGTGAGTGTGAAGTCATGATTGACAGCTGAGATTGACAGCTTCTCTTGAGTGAAGTAGTCTGAGACAACAATGACAATCCAATTGTTTTCTTGATTTTCGGGAGGAGATTGGAGCTTTAACTTTAATTTCTATATTTCCATAACTGTTTATTTCACACCAACATAATACGTTTTTCTGCAGTAACATGTATTAACAATAGGTGTGTTCGACATTGGCTGCGTCTGGATGCAACCGATCGGTGAGAGTAGCCGCGTGCAGGCGGGGAGGAGCTGAAAACGGAGACGTGAAGTCGGACACTTTTTGCTTCCCGCAGTGACACTCGTGCTGTGTTTGCGTACTTTATCACAGCTGAAGGGAAATAAATGCAATATTTGTCAAATACACAGATGTTTCAGAGACATTTTCATTAAATACGGCATGCATTGCTTAATACAGCGTCTGTTTGTACAAGAATAAAGTTCAACAAATAAGCCTACACTATCAATGAAGTGGGGTCTACGCTTTTTATCAGTTTTATTTTGATAAACATGACAATATAACATCGCGACTACATGAAAAGAGGTTTTACCGTTATCGTTATAGTTGTGAGCATTAGTGGAACAGAAGGTTTTAGAATAAACACAAAACCCACGTGATCGCTGTCATGCTGTGAATCTGGCCAATCGTGGAACAGCTGTGTCGTCATCAGAGTCCGTGCAGTCTGTATTAGCCGACTGCTCTCGAATCGCTCTCGCGGTACTTTGATGCCTTACGTCACAGTCACGTGGCGTCGGCGCTGCCTCAATTCGGACAAAATTTCGAACCGCCATGCACTGCTTCAAGTCAGCCGCCGATCGGTCTGCGCTTCGCTGTATCAAGTAGAACAAGCTTAATTTCTGCGGGAGTGTGGGCGGGGCCTTGATACCGCGGCTCCACTTCACTCTCACTACTGCGCAGACTCAGGTCCAGAGTCAGCGCAAGATATCAGCGCCATATTGGGTCATTGGCGGCTTCAGCTTTTCTACAATGGAAGAGAGTGAAGGTGCATCATCTATCTTTTTTTTTTACAGTCTATGGGGTTAAACGACAGACTTCTCTGCTGCACATATGCCAGACTCCAAACATTTAGTCTGCCTAAACCCCGCCCTTTCTTACAATCGGCTGCAAACTCACATTCAGATCTGCCTCCATCCATTCAACAGCCAAGTCCTGTCCTACAGTTTTTTATTTTTCGACAATAAATTTCACTCAGATGTGCGTTGTAATATGGAAGAAAAAGTTCCAGGGAAGAAAGAAAGTGGTTTGGATGAAATATTCCTTTGAATGACACATACAGTGAGGAAAATAAGTATTTGAACACCCTGCTATTTTGCAAGTTCTCCCACTTAGAAATCATGGAGGGGTCTGAAATTGTCATCGTAGGTGCATGTCCTATGTGAGAGACATAATCTAAAAAAAAAAATCCAGAAATCACAATGTATGATTTTTTAACTATTTATTTGTATGATGCAGCTGCAAATAAGTATTTTAACACCTGTCTATCAGCTAGAATTCTGACCCTCAAAGACCTGTTAGTCTGCCTTTAAAATGTCCACCTCCTCTCCATTTATTATCCTAAATTAGATGCACCTGTTTGAGGTCGTTAGCTGCATAAAGACACCTGTCCACCCCATACAATCAGTAAGAATCCAACTACTAACATGGCCAAGACCAAAGAGCTGTCCAAAGACACTAGAGACAAAATTGTACACCTCCACAAGGCTGGAAAGGGCTACGGGTAAATTGCCAAGCAGCTTGGTGAAAAAAGGTCCACTGTTGGAGCAATCATTAGAAAATGGAAGAAGCTAAACATGACTGTCAATCTCCCTCGGACTGGGGCTCCATGCAAGATCTCACCTCGTGGGGTCTCAATGATCCTAAGAAAGGTGAGAAATCAGCCCAGAGCTACACGGGAGGAGCATGTCAATGACCTGAAAAGAGCTGGGACAACCGTTTCCAAGGTTACTGTTGGTAATACACTAAGATGTCATGGTTTGAAATCATGCATGGAACAGAAGGATCCCCTGCTTAAACCAGCACATGTCCAGGCCCGTCTTAAGTTTGCCAATGACCATTTGGATGATCCAGAGGAGTCATTGGAGAAAGTCATGTGCTCAGATGAGACCAAAATATAACTTTTTGGTCATAATTCCATTAAACGTGTTTGGAGGAAGAAGAATAATGAGTACCATCCCAAGAATACCATCCCTACTGTGAAGCATGGGGGTGGTAGCATCATGCTTTGGGGGTGTTTTTCTGCACATGGGACGGGGCGACTGCACTGTATTAAGGAGAGGATAACCGGGGCCATGTATTGCGAGATTTTCCTCAGTTAGAGCATTGAAGATGGGTCGAGGCTGGGTCTCCCAACATGACAATGACCTGAAGCACACAGCCAGGATAACCAAGGAGTGGCTCTGTAAGAAGCATATCAAGGTTCTGGCGTGGCCTAGCCAGTCTCCAGACCTAAACCCAATAGAGAATCTTTGGAGGGAGCTCAAACTCTGTGTTTCTCAGCGACAGGCCAGAAACCTGACTGATCTAGAGAAGATCTGTGTGGAGGAGTGGGCCAAAATTCCTCCTGCAGTGTGTGCAAACCTGGTGAACTACAGGAAACGTTTGACCTCTGTAATTGCAAACAAAGGCTATACTGTACCAAATATTATTGATTTTCTCAGGTGTTCAAAAACTTATTTGCAGCTGTATCATACAAATAAATAGTTAAAAAATCATACATTGTGATTTCTGGATTTTTTTTTTTAGATTATGTCTCTCACAGTGGACATGCACCTACGATGACAATTTCAGACCCCTCCATGATTTCTAAGTGGGAGAACTTGCAAAATAGCAGGGTGTTCAAATACTTATTTTCCTCACTCTAACTGAAAACTTAATTAAGCAACCTCTGAGCAATGAAATGGTCTTCTGAGAACAACTGTATTGTAGCTGTAGAATGAGTGTGTATTTATAAGACATGTAGCAGTAGATATGACGTGGAAGTGCCTCAGACAGCATAAACTCACTGTGCCCCTGAGAGCAGAGTTCAACCACACACTCAGAGCAAGAAACATTCCTCAACGAATGTGTGTGTGTGTGTCAAGGAGAAGGTCTGTCTTTTCTCCCCAGCCTGTTTCCTCTGTCGGCCCTGTTGTGTCTGCTGATAAGGCTCTGGTCGCTCTGTGCCCACTCCTCACACAGATTGTGTTTGTTCGCCGATGTGTGTGTGTTCAGACAGGAGATTGAGGGAGAGGGTGAGTGAGTAAGGGCCAACACACCAAAAATAAACACTCTGCAAATTGACTCCTCCCACAATGGGCCCGAAATCTTTCTTTCATTTCATACACACACACCCAAAAGCAATTATTCCCAAAAGAATAGGACACAGCAAAGGATTCTGGGTGAAAGGGGGGTTTCAAAAAAGTGTGTGTGTGTGTGTGTGTGTGTGTGTCAAGATCATCATTCTGTCTAACTCTTCAGCCTCACTAATCTCTTTAAAGGCAGAAGCAGGTTTAATTGCCAATAGCTGTTGCATATTTAAAAGATTTAATTTAGGCTGTTTGCGAGGGAGCGGCAGGCAGCAGTGCAGGCCTTTGTTTTGTGGTTTGTGTGTGTGTGTGTATTTGTGTGTGTGACATGTGGCAGCCCTACAGACGGCAGGTGAGGCCAGGCGTGCTTGAATGGTATAAGATAAGACCGGCTCCTTTTCTGCTCAGATGGTCGGTCATTATCACGCCACACCACTCATTAACAAAAACACATTTGCATCTTTACCATTCATTATTCCTCTCTTCTCTCTTTCTGTGGCCCGATCCTGTCCATCGCTTCTCGTCTTTTCACCCTGCACTCTTCTGCCCTTGCCAGTCACCTCTTTTCTTTGTCTTTTTCACTTCTTTCTTTCTTAATCTCTCTCTCTCTCTCTCTCTCTCTCTCTCTCTCTCTCTCTCTCGGACTGTGAGGTTAAAGGCATACTTCAGACTAAAATGAAAATGACTTTATTATTTATTCACCCTCATGTTGTTTTAAATCCGTATACACGCACACACTACCGTTCAAGAATTTGGTTTATGTTTTTGAAAATAAAAATTGTGCTCATCAAGGCTGCATTTATTTAATCAAAAATACAGTAAAACTCTAAAGTGAAATATTATTAAAATAGCTATATAATAATATATTAAACAATACTGTACTATACTAAATAATTGTAAAATATTTTAAAGTGTAATTTATTCCTGTTGAATTTTCATCAGCAATTGCAGTCTTCAGTGTCACGTTTCTTCAAAAATCATATGTTCATTTAGTGCAAAAAGCAAAACATTTTGTTTTTATTGTGACTGTAAACAAAAAAAAAATAGAAACTTAACAGATTGTAATGTTGTATAACACTTGCCTGAATTATAAAATACGAGTTATTTGACTCTCTTTTGCACTGATAAGAAAAAAAGCGAGGCGCGATCGCCAACTCGAGGGGGTTAAGAAACATTTCTTATTATTATAAATTATAAACTGCTTAATATTTTTTTGTGGAAACTGATACATTTTTCTTAATCTGGATTCTTTGAATTGAATGTTCAAAAGAACAGCATTTATTTAAGTATTTTGTAACATAATACATTTCTTTATTGTTTCTCTCTGTCAATAATTATATTTTATATAAATAAATAAAAAGTAAAAAAAAAAAAAAAAAATATATATATATATATATATTTTTATATATATATATATATAATATATATAAAAAAATTTTTTTTTATATATATATACTGTATATATTAATTAATAATTATATTTTTTACTTTTTTTTATAATCATATAACTAAATATATATACATATACACAATGACAACAGGTGAGAGTGAGTACATTTTATTTTTGGGTGGCATTATCCTTTTAATATCCTCTATTGGCATTTTTTAAGGTTGTTGGTCCCAGAACCTGACGAAGAACAAAACAAAAAGAAAGTATGCGAATGTATCTCTTCATCCCTCTCTCTTTCTGTCTCTCTCTTTCTGTTCCCCTGTGCTGAAGAGTTATAAAGCCATCCATTCAAATCTGTCACTTTTATTATTTCAGCTCAGAGGAACGTCATCTCAAACATGCTCTTTAATGAGTCAAGGGGGAAAAGGTGATATGAATTATTAATCCTCAATCACCATACCTAAAATGAATTAAAAATGACCAAGTTTCAAAATAATTCCCCCCTCACAGAAATTCTTCTGTTTAGAGTCTACTGTTTAGAGTCTACTGTTTAGTCATACACAAAAATGAAATCTCAATTGGTTTTCCATAAAAAGAAGCCCATTTTTGTTTAGACTCTCACAGCATCTCAGACACTGAGTTATTTGATTTCTGTCCATCCATGCATAATGTCTTTGAGATACACTGTGCATCTTTCACATGTCACTAATTCAAAAAAGAACAGTCTGAATTGGAGCGCTAGATGAATGAATGTGGTGTAATTGCAGAAACAGATGCTTAAAAGTCCCTGCAGTCTCGGTTAGATCAACAGGTTTATATACTGATTAAGAACTCAAGAGCTGTGCAATCAATTTACAGTATTCCGCCTGTCCTAAAAATAAATCTATATACAGAGTGATTTAAAATACCTCAGCAGCTACAGATTATGAAGGGTTCTGTCTGCTCTTGTGTATTGATAAAGATTTTCTCCGGCAAGGCTCAGTTTGTTGCCTCACAAAGCTACACATGTTTGCGGTCTGCTTGATGGGAATTGAAATGTCTTTCTTCTCTAATTACAGTTTGTTGTCTGTCTTCAGAAGGGTGGAGAGGAGGGCTCTGCGGTCAGAAGCAGGGAGGGGTCAGCGAAACAAACTAGCCGAGAGCAACGTTTCCAGCGTGCTGTTGGGTTCAGGGCTGTAAAACAGCTGAAAGCTGACCACGAGGAATTCATGAAGCCACAGACACAGACGGATATTCAGTCAATATCCTAAGTGAAATAAGACTTTTTTTTGTTACTTAGTAGTTTAGTTTATATTTTAATAGTTTCATTATGCTAGTGTAAAACGTATTAGTCAAGTGCAATGTTTCTCAACCATTTTGAACTTAACAAATGGGCTGCAGACACCTGGTCTACTAGTACAATTTTTATTTAGCATGCACACAAAAAAAGCCTGTTGAGATCAAATTAAAAAAAGAAATTCACAATTATTTGTAATTTACTTATTTATTTTACTGATTATTATTAAAGTTCAAATAAATAATAATAATAATATCCATCCATCTAGGATTTAAACTTTTAAAAATTGTAGATCCTTGCCAAATACATTAATAATAATAATTATTATTATTAGTTGTAGTAGTAGTAGTAGTAGTAGTAGTATATTTACTAGTATAATTATTAGTATATTGTAAGTATATTCATCCTTCCATCCATCCGCCTAGACATCTAGATGCACTCTAGCGGCAGCAAATCTAATTTGCAGCCAGGGCATCTAGCAACTCTCCGTTGGCTTGTGAGCTGGAAAAACCGAACTCTGGTCAGGCCAATCGCATCGTGTATAGAGTCGGTGGGCGGGCTTAACATAATGACGGCAGAGTTGCCGCGGTTCCGCATTCTACTTGTAAACAAAGCAGCTGGCGAACAACAGTCTTTTGAATCGGCTTTGGCCGCGACCCTGGAAGTCTTGGAGTTGAGCTTTTCTTTGAGAAAGGAACAAAGAACGGCACTGAAGTCATTCTTAAGAAAGGTTCAGAGTTTTGCCAACCGGATACGGCGAAAGTTTAATCTATCAACTAGCTCCGCTTCACCTTCTTCGTTGCAGCGTTATCCTATTGCGTGCAGAGGGAATTTGAAAGACAACCGTTTATCCCGCCCCTCAGATTAAGCCCTGCCAATGGTGACTTCCCTCACCCAACATCTTGATGTGGTTCTGGCTTGTCAGGCTATCCATCCATCCATCCACACTCAAAAAAATTAACTTGTTAGATGCACTCAAATCATCCTTGTTCACATTACTTAAAAAACTCATGTAACTACATTAACTTAAATTTACTGAGTTGTTTCTGCTAAAAATTTGTCTGAAAACTTAATAAGTATTTGTTCGGTCAACTTAACATTGCTGACTGAAAAGAACAAACTGGGCAGTGGATCTGTAGTTCCCAGCATGCTTTGCAAGGGACTGCATTAGGAGAGTAAAATTAGGGATTCAAAGTTTTATTTTATGTGTTTTTCAGTTGTTTCAACAAGTCATTTTTTTTGAGTGCAGGATTTTAACTATTTAAAATGTTAAATCCTGGATAGATAAATAAATAATTATTAATAATAATAATTATAATAATAATAATCCATCTGTCCGTCCAGTGATTTTAACTTTTAAAAATGTTAACTCCTGGCAAAAAAAAATGTATATTAATAATCATCCATCCATCCAACTTTATGTAAGCCTGTGTCTGTATAATAGAAATTATTATGTACATTTGCAAATTGTTTTCCACAGCCAGTGATCACCTTGACTTTTCGTTTTATGAAAAACATCAGCTTTGACTACTTTTTTATAATAACTCATTTTGCGTTCCAAAGAAAAGGCCTATTTTTTTTTATTTTTTTTTTCATTTCGAGGAACAAGATGAAGCAAATTATATGTGGAAGGTGCAGCTTCACAGATTGACTGACCTAATTTAAATGTGTATGGGGGATTTCTGGGACACATATACAAATGCTTTTTTGGAAAATTGCATTTAATAACCACTTGGCTCAAAAAGTTAGGGGGCACTAATGGGCATGACGGTTCTGAACGTGATTAACCTCAGACAGCAAATCAATCAACTGAAGCATTGTGGGCATTTGTGTTCAATGACCAGCTGACCTACAGTATGTGTCTGTTCACTTACAGCACAATACAGTTGACTGTGCCCAAACACGCACAAAGAGCATATTGTTCACGCTTGTGAGGTAAGCAGTGAGGAAGACATACTTCATCTCAAACTCCTCCCAGCACACTCATATTCCCTGCTTCAGAAGAGACTCAATGTTCATATTTTCACAGCTCTTCTTTCAGGGTGAATTATGGTACATATTGCACATTCTACTTAATGAATTTAACACGTTTAAAATATTTTTATTGCTTGTGACATCAATGAGAAATGCGTTGTGTAATGTTTTTCTTGGAAATGTACTAATTGACACATCTGTGCAAATGGAATTATTTATGTAAAAGGCGTCATATTCCAAACATTTGTTTTCCCCGATGTCCGCTTATAATGTTAGTCAAGGATTCTTGGTCCAAAAACAGTCAGAACTTGTGTACTGAACTGCAGCTTTAAGACTTCTATTATGTAAATGATCATTGTTTTGATTGCTTTCTTTCTTCCTTCTTCAGCAGCTTATAAAAGATCTTGAAGGAAAAACTGAAAACAATAAAGACGAAAAGGTGTTTCGTTGGAAACAAACAAGAAGTCTAGGTGACGTAGGGTGCAAGCGCATGGGCTACATTGACCTGTCGAAGAAACAAGCAAAAGAACATGGGGTGCATTGACCTCACAAACAGAAGCACGTTTCCAACTCCCAAAAACAAATAAATCTTTGCGGACAAACAATCTGCTCTCAGACACATGGCTTTTACGGAGGGATTTTACCCATGCAGATGAGAGGCCGGGTTTGTTAGGAGAGCAGGTTTCATGTGGTGTTTCAGTTCGATTAGACAATGGAAAAGCGTGAAATCCGCTGAAATCCAAGTCCCACGTCTCGTTTGCGGTGTCAGATTTTGTCATTGAGCGGTCAGACTGGGGTTTATGGCTTATTGTAATACAGGCTTTTACAGAAGTTTCTACCATAAACTCGGGCTAAATGGGAGTTTTAATAACAATGCAGGCTTGAAACACATTTTCCTATTCTCATTAAAGCTTCATGTTTGTTTGTGGTGTTTACTGGTGCATTTTACAGGCTGTATTACTGTGTTCCTCTGTTAGACGTTTATATCAGTCCCTGCCCTGTGTGCCCTCTGAAGCTAGTACAGCTTCGAAGTTAGTACAGATAGGAGGGTTAGTATGAAATGCATTGCAGTACAAATTACTAATTAATATCACAATATAAAAGAAAGAGTTGTGAACATGCTGACGTGTTAGAGTACTATTTATTTAAATTGCATTTATTTAATAAAAGTAAAAAGTACAGTAAATTCAGTAATATTGTGAAATATTAATACAACTTATAATCGTAATTATGTTTAGTTTAGTTGGCTTTTTGTTCCCATGTGTTTGTTACTGGTGGTTCAGTTTAGTCCTGATTATTCCCTAGTTTGTTCCCTTGGCTACTGATTACGATTACGTGTATTAAATCCCTTAGTTTCCTCAGTTCATTGTCCGGTATCGTCTTTTTTTCGTGTGGTTGTGTGTTAGTTTTCTCCTGCGATCTCTTGTGTGTATCGTTGTGAATTAATAAAGAAGTGTTTGTTTGGATTCTCCTGCGTTGTGCGATTACTACAGCCACCACATATGACAATAATAACTGTTTTCTATTTTAAAATATAATTTATTCATGTGATGGCAACCCTCTATTATTTGAGCTGGTAGTAGTGCTGTATTTCTATTAGTGCTGGGAATCAATTAAAAATTTTTACGAATTAACCGATTTTTTTCTGTAATTAATCGCGATTAATCGCAAGTTTTTAATATTTTGATATTGTAATAATTTCAGTTACTCTCCAAATTAATGTAGAAAAAATTTAAAGACAGTATATTTTAAATATGTGTTGTAATGGCATCTTTTTATGAATGAAGGCCAGAGTATCACTGATACTAATGTCTCTATGAAACATTAATGACGTTACATTACAGTATAACTGAAAGCTACCAATTTCAACATTTATTAGGCTTTAAAAAAACTTATTTTAATTTAAGTGAACTTAAAACAATCTTTACATAAACCCATTATAATAAATGTTATTTTTACCTGTGGCCTTCCCTGTTAGACATATACAGAAATTTTATAGTTATCAAACACCTTTCTTAACTGCATAAATAATAAATGAAATCTAGATTAATCATCATTAAAGCTACAATTTACAATTCTGTGATGAACATTAATGACAGGCATCATCAGTGCTCCTGTCACTTTAAGAACGGCCGCTGAACATGACGCGGATCTGACGCGCTGTCCCGCGCATCTCATTTCCTCACTACTCTTTAAGTTCATTTAAGACATTATTTAAATAATTTAAGACTCCTAATATGAGAATACTCAAAATTATCTGTGTTGTTGTTATTGTTTGTTCAAGAGCAAAAGAGAACTCGATGTGAGCAGGAGACTGACGCAAGTCTGTCTGTACGTCAAGAGAGTGTGTGTGTGTGTGTGTGTCAGAGTGTCCCTCGATTAGCTGACATGAGACGCAGCCACACAGACAGGACGTTGACATACAGCGCGTTCTCTTGTGTCTTGTCGCGCTTGGAAGCATTTACAATAAATAGGAGCGTGATCATGTAACGCTAGGCAAAAATGGATATAAAAACGGACGCTGCATTATTTGCATTAAATATTTGTAATGCGTTAAGCTGAAAAAATTAATCACCCGCGTTAACGCGTTAATTTGCCCACCCCTAATTTCTTTATATAGACACACAAAAAAAGAGCGCAAACAATTTTTTAAGCAGCCATGGCTCCAGAAATTTTTTTTTTCTTCCATTTAAAAAAAAAAGAATTTGAATTTTACATTGATTTGAAGCACAAACGTATATGAAAATCAGAAAAAAATAACATTCTACTTAATGAATTAAACACGTTTTTATTGCTTGTGACATCAATGCAATGCAACTCAGATGCGGTGTAACATTAATGTTAGAGAAATGCATTGCGTAATGTTTTTCTTGGAAATGTACTAATTGACACATCTGTGCAAATGGAATTATTTACGTGAAAGGCGTCATATTCCAAACATTTGTTGCATTTTTTTCCCTGATGTCCACTTATAGTGTTAGTCAAGGATTCTTGGACCAAAAACAGTCAGATCTTGTGTACTGAACTGTGTGTCAGAAGTATTTTTCTCTTCCATAAAAAAAAAAAAACGATTTAGAATTTTACATTGATTTGAAGCACAAATGTATATGAAAATCAGGAAAAATTACAATGTTATAAGGCTTAACACTGTTTATGAGACAATCCAATGAAACACTGCAAATTACGTAATCAAATACAAAAAAGTGGTAGTATCCTTTATATTTATTGATTACATGTTTAAAAACGAAATTTCATGATGTCTCATGATATCGCCATGGAGTGTGGGGTGGAAATGAAAACTCGGAATTATGTCACCACTACGTTTACATTACATTACAGTGCCCACTGCGGTACCACCTCCACTGTCATTTTGCTATTTTTATTGAAATAAAAACCATTACAATCAGTTGGACAACAGTCGCTACAACTGTAAACTATTGTAAACGTCACTGCACACAGTGCAGCAGGAATCACAGTTCACACGTGACGAGAGTAAGGCGAGATGAATGACAAGACCATTGCAAAGGATTCATTGCGTAACAGAGCCTAAGCGCCTGATAAATGTGTTATCTTGTAAAATGCATGCTCAGCATCGCGGCTCCCTATACACAGAGTACATGCGATCCCAAATTAAACAAAAGTAAAACGCGGCTACATACCAACCCATTCTCACTCCCAAGGCGTCAAAATCTGAAGCATGGTCAAGTGCCTTCCGCGTCACAGTGAAGACACTAAAGGTACCCCTAAGTGTCACAATATCGACGCACTGGGTGCTCCATTTATTTCAGTTGTTTACCCGATGCGTCAGATCAAGACGCATTTAATTCTTTGCATTTGTAAAAGCAGACATGATTTTATGAATATTTATAGGCTACTTTTATATTTTGGAGCAACTAACCCCATTATACCCCATTATACAAACCAACAAACTATTTTGAGCGCATAATCCTAATCGAGATGTGACCGTACCGGAGTGTGCGGGCGGCAGCTCTTATTAGGGTGTCCTAACGGGGCATGGCAGCCCATCACATTGACTCCCTGGCTACAGTGCAGTAACCGGTCTTTTTAAAGAACGTTTTGATCGACTGATTAAGCAATTTTCCTGGCCTCCCTCTCCTTTTCATGACATTAATGGTACCAGATTTCCCCCCGACATTTTCAGTCAGTTTAATTTCCACTGTAACTTTTTCTGACTTCAATTGCTCTCGGAGCAGCCTCAACTCTGATTGGTTCTGTTAAATAATTAACAATCAGATTAAACCATTTTTAGGGAGGGAAAAGAGGAAATTTGGAAAACTTCTTGCATTTTTGTGGTTTTCATTGAACTCTCAGGCATACAAATGTACATATTATAATGATTCATAAGAGTAGGAGAATATATAGCATAACTACTGGTAGTAGTTTTGTTGTAGTGAGTTGGATATATTAGGCAGCAAGTGAACATTTTGTCCTCAAAGTTGATGTGTTAGAAGCAGGAAAATGAGCAAGCATAAGGATTTGAGCAAGTTTGACAAGGGCCAAAATGTGATGGCTAGATGACTGGGTCAGAGCATCTCCAAAACTGCTGCTCTTGTGGGGTGTTCCCGGTCTGCTGTGGTCAGTATCTATCAAAAGTGATCCAAGAAAGGAACAGTGTGGTGAACCGGCGACAGGGTCATGGACGGCCAAGGCTCATTGATGCACTCACTCATTGGTCTAGTGGAGTCCATGCCTCTACAGGTCAGGGCTGTATTGGCAGCAAAAGGGGGACCAACACAATATTAGGAAGGTTGTCATAATGTTATGCCTGATCAGTGTATATAAACACACATACAGGTATATAAGAAATTTGCTAGTGTAGGGAGAGCGACTCGATTATGTCATTTCACAATGCTTCATGTGAGCTGGAGAATTTCTGTGATGAATGGATCCTTCTCTTTAGGATTCTTTCATCGCATAGTTCTTCATTTGGATTTTGGCTATTAAATAGGATTTTAAAAATAATGTCAAAATTACACTGACCGATGTCTTCAACAGAAGCATTTAGCATCAAAACCTTAGAGCTCTTGGTGTAGGTCTGTCTTTAAAGGTTTAAACAGAATCATTAAAAATCAATTTCTCTTTGGAGAAAATGAAAGGGGATTTTTCCTTCTAGAATCCAACTGTTGAAATCCTGTTAGTAATCCCCATTTTTATTAAATCAATAATCTGATGTTCTTTTAATGCAACTAAAACAGTAGTAAATAGTTTTTTTCCCCCTCCAGATTGCTTAATGCTATTCATAGTATTCCAAAGCCTGGAAGCAAAAGAGTGGCGCATGAGGAGGTTAGCTGGATGTTTCCGAGGTTATTAGTTAGAATATCAGCATGTCAGATGTCAGCCGCTGTGATGTGGAGAGGTTTGTGTGTGTGTGTTTGTGTGTATGTAAGCATCCTCACTGGGCTGTATTGATATTCAGATGCTTATCATGAGGGACTCCTACAGGGGTCTTTAATGTGGCGTTCTGATAAGTTGCGCAGTGAAGGCCACGAAGCATGTAAACGGCTGTCAGCGGATCCGCATCTCTGATCCGCCCTGTCAGAGCAGAATTGAGTTAGCACGTAACGCAGGAGCTCATCCAGGTTATCTGATACAGGGAGATGTGTACACAAATGATGCTACGCTCACCGGGCTCAGACACGCATGTCTCCGTGCGCTGCGGATTTAAAGACGTGATTAAAGAGCGATTGTAAATCACAACTGAAATAGAACTTCCCATGAGGACATTTTCTTGGTTGACAAGGCCTTGGAAAAAAAATATTTGCTAGGTAACCGTGTGTAGCGTCTTCCCACAGGGCAGGTATGCTGACTCGAGTCTGTCTGAGGATCTTGACAGTGTGTGTTTGTGTGATAAATGCTTATCAGCTCTTCTTTCTCCAGATGGGCAGCCCTGACAGCTCTATCTGTGCTCACTTTAATGTGGATCAGACTGATGCATATGCACAGGAGTTCATTTGGGATTTTGCTGGTAGAGGAACCCAAAAAGATATTCTGTGTAATCTAGACCAGTTGTTGCAGGAGGCTGCAATGGGGCACTAGATTATTATTAGTAGTAGTAGGAAATATAATAATAGTAATATTTTACTCATTTAGATCATCTCACTATTAACTAACCTGTTAGCTACAACTTTGCCTCAATAAACTCCTAATTATTGCTTATTAATAGTTAATAAGGTAGTTGTTAAGTTTAGGTATTGGGTAGGATTAAGGAATGTAGAATATTGTCATGCAGAATAAGGCATTAATATGTGCTTTATTAGTGCTAATATTCTAGTAATGTGCATGCTGATAAGCAACTAATTGAGAATTGGACCCTAAATTAAAGTGTTACCATACTTTTTAATAACATACAGTACTGTTCAAAAGGGTCAAAATATAATTTAAAAAATACTACTTTTATATAATCGTTTTCACTAAAATATTAAGCTGCACAACACTTATAATAATATCATTAATGTTTGAGCACCAAATCAGCATATTAGAATGATTTCTGAAGGATCATGTGATCTTGAAGACTGGAGTAATGATGCTGAAAATTCACAGGAATAAATTATTTCAAAAACATAAAAAAAATCTTCCCGACCCCAACATGTTGTGTATGTATCAGTGATGCGCGGGTTGATCCAAAATGAGCGGGTGCCCGCGGCCACATGCGGTTACCCGCGGTTACGAGTCATCCAAAAATATTTTTAATGATATTCGGGTCACGGTCGGTCGGATCGTCAATAAATCCTTATTTACCTTTTGAATGTTGAGCGTTATTAACTTTTGAATAAATGCTGACGCGGGACAAAATGCCCGATTTCCCAAAACGTTGAACTGAGCAATGCCATTGTACCATTTTAATAGGCTACTTTTAAACGCATTTAAAGTCAGTTTTATGTATTTTCTGAGAGGGGGCGGGATTTTTGTTGGGAAAGTCAGGGGAGAGACGCACACTTCGATTAGACTGGATAAACACATGCAGCATCTTAATGGTTAAGAAAATTAAACGAAATAAATGAATAAATCAAGCCTGTATTACATAACACTAGGCTATATCATACAGCATTCAGAAAAATAACAGTTTGCGCTCCTAAGGGCTTTCACACTTTTCCAAATGTTTTCCAAATGTGGGCTGATGAATTCTTCAAGCCGGGTCGAAACATAAACATCGCGTTCATCAATAATATGCATCTGGAGCTGAAATGGAAAATGATGGGCCGCCTCAAGAACTTCCTGCTCTCGCTGCTGCACCTCTGAGCGCACCACGTCAGGGCCTGAAATTTTTTTTCAATGGCCCAATGAGCTACGATGAGCATTTACTACTTTTAAAAAATGCGGGTCAGGAAGCGGGTCGGGTACAATATTTTCTTCTTTTTTTTTTGCGGTCCGAGTTGCGGGCGGGTTAGTTGAAAACGTCGGTCGGGTGCGGGTTGTTTATACATTGACCCGCGCATCACTGGTATGTATGTATGTTTTAGCTTCAGCACATTGTGACTATACTGTATAAAAGACAAATGTCTAATTTTGGAAACAATATCTTAATAAGTTATGCTTTATAATTTGCCTGCAAACATAAATGGGCCTATGATAGCTTTATATATAGCTGCCATTATATTTTGTGAAGTGAAATTTTGTATAACATGGTATTCGGGGGTCCTTGGCATCAAAAACTTTTAAAATCCCTTTCCTAGACTAAATAAAATATGTCATTCCGTTTTGGATTGTTCCAGCGCAAATGAACCCCTTTGTACACACCATGTCTGCCACACAGGGTCTCCCTAAACAACTATAAACAGTTTATTCAGTTTATATCCTCAAACATACACATATATCCACTCTCTCTTTTTCGCATGGCTCTTTAAGCATGAAACCACATCTAGGTAATACATTCCTCTGTTAGAGGACGCTTTGGCACATAGTTTGTCTTCTCAACGGGACAGAAGTTGCAGTTCTGTAGAGGCCTGTGTCAGATTAATGTCTTTGGGATTTTACCTTCTTTCCTTCCATAGTAACTCAATGAAAAATGATTAAGTAAATACTTCATTCAAAACCAAGCATTGCAAATATGTTGTCAATGCAGAGAAGCTTGATGTTTATATCAATAAGGCTAAATGAGCATTTCTGAAATGGTTGTTTTGCCAGCTGAAATGTGCTAATGCAACTTTGCCATTTGCACTGTAAGGACACGCATGAAAACTCTATAAAGAGCTACCCAGAGTCTCAGCGGTTTCCTCTAGGGTGCCAAACCACCCTGTTACGGACACCTTGCACATACCGTTCACTCTTGTAATCACTGACTGTCTGAGTCCTCTCGGCCAGTTCATTAAGGGAGTAAATATTTCCGTTTGGAATGGGGCAAGGAGCTGGAGAGCGTCCAGGGTTCTCTCAAAGCAAGACATGAACCCGCAACTAAAACAACTATTACGAGCCACTGCGCTGCCAAAGTCTACCCGTTTATTTTGCCAACAGAAACCCTAAAAGTAGATATTGGACCATCAGCACACCAGGTATGCGGTGAAACGGAGCTGTGAAAACACAGAGTCTTCAATCTGCATCGAACAATGGATAATTATAATAAAAATGAGCATTTTGTCAGCTACGCAGGAAACGTGTCTTAAAACAGAGCCTGGATCAGAAGTAGCAGACCCCCGTGAGGATAAGCGAGTACCAAAAAGAGAAATAAAGAGCGTAAATAGAAGAATACGTTACTCAGTGGTGATTAAATAGTAGTTTTGTTCAGGCCCTGTCCAGATGTTGAGTCTATGTATTTTATTTTTACATTCTTGGCCTCTGGCCCGTATATATTTTGGATAAGGCCCGGGAGTATATAATATCAGTGGAAAATGATGTGGTCTGGTACCTTTTAAATAACATTTCCGCCTTTTTGTGCTGCTTTCTTGTTTTTCTTTCCATGTTTTCTTTTATTTTGGAATTAGGTCGGAGAGGTGCTGTTTAGAAATGTGCTGAAAAGGGAGGGAGTTTGGAGCGCTAGGGGATTGGACCACATTCCCCGCTCTCTCTGGACACCACGGCCCCCCTTTTTATCCCTCTTCAGAAAATATATTAGATAAAAGAGGAGGAAGTTAAGGGTCCTGGATGGAGGAGGTCAAATCGGTCAGGCTCAAGCCCAACTGTAGCCGGAGTACAGACTTTTACATGTCAGAGTCTAATATAGTCTTGGCAAAGAGGGGATTACAAAGGAAGAAAATTTGTGCCCCAGTTCAGTTTTTTCCAATTTTCCTTTTTTTGTGATTTATTTCAGGACAAATTTGAGGGGAAGCCGGGTAAAATCAGTGCAAGAAAAGTTAATTGAGTCGTAACATTGTGGTACACTCTTGGGACACGGTATAAAACTCAAAGCCTGAGGTCTGGCCACAAACTAACACACATACATATGGCCCTTTTAGCCAAGGTGACAGAATGAAGAGGTAAGAGGAAGCGAGAGGTGGCCTGGTGTTAGGGTTTTCTTGACTTTGCATGACTGTAACTGTGCCGTGACCCTCCTTGGCTCAAGCCCTGATGAGTTCAGTGGCTAGAGAATGTCGTGCAGGGGTTGAGGTGATGGGCAGGGTTTTCATAAGTGTGTTTAGAGAGTTGGACTTTGTGCCGTGACCCTCCTTGCCTCAAGCCCTGATGAGTTCAGTGGCTAGTGAATGTCGTGCAGGGGTTGAGGTGATGGGCAGGGTTTTCATAAGTGTGTTTAGAGAGTTGGACTTGGCATCTACAGGTGATCAAAAGTCCTCTTGACAGACGTTTGCCTGCAACCAAGAGAAAAATATGATACGTATGGAAGCCCATTTTCACCACATAAGGGGGAAAAAATAATGTTTTGGGAAATCATGTTTATGACCTAAAAGGTCAGAATTACAACATAAAGGCCCGGTTTCATAGACAGGGCTTAGAATAAGCCAGGATTAGGCCTTTTTATGAATTTTATGAATGTGCCTTAGAAAAAACATTACTGGAGTGCATCTTGAGACAAAACAATGGAACCGTGCAAGTTGCTTTCAGTTAAAACAGCTCAAACATGTATTTTATGCTGCATTCCAGTCAACCCGTAACCCGTGTTTTTCTACCCGTGAAAGTGCGCTGTAACGGCAGTCAAACCTGTTACTTCCTACCCATTAACTTGTACTAGATCGATGTAGGGTACTCCCAGTTACGAGCTCTGATGTCACATACACTCTTAAAAAGAAAGGTTCTTAAATGGTTCTTTGGCGGGTTGTATGGTTCCATGAAGAACCTTTAATATCCAAATAACCTTTCCAGTGCACAAAAGCTTCTTTGTAGTGCAGAAAGGTTCTTTAGACTACACTCACCTAAAGGATTATTAGGAAAACCTGTTCAATTTCTCATTAATGCCATTATCTAATCAACCAATCACATGGCAGTTGCTTCAATGCATTTAGGGGTGTGGTCCTGTTCAAGACAATCTCCTGAACTCCAAACTGAATGTCAGAATGGGAAAGAAAGTTGATTTAAACAATTTTGAGCGTGGCATGGTTGTTGGTGCCAGACGGGCCGGTCTGAGTATTTCACAATCTGCTCAGTTACTGGGATTTTCACGCACAACCATTTCTAGGGTTTACAAAGAATGGTGTGAAAAGGGAAAAACATCCAGTATGCGGCAGTTCTATGGGCATAAATGCCTTGTTGATGCTAGAGGTCAGAGGAGAATGGTCCGACTGATTCAAGCTGATAGAAGAGCAACTTTGACTGAAATAACCACTCGTTACAACCGAGGTATGCAGCAAAGCATTTGTGAAGCCACAACACGCACAACCTTGAGGCGGATGGGCTACAACAGCAGAAGACCCCACTGGGTACCACTCATCTCCACTACAAATAGGAAAAAGAGGCTACAATTTGCACAAGCTCACCAAAATTGGACAGTTGAAGACTGGAAAAATGTTGCCTGGTCTGATGAGTCTCGATTTCTGTTGAGACATTCAGATGGTAGGGTCAGAATTTGGCGTAAACAGAATGAGAACATGGATCCATCATGCCTTGTTACCACTGTGCAGGCTGGTGGTGGTGGTGTAATGGTGTGGGGGATGTTTTCTTGGCACACTTTAGGCCCCTTAGTGCCAATTGGGCATCGTTTAAATGCCACAGCCTACCTGAGCATTGTTTCTGACCTTGTCCATCCCTTTATGACCACCATGTACCCATCCTCTGATGGCTACTTCCAGCAGGATAATGCACCATGTCACAAAGCTCGAATCATTTCAAATTGGTTTCTTGAACATGACAATGAGTTCACTGTACTAAAATGGCCCCACAGTCACCAGATCTCAACCCAATAGAGCATCTTTGGGATGTGTTGGAACGGGAGCTTCGTGCCACAAATCTCCATCAACTGCAAGATGCTATCCTATCAATATGGGCCAACATTTCTAAAGAATGCTTTCAGCACCTTGTTGAATCAATGCCATGTAGAATTAAGGCAGTTCTGAAGGCGAAAGGGGGTCAAACACAGTATTAGTATGGTGTTCCTAATAATCCTTTAGGTGAGTGTATAAAATGGTTCTTTAAAGAACCTTTCACAAAACGGTTATTCAGGGAACCGAACTGTGAAACTATTTCACACTGTGAAAACCCCTTTTTGGTTCTTCCTGGCACCTTTATTTTTAAGGGTGTAGCCTGCAAAACAACAATGGCAGACCCTATGGATGCAGTCTTCCTGAGCTTCTTCTATATTCAATGTTACCTGTGTATTAATTTTTATGAATGACACTATTGTCTTTTTTAAGAGCTGCTTTACAGCAGAACTGAATTCTGTTTGCATTGATTAAGAGCTCTTAAAAAAGACAATAGTGTCATTATTTAGCCGAAGTCAATTCAGTGTTGATTCAGTTTGGTTCAGTAACTATAAATGTAATCAATTATGAAATTAGTTACATTTATCTATTATCAGATCTGCAGAAGAAGTTTTGTTATTCACTTGAGTCAGTTCAATGTTGATTCAATTCCGTTCAGAGTCAGTTTTATGTCATAATTATACAAAAACATATTTGTTTCTTGGGCTTCTATAGTTAAATGTATCAACATTTCAGGGGAACATGTTTAATTGTGTTGTTTTTATATTGTTTATTATATTTATTTATTTTATTAATTTCATCAGTTTTTGCAGTTTCACTCAATGTTATTTTAAAATATTAGTTTCATAAGTTTTATACAAATTTTGGTTTGTGTTTTAGCATAGTGGAATTAGTTTGGGTCTTAGATGCCATAATTGTTCAATGCAGACTATTGACCAATTATGGCATCTAAGACCCAAACTAATTGTTTAACACTTCCATTTATATGTTATTCATTTGTGGTGAATTGCTCTTCCTGAGCTTCTTTCTATATGCAATTTTACCTATGTATTACTTTGTATTACCTTATTTGTTTTTATTGCATCTATACATAAATATTTGTTCTATAAACCTGCTAATCATAGACTTAAAAAAATCCACAGAGAGTCCATATGCCTCTAAAAAAAAAAAAGTTTTTTTATGTTGCACATCAGAGTAAAGTGAACAGGAATAAAACAGATGTGCTAAAGGTCGAGAAACTTTGAGAAAACTATGTGCAGGCAAAAGCTAGAGGGGAGAGGAGTTAGCAGCTGCCTGAAGCTGAGTTAGCGATAAACACCTGAAAAACAGCTCTCAACTTTCTTTTATTTGGAGCGCTAATGGAAGACTGCTGCCAGGAGTGGGAGCTCCCCGGTGCATTGCGTCTGTTGAGAGAGTATCTGTGCCTGCCACTCCAATTAAAGCAATCTACAGCGAGAGAGAGGGAGAGAGAGAGAGAGAGAGAGAGAGAGAGAGAGAGAGAGAGAGAGAGAGAGAGAGAGAGAGAGAGAGAGAGAGAAAGCCAGAGGAGTAGCATCTGGATCCAAAGCTCTTTCCCAGCCAAGTCACAATTGTTTAGTCTGAAAGAGAAGAGTGTCAGGGGGAAACGGCTGTGTGTGTGTGTGTGTTGGGGGGGTAAACGAGAGCGAAAAGAGAGAGACAAAGATAGAGAGAGGACGACTGTATGTACACGCTGTTGTAGGGCACGGATGACTGCTGGTGGAAGCGTTTATAAAATGTGATGTCTCATTTCAATATAGCTGGAGATATGAATGTTTCTAGGGGTGATTTTTGGCTAAGTAAATGCACATACTCTTAATGTATTGCCAAATGTAACATCTGCTCAAAGGGTGGTGACGCACACTCTCTCAAAGTCACACACAAACAGACGCCAGCAATATATTACACTTGATTTAATCAGCACGTGTAGCTAACAGCTACATCATGTCCACTCAACACACAGCAAATGGCTTCTCTCAGTCGAAGCGCTCAACTGAGCCGCTCAGCCAATAATAAACAGGCATAAAATAAAGTTAGCACACTTTGTGCTAAAATGTTTGCTGCATATGAGCTTAAAACAGTTTAGTGTTGGAAAATAATTAGTTGTAATTATTTCTGATTGCCTACTAAGAGCTCAAGTTTGTAATGTCCACTTGACTGTTGACTGTAATGTCCATTTGACACATATACTAGGTGCTACTGTTCAAATGTTTGGAGTTTTGTAAAGATTCTCACCAAGGCTGCTTTAATTTGATTAAAAAAGAAATAGTAATAGGCCTATTGTGAAATATTATTACAATTTAAAATAACTATATAAAATGTATTTTTCCCTGTGCTTGCATAGCTGAATTTTCAGCATCATGTTATGAGGTTTCTAATGTGTTCTGAATGTTAGCATGTTGTTATGAGGTTTCTAAGGTGTTCTGAATGTTAGCATGTTGTTATGAGGTTTCTAAGGTGTTCTGAATGTTAACATGTTGTTATGAGGTTTCTAAGGTGTTCTGAATGTTAGCATGTTGTTATGATGTTTCTAAGGTGTTCTGAATGTTAGCATGTTGTTATGAGGTTTCTAAGGTGTTCTGAATGTTAACATGTTGTTATGAGGTTTCTAATGTGTTCTGAATGTTAGCATGTTGTTATGAGGTTTCTAAGGTGTTCTGAATGTTAGCATGTTGTTATGAGGTTTCTAAGGTGTTCTGAATGTTAGCATGTTGTTATGAGGTTTCTAAGGTGTTCTGAATGTTAACATGTTGTTATGAGGTTTCTAAGGTGTTCTGAATGTTAGCATGTTGTTATGAGGTTTCTAAGGTGTTCTGAATGTTAGCATGTTGTTATGAGGTTTCTAAGGTGTTCTGAATGTTAGCATGTTGTTATGATGTTTCTAAGGTGTTCTGAATGTTAGCATGTTGTTATGAGGTTTCTAAGGTGTTCTGAATGTTAACATGTTGTTATGAGGTTTCTAATGTGTTCTGAATGTTAGCATGTTGTTATGAGGTTTCTAAGGTGTTCTGAATGTTAACATGTTGTTATGAGGTTTCTAAGGTGTTCTGAATGTTAGCATGTTGTTATGATGTTTCTAAGGTGTTCTGAATGTTAGCATGTTGTTATGAGATTTCTAAGGTGTTCTGAATGTTAGCATGTTGTTATGGGGTTTCTAAGGTGTTCTGAATGTTGGCATGTTGTTATGAGGTTTCTAAGGTGTTCTGAATTTTAGCATGTTGTTATGAGGTTTCTAAGGTGTTCTGAATGTTAGCATGTTGTTATGAGTTTTTTTTAATGTGTTCTGAATGTTAGCATGTTGTTATGAGGTTTCTAAGGTGTTCTGAATGTTAGCATATTGTTATGAGGTTTCTAAGGTGTTCTGAATGTTAACATGTTGTTATGAGGTTTCTAATGTGTTCTGAATGTTAGCATGTTGTTATGAGGTTTCTAAGGTGTTCTGAATGTTAACATGTTGTTATGAGGTTTCTAAGGTGTTCTGAATGTTAGCATGTTGTTATGAGGTTTCTAAGGTGTTCTGAATGTTAGCATGTTGTTATGATGTTTCTAAGGTGTTCTGAATGTTAGCATGTTGTTATGAGGTTTCTAAGGTGTTCTGAATGTTAACATGTTGTTATGAGGTTTCTAATGTGTTCTGAATGTTAGCATGTTGTTATGAGGTTTCTAAGGTGTTCTGAATGTTAACATGTTGTTATGAGGTTTCTAAGGTGTTCTGAATGTTAGCATGTTGTTATGATGTTTCTAAGGTGTTCTGAATGTTAGCATGTTGTTATGAGATTTCTAAGGTGTTCTGAATGTTAGCATGTTGTTATGGGGTTTCTAAGGTGTTCTGAATGTTGGCATGTTGTTATGAGGTTTCTAAGGTGTTCTGAATTTTAGCATGTTGTTATGAGGTTTCTAAGGTGTTCTGAATGTTAGCATGTTGTTATGAGTTTTTTTTAATGTGTTCTGAATGTTAGCATGTTGTTATGAGGTTTCTAAGGTGTTCTGAATGTTAGCATATTGTTATGAGGTTTCTAAGGTGTTCTGAATGTTAACATGTTGTTATGAGGTTTCTAATGTGTTCTGAATGTTAACATGTTGTTATGAGGTTTCTAAGGTGTTCTGAATGTTAGCATGTTGTTATGAGGTTTCTAAGGTGTTCTGAATGTTAGCATGTTGTTATGAGGTTTTTTTAATGTGTTCTGAATGTTAGCATGTTGTTATGAGGTTTTTTTAATGTGTTCTGAATGTTAGCATGTTGTTATGAGGTTTCTAAGGTGTTCTGAATGTTAGCATGTTGTTATGAGGTTTCTAAGGTGTTCTGAATGTTAACATGTTGTTATGAGGTTTCTAAGGTGTTCTGAATGTTAGCATGTTGTTATGAGGTTTCTAAGGTGTTCTGAATGTTAGCATGTTGTTATGAGGTTTCTAAGGTGTTCTGAATGTTAGCATGTTATGAGTTTTTTTAATGTGTTCTGAATGTTAGCATGTTGTTATGAGGTTTCTAAGGTGTTCTGAATGTTAGCATGTTGTTATGAGGTTTCTAAGGTGTTCTGAATGTTAGCATGTTGTTATGAGGTTTCTAAGGTGTTCTGAATGTTAGCATGTTGTTATGAGTTTTTTTAATGTGTTCTGAATGTTAGCATGTTGTTATGAGTTTTTTTAATGTGTTCTGAATGTTAGCATATTGTTATGAGGTTTCTAAGGTGTTCTGAATGTTAACATGTTGTTATGAGGTTTCTAAGGTGTTCTGAATGTTGGCATGTTATGAGTTTTTTTAATGTGTTCTGAATGTTAACATGTTGTTATGAGGTTTCTAAGGTGTTCTGAATGTTAGCATGTTGTTATGAGGTTTCTAAGGTGTTCTGAATGTTAGCATGTTGTTATGAGGTTTCTAAGATGTTCTGAATGTTAGCATGTTGTTATGATGTTTCTAAGGTGTTCTGAATGTTAGCATGTTGTTATGAGATTTCTAAGGTGTTCTGAATGTTAGCATGTTGTTATGGGGTTTCTAAGGTGTTCTGAATGTTGGCATGTTATGAGGTTTCTAAGGTGTTCTGAATTTTAGCATGTTGTTATGAGGTTTCTAAGGTGTTCTGAATGTTAGCATGTTGTTATGAGTTTTTTTTAATGTGTTCTGAATGTTAGCATGTTGTTATGAGGTTTCTAAGGTGTTCTGAATGTTAGCATGTTGTTATGAGTTTTTTTTAATGTGTTCTGAATGTTAGCATATTGTTATGAGGTTTCTTAGGTGTTCTGAATGTTAACATGTTGTTATGAGGTTTCTAAGGTGTTCTGAATGTTAGCATGTTGTTATGAGGTTTCTAAGGTGTTCTGAATGTTAGCATGTTGTTATGAGGTTTCTAAGGTGTTCTGAATGTTAGCATGTTATGAGTTTTTTTAATGTGTTCTGAACGTTAGCATGTTGTTATGAGGTTTCTAAGGTGTTCTGAATGTTAACATGTTGTTATGAGGTTTCTAAGGTGTTCTGAATGTTAGCATGTTATGAGGTTTTTTAATGTGTTCTGAATGTTAGCATGTTGTTATGAGGTTTCTAAGGTGTTCTGAATGTTAGCATGTTGTTATGAGGTTTCTAATGTGTTCTGAATGTAAGCATATTGTTATGAGGTTTCTAAGGTGTTCTGAATGTTAACATGTTATGAGGTTTCTAAGGTGTTCTGAATGTTGGCATGTTATGAGGTTTCTAAGGTGTTCTGAATGTTAGCATGTTGTTATGAGGTTTCTAATGTATTCTGAATGTTAGCATGTTGTTATGAGGTTTCTAATGTGTTCTGAATGTTAGCATGTTGTTATGAGGTTTCTAATGTGTTCTGAATGTTAGCATGTTGTTATGAGGTTTCTAAGGTGTTCTGAATGTTAGCATGTTGTTATGAGGTTTCTAATGTATTCTGAATGTTAGCATGTTGTTATGAGGTTTCTAAGGTGTTCTGAATGTTAGCATGTTGTTATGAGGTTTCTAAGGTGTTCTGAATGTTAGCATGTTGTTATGAGGTTTCTAATGTATTCTGAATGTTAGCATGTTGTTATGAGGTTTCTAAGGTGTTCTGAATGTTAGCATGTTGTTATGAGGTTTCTAAGGTGTTCTGAATGTTGGCATGTTGTTATGAGGTTTCTACGGTGTTTTGAATGTTTGCATGTTTTTATGAGGTTTCTACGGTGTTCTGAATGTTAGCATGTTGTTATGAAGTTTCTAAGGTGTTCTGAATGTTAGCATGTTGTTATGAGGTTTCTAAGATGTTTTGAATGTTAGCATGTTGTTATGATGTTTCTAAGGTGTTCTGAATGTTAGCATGTTATGAGTTTTTTTTAATGTGTTCTGAACGTTAGCATGTTGTTATGAGGTTTCTAAGGTGTTCTGAATGTTAACATGTTGTTATGAGGTTTCTAAGGTGTTCTGAATGTTAGCATGTTGTTATGAGGTTTCTAAGGTGTTCTGAATGTTAGCATGTTGTTATGAAGTTTCTAATATGTTCTGAATGTTAGCATGTTGTTATGGGGTTTCTAATGTGTTCTGAATGTTAGCATGTTGTTATGGGGTTTCTAATGTGTTCTGAATGTTAGCATGTTGTTATGAGGTTTTTAATGTGTTCTGAATGTTAGCATGTTGTTATGGGGTTTCTAATGTGTTCTGAATGTTAGCATGTTGTTATGGGGTTTCTAATGTGTTCTGAATGTTAGCATGTTGTTATGGGGTTTCTAATGTGTTCTGAATGTTAACATGTTGTTATGAGGTTTCTAATGTGTTCTGAATGTTAGCATGTTGTTATGGGGTTTCTAAGGTGTTCTGAATGTTGGCATGTTATGAGGTTTCTAATGTGTTCTGAATGTTAGCATGTTGTTATATGGTTTCTAAGATGTTTTGAATGTTAGCATGTTGTTATGAGGTTTCTAATGTGTTCAGAATGTTAGCATGTTGTTATGGGGTTTCTAAGGTGTTCTGAATGTTAGCATGTTGTTATGAGGTTTCTAGTGTGTTCTGAATGTCAGCATGTTGTTATGAGGTTTCTAATGTGTTCTGAATGTTGGCATGTTGTTATGAGGTTTCTAATGTGTTCTGAATGTTAGCATGTTGTTATGGGGTTTCTACAGTGTTCAGAATGTTAGCATGTAGTTATTAGGTTTCTAAGGTGTTCTGAATGTTAGCATGTTATGAGGTTTCTAAGGTGTTCTGAATGTTAGCATGTTGTTATGAGATTGCTACAGGGTCCTACATGTTAGCATGTTGTTATGAGGTTTCTAAGGTGTTCTGAATATAACATGTTATATGGTTTCTAAGATGTATTGAATGTTAGCATGTTATGAGGTTTCTAATGTGTTCTGAATGTTAGCATGTTGTTATGGGGTTTCTAAGGTGTTCTGAATGTTAGCATATTGTTATGAGGTTTCTAAGGTGTTCTGAATGTTAGCATGTTGTTATGAGGTTTCTAATGTATTCTGAATGTTAGCATGTTGTTATGAGGTTTCTAAGGTGTTCTGAATGTTAGCATGTTGTTATTAGGTTTCTAAGGTGTTCTGAATGTTAGCATGTTGTTATGAGGTTTCTAAGGTGTTCTGAATGTTAGCATGTTGTTATGAGGTTTCTAAGGTGTTCTGAATGTTGGCATGTTGTTATGAGGTTTCTAAGGTGTTCTGAATGTTGGCATGTTGTTATGAGGTTTCTAAGGTGTTCTGAATCTTAGCATGTTATGAGGTTTCTAAGATGTTTTGAATGTTAGCATGTTGTTATGATGTTTCTAAGGTGTTCTGAATGTTAGCATGTTGTTATATGGTTTCTAAGATGTTTTGAATGTTTGCATGTTATGAGGTTTCTAGTGTGTTCTGAATGTTAGCATGTTGTTATGAGGTTTCTAGTGTGTTCTGAATGTCAGCATGTTGTTATGAGGTTTCTAAGGTGTTCTGAATGTTAGCATGTTGTTATGAAGTTTCTAAGGTGTTCTGAATGTTAGCATGTTGTTATGGGGTTTCTAATGTGTTCTGAATGTTAGCATGTTGTTATGGGGTTCCTAATGTGTTCTGAATGTTAGCATTTTGTTATGAGGTTTCTAAGGTGTTCTGAATGTTAGCATGTTGTTATGAGGTTTCTAAGGTGTTCTGAATGTTAGCATGTTGTTATGAGTTTTTTTAATGTGTTCTGAATGTTAGCATGTTGTTATGAGTTTTTTTAATGTGTTCTGAATGTTAGCATGTTGTTATGAGGTTTCTAAGGTGTTCTGAATGTTAGCATGTTGTTATGAGGTTTCTAATGTGTTCTGAATGTAAGCATATTGTTATGAGGTTTCTAAGGTGTTCTGAATGTTAACATGTTATGAGGTTTCTAAGGTGTTCTGAATGTTAGCATGTTGTTATAAGGTTTCTAAGGTGTTCTGAATGTTGGCATGTTATGAGGTTTCTAAGGTGTTCTGAATGTTAGCATGTTGTTATGAGGTTTCTAATGTATTCTGAATGTTAGCATGTTGTTATGAGGTTTCTAATGTGTTCTGAATGTTAGCATGTTGTTATGAGGTTTCTAATGTGTTCTGAATGTTAGCATGTTGTTATGAGGTTTCTAAGGTGTTCTGAATGTTAGCATGTTGTTATGAGGTTTCTAATGTATTCTGAATGTTAGCATGTTGTTATGAGGTTTCTAAGGTGTTCTGAATGTTAGCATGTTGTTATGAGGTTTCTAAGGTGTTCTGAATGTTAGCATGTTGTTATGAGGTTTCTAATGTATTCTGAATGTTAGCATGTTGTTATGAGGTTTCTAAGGTGTTCTGAATGTTAGCATGTTGTTATGAGGTTTCTAAGGTGTTCTGAATGTTGGCATGTTGTTATGAGGTTTCTACGGTGTTTTGAATGTTTGCATGTTTTTATGAGGTTTCTACGGTGTTCTGAATGTTAGCATGTTGTTATGAAGTTTCTAAGGTGTTCTGAATCTTAGCATGTTGTTATGAGGTTTCTAAGATGTTTTGAATGTTAGCATGTTGTTATGATGTTTCTAAGGTGTTCTGAATGTTAGCATGTTATGAGTTTTTTTAATGTGTTCTGAACGTTAGCATGTTGTTATGAGGTTTCTAAGGTGTTCTGAATGTTAACATGTTGTTATGAGGTTTCTAAGGTGTTCTGAATGTTAGCATGTTGTTATGAGGTTTCTAAGGTGTTCTGAATGTTAGCATGTTGTTATGAAGTTTCTAATGTGTTCTGAATGTTAGCATGTTGTTATGGGGTTTCTAATGTGTTCTGAATGTTAGCATGTTGTTATGGGGTTTCTAATGTGTTCTGAATGTTAGCATGTTGTTATGAGGTTTCTAATGTGTTCTGAATGTTAGCATGTTGTTATGGGGTTTCTAATGTGTTCTGAATGTTAGCATGTTGTTATGGGGTTTCTAATGTGTTCTGAATGTTAACATGTTGTTATGAGGTTTCTAATGTGTTCTGAATGTTAGCATGTTGTTATGGGGTTTCTAAGGTGTTCTGAATGTTGGCATGTTATGAGGTTTCTAATGTGTTCTGAATGTTAGCATGTTGTTATATGGTTTCTAAGATGTTTTGAATGTTAGCATGTTGTTATGAGGTTTCTAATGTGTTCAGAATGTTAGCATGTTGTTATGGGGTTTCTAAGGTGTTCTGAATGTTAGCATGTTGTTATGAGGTTTCTAGTGTGTTCTGAATGTCAGCATGTTGTTATGAGGTTTCTAATGTGTTCTGAATGTTGGCATGTTGTTATGAGGTTTCTAATGTGTTCTGAATGTTAGCATGTTGTTATGGGGTTTCTACAGTGTTCAGAATGTTAGCATGTAGTTATTAGGTTTCTAAGGTGTTCTGAATGTTAGCATGTTATGAGGTTTCTAAGGTGTTCTGAATGTTAGCATGTTGTTATGAGATTGCTACAGGGTCCTACATGTTAGCATGTTGTTATGAGGTTTCTAAGGTGTTCTGAATGTTAACATGTTATATGGTTTCTAAGATGTTTTGAATGTTAGCATGTTATGAGGTTTCTAATGTGTTCTGAATGTTAGCATGTTGTTATGGGGTTTCTAAGGTGTTCTGAATGTTAGCATATTGTTATGAGGTTTCTAAGGTGTTCTGAATGTTAGCATGTTGTTATGAGGTTTCTAATGTATTCTGAATGTTAGCATGTTGTTATGAGGTTTCTAAGGTGTTCTGAATGTTAGCATGTTGTTATTAGGTTTCTAAGGTGTTCTGAATGTTAGCATGTTGTTATGAGGTTTCTAAGGTGTTCTGAATGTTAGCATGTTGTTATGAGGTTTCTAAGGTGTTCTGAATGTTGGCATGTTGTTATGAGGTTTCTAAGGTGTTCTGAATGTTGGCATGTTGTTATGAGGTTTCTAAGGTGTTCTGAATCTTAGCATGTTATGAGGTTTCTAAGATGTTTTGAATGTTAGCATGTTGTTATGATGTTTCTAAGGTGTTCTGAATGTTAGCATGTTGTTATATGGTTTCTAAGATGTTTTGAATGTTTGCATGTTATGAGGTTTCTAGTGTGTTCTGAATGTTAGCATGTTGTTATGAGGTTTCTAGTGTGTTCTGAATGTCAGCATGTTGTTATGAGGTTTCTAAGGTGTTCTGAATGTTAGCATGTTGTTATGAAGTTTCTAAGGTGTTCTGAATGTTAGCATGTTGTTATGGGGTTTCTAATGTGTTCTGAATGTTAGCATGTTGTTATGGGGTTCCTAATGTGTTCTGAATGTTAGCATTTTGTTATGAGGTTTCTAAGGTGTTCTGAATGTTAACATGTTGTTATGAGGTTTCTAATGTGTTCTGAATGTTAGCATGTTGTTATGGGGTTTCTAAGGTGTTCTGAATGTTGGCATGTTGTTATGAGGTTTCTAATGTGTTCTGAATGTTAGCATGTTGTTATATGGTTTCTAAGATGTTTTGAATGTTAGCATGTTGTTATGAGGTTTCTAATGTGTTCAGAATGTTAGCATGTTGTTATGGGGTTTCTAAGGTGTTCTGAATGTTAGCATGTTGTTATGAGGTTTCTAGTGTGTTCTGAATGTCAGCATGTTGTTATGAGGTTTCTAATGTGTTCTGAATGCTAGCAGGTTGTTATGAGGTTTCTACAGTGTTCAGAATGTTAGCATGTAGTTATTAGGTTTCTAAGGTGTTCTGAATGTTAGCATGTTGTTATGAGGTTTCTAATGTGTTCTGAATGTTAGCATGTTATATGGTTTCTAAGATGTTTTGAATGTTACCATGTTGTAATGAGGTTTCTAAGGTGTTCTGAATGTTGGCATGTTGTTATGAGGTTTCTAATGTGTTCAGAATGTTAGCATGTAGTTATTAGGTTTCTAAGGTGTTCTGAATGTTAGCATGTTGTTATGAGGTTTCTAATGTGTTCTGAATGTTGGCATGTTGTTATGAGGTTTCTAATGTGTTCTGAATGTTGGCATGTTGTTATGGGGTTTCTAATGTGTTCTGAATGTTAGCATGTTGTTGTGGGGTTTCTAATGTGTTCTGAATGTTAGCATGTTGTTGTGGGGTTTCTAATGTGTTCTGAATGTTAGCATGTTGTAATGAGGTTTCTAAGGTGTTCTGAATGTTGGCATGTTGTTATGAGGTTTCTAAGGTGTTCTGAATGTTAGCATGTTATGAGGTTTCTAAGGTGTTCTGAATGTTAGCATGTTGTTATGAGATTGCTACAGGGTCCTACATGTTAGCATGTTGTTATGAGGTTTCTAATGTGTTCTGAATGTTGGCATGTTGTTATGAGGTTTCTAATGTGTTCTGAATGTTAGCATGTTGTTATGGGGTTTCTAATGTGTTCTGAATGTTAGCATGTTGTTGTGGGGTTTCTAATGTGTTCTGAATGTTAGCATGTTGTTGTGGGGTTTCTAATGTGTTCTGAATGTTAGCATGTTGTAATGAGGTTTCTAAGGTGTTCTGAATGTTGGCATGTTGTTATGAGGTTTCTAATGTGTTCTGAATGTTATTATGTTGTTATGGGGTTTCTAAGGTGTTCTGAATGTTAGCATGTTGTTATGAGGTTTCTAAGGTGTTCTGAATGTTAGCATGTTGTTATGAGGTTTCTAAGGTGTTCTGAATGTTAGCATGTTGTTATGAGGCTGCTGTTTTGTATGTTTTGCTATGTGGTTACTGTGATGTTTTGGATGGTTTGCATTCCTGACTGATTTCTTAAAAAAATGTATAATACACCTTTTTTATTTCTTATCAAAACAGGAATATAGCAATACATATTGAAAGATTGTCCATTTTTTTTAAAGCCAGTTGGCTACTTTTAGTCATGTTAGCCATAAACAATAATAATTTGCATTGTGAGTAATATGGTCAAAATTTCATTTTTTCATCTGAGAAATATTGCACGATTGCGCCCCATGCTATAATTTTCAGTAGCTGAAAAACTGATCAATTCGTTTGTTTTCTCTCGCATTGATTATTTTAGTGCGCTACTTGCGGGAGTGTCGAAATTTACGTTAAACAAACTACAGTACGTACAAAACTCAGCAGCCCGCATCCTGACAAGGTCCAGGACAAGTGAGCACATCACTCCTATCTTGGAGTCCTTGCACTGGCTTCCTGTCAGGTTTCGTATCGATTTTAAAATTCTCATGCTCACCTATAAGGCCTTGCACGGTCTGGCGCCACAATATCTGTCCGACCTTGTAACTACATACACCCCGGAACGTTGTCTTCGTTCATCTGATTCTGTTTTTTTAGTTGTGCCTCATACACGTTTACGTTCTATGGGTGACCGGGCTATCTCTTCCCATGCTCCAAAACTATGGAATGCTCTTCCTAATTAGATTAGACAGGCTCTTTTTGTGTTTTTAAATCTCTACTTTAAACCCACTTTTTTAGGCTAGCATATAAGTGACTCAACTTGTTTAAATGTTATGTATGTTTTTTTAATGTTTATTTTTAATGTATTTTATATTGTTTCATTGTATTCTATACTGTCCATAATGTTTATGTGAAGCGCATTGAGATGTAACTTTAAAGGCGCTATAGAAAATAAAGTTTATTATTATTATTATTATTAAAAAAGGAGGGGGTCAAGGTGCATTGACGCCATGTCAGGATTACCATATGAAATTTCAACTTGTCAAAAGCATTCACGTCCCCGTAGAACTTGTAATTTCAACTTGTAAACTCTGAATTCTCTGAGAGCTCCAACTTGTACCACTTGACCGCTCTACCACCTGACCACTGCAGATTAATTTTGTCCTTAAAAGTGTTGCCATAGAAACGCATAATTCCGAGGACACAAACAACTCCAGGTAGAACGTCACGTGTTGTAGTTATGTAATTTTGACATGTGGTGAACGCAGCATTATTAAGGAGGGACTTTCTCATGCTAGAAAGAATTTGATTGGACATCAATGTGGCATCCATATAGTTTTCACATAACAGAAAATGTGTTTATTTTAAATCTGCTTAACGTGATTTTTGTCAACATTTGGGAGTACACTAGCATAAAGATATACCTTAAATAGAACCCATTATAATCACTGACGCTGTCTACACTGGATGTAGTATACAGATGCGCATTCTTTTTCTGACATGCTCCACACACTTGAGTCTGTCGACAACAGGACAAATGGAAGAGTGAAAGAATTTTAACTTTAGTTAGTGTGTAATGTTGCTCTTTGAGCATAAACAACATCTGCAAAGTTTGCTCAGAGTTCAATGTAAAGTGAGATATTTTCTTTTACAGAAATTGCTTTTTAAGGACTACAACAAACGGCTGGTAGGGACTACAATGAGCTTCTTCCCGGGTTGGTGACATCACAAACCCTAAAATTGACATAAACCCTGTCCCCGGGAACACGCAACAAAGGGGTTGAGGCCATGTTGGGCTACTTTAGAGAAGAGGAAGAGTTGTTGTAGTTAGTACATTTGGGAGTCTGCTCAAGCTGTTGCATCTGTCTTTTCATATTTATTTCAATACAGTAAATAACACAAATGCAATAACATGTCATAAAAACAAGATGACAACATAAGTTATAACCGTAATTAAACTAAACTATACCTGTTCTATCTTCATGCAGCATCTTACAACAGTTCCCACATGAGCGATTTATAGATTATCATGACAGAATATGCTAATCAATGACTTGAAGATAGTTAACTCCACATCAGCTACATACATTCATCAACTAACCATTCAGAAACGTCCTGTTGCATTCTACATGTTGTCACTTCTTTGTGAGTCTCTCCATCATTGTCTGACTCCGGTGAACATAAAAGACTGAACAGTTTTGGACTTTTTCGGTGTGTGTCTGTGTGAGGTAATCGGAGCTGCTAACATGAGCTCTTGAAGCTACTCCCTCTTCTAGAAAAGGGGCTGGGAGTAGCAGCTCATTTGCATTTAAAGGGACATAAAAACTGAGTTTTTGGTCACCCTCAAAAAGTGACAATTTTAACACGTTATAATAAATTATCTGTGGAGTATTTTGAGCTAAAACTTCACATACAGACATCAGAGATTTATTTTACATCTTTTAAAAAGGGGCATAATAGGACCCTTTAATCAATCATAACAGTGGCCGTACTGAAAAGCCTTATGGTACGTTCACAACAGACGCGAATAAATCATGCGTTTCACGCGTTTCATTTCATTTCTTTATTTATTTAAAAGAGGACAATGTACATTGATCAACATTACAATAATGTAAATGTACCCGAGTTAGCTCAAAAGTGCTAATTTTCATCGGCAGTCCTCCAGCCAGATGTAAAAAATGGCAACCTTAAAAATAATCACAATTATAAAATCACAAAATAAAATTGCATACTACACATTATGGTTAGCAAATACAATGAATGTAAAATAGTTATATAATATATAAATACACAGAAGGAATTAGTGCCGACAGGTTTGATTCTCTACAAGCCATTTTTTTGCATAGTTGGACGCTTGAACATTTTGAGTTTACTCGCGTTATTCACGCGTGAAATTCGCTTCATTCGCGTGTGACATTAACAACAGACGCTAATTCGCGTCATGGGAAGGGCCTCTGCCAGCCGGCTCGTCTCGTTGCGAAATGGCTGACATGGATTGTTTTAAAATATGGAGAATATGCTCAATTTGCCGGCTTTAACTAGCTTGTAGTCTCAATAGGGTGAATTCAGGGTGATTGGGACACTTTTCCCTAGTCATCTCAATGGCAAAGTGTCCAAATCACCCTGAAAAAAGCGTTTTTTACAACTTTTGTCCGACCTCCTCACTCACTTTCTTCCTAGCAAAATCCTTTTTATTCCTGTTTCTATAAAGTATGAAGATGTATCGTACAGCTCCAGGTATCCACATATGATTTTGTCCTCATTGTTGTCACTACTAGAGAAAGCTCCTGATTGGTTAAAATATAATGGGCCTTTGTTGACTAAATAAACTACAAACATATATATTTCCGTTGCTCCCTCTCTGTCACATACCTGAAGCTCATTCATTATGCAGCTCATTATGCAGGGCTTATGTCTCTCAGGTGTGAAAGCCATTATTATTCATGATCTTTCGCGCCTCCTTGCATAGTGGCTTTGTAAAGAAAAAGTGTCTTACAAATTTTAAATCAGTGTATTGTTTTATGTGAATGTGTAGGCTCAATGATTCTCACATCAGTTTGAAGCAAAAACTATAGACAAATACACCCATTAGTCAAAAGTCTTGTGGACACATATCTATTGTGTTTTGAGGCCTTAATTTTTTTTTTTTTTTTCAAAAAACATAAACATTATTCTCTCAAAAATACAAGCATGTACATACATGTTGCTCACATATTATGGTAGCCCAGTTTGTACTGAATACAGTGTAATTACACTTTTGCCATTACTATGTTTATAAGCAACTGAAAAAAGCACAAATGTCAGAGCATGTCAAAACTTCTAAAGGGCCCCAAAAGAGCTTAGACTCCTAGGGGTTAAAGGGTTAGTTCACCCAAAAATGAAAATTCTGTCATTAATTACTTACCCTCATGTCGTTCGACACCCGTAAGACCTCCGTTCATCTTCGGAACAGAAATGAAGATATTTTAGTTGAAATCTGATGGCTCTGAAAGGCCTCCATTGGCACAATGGCACGGTTCACTCTCAAGACCCTTAAAAGGTACTAAAGACGTCGTTACAAAGTCCATCTCACTACAGTGGTTCTAAAATAACTTTATAAATCAGCGAGAATAGTTTTTGTGCGCAAAAAAACCCTAAATAACGACTTACATAGTGATGACGATTTCAAAACAAGGCATCATGAAGCTTCGAAGCGTTATGAATCAGTGAGCCGAATCATGATTCGGATCGCGTGTCAAACCCCCAAACTGCTGAAATCAAACCGCTGAATCGACTCGCTGATTCATAGCGCTTCGAAGCTTCATGATGCCTTGTTTTGAAATCGTCATCACTATGTAAGTCGTTATTTAGGGTTTTTTTGCGCACAAAAACTATTCTCGCCGATTCATAAAGTTATTTTAGAACCACTGTAGTGAGATGGACTTTGTAACGACGTCTTTAGTACCTTTTAAGGGTCTTGAGAGTGAACCGTGCCATTGTGCCAATGGAGGCCTTTCAGAGCCATCAGATTTCAACTAAAATATCTTCATTTCTGTTCCGAAGATAAACGGAGGTCTTACGGGTGTCGAACGACATGAGGGTAAGTAATTAATGACAGAATTTTCATTTTTGGGTGAACTAACCCTTTAACGCGGCGCGTCAAACGCTCAATTCACGCCATGTCATTCGTGCCACCTCATTTGCGCGTATCGCAGCGCAGAATGTCTATTCGCGTCTTTGCATTGACTTAACTTGTAAGTAACTCGCGCGAAACGCTTCATTCGCATCTGGTGTGAACGCACCATTAAAGAAGCCGTCCCTTAAAAACTGAACATTTCAGACAGAGGGTCAGAATGTAGATAGAAAAATAATGGTTTTTTTCCCTGCATATATTGTATTAGTTTTTTTCGTTCAAAAAAAAAAATATTAACATTATATTTGAACCTCAAGGAACATATTAAAATAAAAATAATTTTATAATAAAAGATCATCTGCTAAAGATCATTTTATTTTCAGTTCATCTCAATCTCAATTTTGTGGTCACATTAATAATCAGAACTTCTGTGTGGCCATTTATTGATGGTGGGCATCTAGGACTGTGAGACTTAGTGTTTGTATGTGTGTGTTTGTCTGGAAGACATAGCGAGAGTGCTTTATGCTGCTGCAGGCGAGGCCTATGGAACGCAGGGGTCAAGAAGATCTGACCTTCCCCTAAGGCCTGGAGTCTGGGTCAGAGAACAGCGCTACTTCCGCCCCAAACAGTCCACTCATAAACACCTCTGTCTCTGCCACAGAGTGAGCATGTCAGTGTGTGTGAGATGTGCATTGTCTTAGTGAGAGATTCTTTGTGAGAGTGAATGCACGGGTTTGTGTGAGATTATTAGTGTGTGTTTTTGCAGTAGTGGGAAAGAGGTCAAGATGGCCCGTATGTGTGTGTGAGTGTGTGTTAATTGCTGTGAGCCTTCCCATGCCCCTGCATTCAGTTGAGATAAATGCATGCTTTGTGGATGCACTGTGCAATCTTTGTGTGTGAAGGGGGTGAAAAATAGTGGCTGTAGAATAAAAAAAGAAGAAGAAAGTTGGCAGGTATGAAGGATATAGTGGCACATGAAATTGCATGAGGAATTATGTGACCACATTACACATTCGAGTGGTATGTGGCTGCATTATCTCTACCGAAATGTATGTTTGTGCAGAAAAAAACTAGGCTTGGAGAGACAAATCTGGCCCACTTTGAAAGATCAGTCATCTACTTTAACCTGATGATTCTTCTAAAAATGATGTGTAAAAATATCTGACAGAATTGTTTTTTCGAGAAAATCTGTTCCATTATGGCAATTTCATATTTACATACAGTATATGCGCACAATAAATATATACATACATATAGAAAGTTATGTGTATATACTTTGTGTGCACTGCATATATATATATATATACCGATCAGGCATAACATTATGACCTCCTATTATCACGGCATGATCTCTTCATCACGGCAGCTGTTAGTGGGTGGGATATATTAGGCAGCAAGTGAACATTTTGTCCTCAAAGTTGATGTGTTAGAAGCAGGACAAATGGGCGAATGTAAGGATTTGAGCGAGAATGTTCTGCTGGGAAACCTTGGGTCCTGCCATCCATGTGGATGTTACTTTGACACGTACCACCTACCTAAGCATTGTTGCAGACCATGTACAGCCTTTCATGGAAACGGTATTCCCTGGTGGCTGTGACCTCTTTCAGCAGGATAATGCGCCCTGCCACAAAGCAAAAATGGTTCAGGAATGGTTTGAGGAGCACAACGAGTTTGAGTTGTTGACTTCGCCTCCAAATTCCCCAGATCTCAATCCAATGGAGCATCTATGGGATGTGCTGAACAAACAAGTCCAATCTATGGAGGCCCCACCTTGCAACGTACAGGACTTAAAGGATCTGCTGCTAACATCTTGGTGCCAGATACCACAGTACACCTTCAGGGGTCTAGTGGAGTCCATGCCTCGGTCATAATGTTATGCCTGATCGGTGTATATGTTTTTGTTTAGTTTGTCCATTAATGTATTTAAAGATTGCATAGTCGCATTTATAAATGGCAATGCAATATACAGATTTACTCATTACTAATGGAATTTAATTTTATTACAATTAATCATTAAAATAAAAACATTTCAAAATGAATTAGCAATTAATTAGCACCTTTAAACATGCTAATTTAATAAACAATATTTGTTAAATATAAAAAAGTATTAAACAAAGTTTGTACTTTAAGTTAAGGTAAATCAAAGTTAAAGTAAATAAAATCTAATCTAATTTGCTTGCATTTTTACTGTTCACTTCCTATCACATGGGAGTGTCCTTGCTTAAGTCATCCTGGTGTCATGAAGATTTCATCATTATAATTATCATCATCACAGTCATGCTTTCTCATATATACTTCCTGCAGCCTCCACAGTGCAATCATCACAACTTGCAGTGTGTTCAGAAACCAGACAATTACACTGAGTCCATGGGATTAGACTTAATGGCTGTAGGTAGTGTTTCCTGTCTAAAGTGGATTATCCTCAAGGCAATAAATGAAAACCCCATTACAGAAATGGCACCCATGGCTGACACTGTACTCGGCCATCATCCAGCTCTGTACCAGCCTAAATACACACCGGCCACAGTCCCAGGCCCTTATTAGACAGTTGAGGGAATCTTATGTAATTCTTTGGGACTGATCCCAAGTTCTTCAGAACTGAAATAGTAGCCTACTGTACTTCTGATTTCTCTATGGGTGAATTAGTGGGAATTATTTGGGATTAGGCTGACAGGTTCCTGATACATTTCTTAGATGCATATTTCAAAGGAACGTCTACTAAATATAAACGGAACCAAAAAAGTATTGGCATCACTCATATTTTTACAGGAAGTTTGGGTGGAGCATATACAGCTCTGGAAAAATTAAGAGACCACTTAACATTGATTTCTCAACATTAAGTGGTCTCTTTTTTTTTTCCAGAGTTGTATATAGCCAATATAATTGTTAAATCACAGCCATGAATTTGAATTTTGTCTTTCTAGTCAATTGCAGGTGTTATTAGGGGGAAGGGAATTCTCATTTTAGAGAGCATTTGATTGGACAAAAATCTGTGAAGTGCAACATGATTCATCAATATTTTCGGTTTGGTTTGCAAGACTAAATGTTAATTATCTGCTAAATTGGCCCGTTCATTCATATGTTCATTTATTTTAATGTTTAAAAGTACACTAGCATAGGTGACTTAGTGTTCATCCTCTGTAGTTCCTATAAGTTTGGAAATCATAATCACAGTGAATTTTTGTTTGGAATAACATGGACTCATTTGATAACTTTATATTTTTCTCTCAACAGTTGTCTCTTTTAGTGCTATGCAACATAATGAATAGCAAACAATGCTTATTAGGTTTAAAATTGATGTTTTTGTAGTGCCCCGAAAAAAAAAGACGGGAAATAGTTACACAAGTCTGTCTCATCATAAACAGGCTAAGTGAGAATTTTCTGGCAAGCTTACACAAACAACATGCAAACATACACTAAATGCAATAAAGTAAACGATACAAATACGAAAAATTAAAATTCATCATTGTGTACTATTTTCATACAGGATTGGAATGACATGAGAATGAGTCTATGTTAAGACAGTCTAAAAGCCACACAACTCATTTTGATTCTAATTTATTAATAAAAAGTACATTTTTACATGCATTAAGATCAGTTAAAACACTTTCTATGTGTGAAAGAATTAGGTCGTCTCTGATCGAGGCAGCCAACTGCTAAAAAAAAAAAGGAATACGAACATCTTTGATAGTGTTAAAGGCTCCAGAATTTTCTATTCGGCCAAATTGGAGCTAGCCACAGGAGGTTAACATTATACAGTTAACCTTCTCACACTCAAAATGTATATGGTTAAACATGCATGCGTCTGCCCAGCGGCACAAAAAAGAGGAGAAAGATAGCAGGGTAACCGAAGCCTAAAAGGTAAAGAGACAGAGGTAATGGCTCCCTGATGAAATCTGATAAAAAGCAATTGAGCTGAAGCATGCGTGCTGCCTCGAGCCACACCTGAACTGTACGTGTGCACGTGTGTGAGTGCATGCATTTGTCGACGGGGCTAATCAGCGCGGTGCTGAACACCCTTAGAGACAGGTGGAGGGGTGTGTGTGTGTGTGTGGTGTGTGGTGGCAGGCCGGCCCAATGGGGGGGCTTCCAGAGGTCTAGCTAACTAATGAAGCGCAGAAAATTAAACTGGCCTCTCCTCTCCTCCTCTGGGCGGCTGTGGAGACAAAGCACTCGACTAGAGTTTCACATTTGCTAGGGTCTCATCAAAGCTCACACTGAGGTATTTCCACCCCTGAGGGACGGTGCTCTAAATAAGAAATACAAAAAATTGAATCAGGATGTGTGCAAAGCAAGCCTTAGAGCTGCACAATTAATCTAGAACATTATCAAGATAATGATTACAGCAGCTTAGATTCACTTGTAAGAAGTGTTGTTTTCATAATTCCATCTAGGTCAATATGCACCGCTGCATAAAGATATTCTATTTACAACATGTTTTTTTGCAGCAGCAGCAGCAGTTGATCATTAGAACCAATTACAGTCAGGTTAGATGGAGCTATAGAAAATTATAGAACTCTTTTATTGAGCAAAATGCTCAGTTCGACTACCGTAACATGGAAGCTTGACCTTTGTTCTAGTTGTTGTAAATTTCAAAAAATTTGAATTTTAGAAATTTGAGTTGTAAAATATGAAAACTTAGATGGTAATTTCTTAAAGGGTTAGTTCATCCAAAAATGAAAATTCTGTCATTAATTACTTACCCTCATCTCGTTCGACACCAGTAAGACCTCCGTTCATCTTCGGAACACAAATGAAGATATTTTAGTTGAAATCTGATGGCTCTGAAAGGCCTCCATTGGCACTATGCACTTTACACTCTCAAGACCCATAAAAGGTACTAAAGATGTCGTTACAAAGTCCATCTCACTACAGTGGTTCTACAATCATTTTATAAAGCGACGAGAATAGTTTTTGTGCGCAAAAAAACCCGAAATAACGACTTATATAGTGATGACCGATTTCAAAACAATGCATCATGAAGCTTTGAAGCGTTCTGAATCAGCTAGTCGAATCATGATTCGGATCGCGTGTCAAACCACCAAACTGCTGAAATACGTGACTTTGGCGATCCAAACCGCTGAATCGACTCACTGATTCATAACGCTTCGAAGCTTCATGATGAATTGTTTTGAAATCGGTCATCACTATAGAAGTTATTATTTAGGTTTTTTTTGTGCACAAAAACTATTCTCGTCGCTTTATAAAGTTATTGTAGAACCATTGTAGTGAGATGGACTTTGTAACGATGTCTTTAGTACCTTTTATGGGTCTTGAGAGTGTACAGTGTATTGTGCCAATGGAGGCCTTTCTGAGCCATCGGATTTCAACTAAAATATCTTCATTTGTGTTCCGAAGATGAACAGGTTCTTACGGGTGTCGAACGACATGAGGGTAAGTAATTAATGACAGAATTTTCATTTTTGGGTGAACTAACCCTTTAATATGAATATTTACTGGTAATTTCACCTCGCATTTTTGAAAATTTCAAAAGAATATTTTTTTTTGTCAAAACATAAATCCATAAAATAGTCCACAATATAAATTCAAATCAACAAATTTTTTTAATTCAAATCTTATAGTCATCTTTTAATATTCATACAAATCAGATGTTTAAATCAGTCTATAAATGACAACTCATTCTATTGAGGCAGTTTTATTCAGTCTGATCCAGAGATGCATAACTTCTTTAGAATCTATTCCAATGTAGAAACACAATTGAGCCGTACAACAAAATTCTTGTTCTTTTTTTAAAGGGATAGTTCACCCAAAAATGAAAATTCTGTCTTCATTTACTCACCCTCAAGTTGTTCCAAACCCATATAAATTTCTCTGTTCTGCTGAACAAAAATAACATACTTTGCAGAATATGGGTAACCATTTACTTCTATAGTAGGAAAGAAAATACTATGGAAGGCAATGGGTTTCATCAACTGTCTGGTTACCAACATTCTTCAAAAATATTTTTTGTGTTCAGCAGAATAAAGAAATGTATACAGGCTTGGAACAACTTGAGGGTGAGTAAATGATGACAGAATTCATTTTTAATGAAAAGTAATAATATTGATTACATATAAAGGTAAATAATCAATAAATAATCCTATAGTGCATGAGCTGAGAATGAGAAAGGTGGCTTGTATGAGTTTGGCCGCGTGTTTTCTTTGAAAGAGCAGTGGATGAAAAGCGGTTTCCTCTTCTTTTCCTCTCTGTTGTAGTTAGGAGGTCTGTTTTTGCTCAGTGGCTACACAAATAACACAGCTGTCATTGGGAGTATCTCCCAGGTACACTTTATCTTCCCCAGCTCTTGAGAAAGAGGTTTGACCTCTATTTGCAAAGGTAACTGAGAGTGTGTTTATTGCAGCTGTGTTTTTTCCAAGCACAGGAAGCAAACACAGACATGTACAGTATGTGTGGTGCAATCACACACACACACACACACACACACACACACACACACACACACACACTCACACACACACACACACACACACACACACACACACACACACACACACACACACACTACACATACATCCACATTATGTCAGAAATTTTATAAACTCTCTTCATGAAGTTCCATTATTTGCCTGAATGTCCTACAAAGCCGTTGATTCAGAAGCATTTTTATTCGGTGAAGGCCAGGTATTTGCCAAAGAATTGTGAAAAATAGCAGGTTTTTTTTCTTAATAATGACAGCATATTAACTGCCCAAAAGCTATCATACCTCTAGCCTTTGTCCCAGTTATGAGATTAACAGCAACCATATTTAGCGTCTATTGACCAACAACTGGGACTCTATTTTGTGCTCCAACATTGTGGCTTCACAATACATGTTGTCTTCTCCAGTACTCTCCTTATTTTCTTCTTTTGTGCAGTTTGTGCACGCTAAGGTGGACATTGTTAGCCGCTACCGCTTTTTATAATTGCAGTTTTAGACCTATTGGGCCGAATAGATTGATTCTTTTTTTCGTTTGTTGAACCGAGAAGCCTTGTGTATTTGACTTGATTCAGACCCTACACCACCCCGCTTGTGCAATCACCTCCACCCACCCCCTCCTTTTTTAAGGCTAACTTTGTGTCGCCATCAAAGTGAAATACTGTAAAACTTCAAAAAAAGGGGGGTATGAGGTGGACGAATGTTGCCATCTTTTGGTGTCCCTTTATGCTCCGCTTTAGCATAACAATTTGGTTGTGATCTAAGAAAGCAATGCTAAAAGCAATATATTTGATTTGATGTGTAGCATTCTTCTATTGTGAGGCCTTGACCTTGGTCAGTGAATGGCACATGGATGTTTTCAGAGTAAATCAAAAGATGCACATCCTGCCAATCTCCATCTTTATTTGTGTATGTGCATGCATTTTTGTGCAAATGCTTGTTTGGATACTGGTAGGAATGTATTTAGTCATTTTATATTGCAACAGCAAACTCCCCTTTTAGATTTGTAAGGAATAATACAAACCTGAACCTCAAAGACAAGGTCGGTTTGAGCATCACCTTTCAGCCAGAGGAATTCTACTCTTAGAGTCACTCACTTAGGAGACTCAATGCCATTCAGTATATCAATAATACTTTACAATCCAAGCACCTGGAGGGATCTTTCCTTCTCTGAACCACAAAAGAAGAGCGAAAGAAAACGAATTTGGCTTGGAAACCTGAGAGGAATCAATGTAGTGGACCTGCAATGAAATTTGATAAAAAGCAATTTAGCGTAAGCATGCAACAAGAGCAAAGGCACAACAACAACAGATCAGAGCCAAGGCATTGCGGCATAGGAGCAAGGTGGCTGGTGGGGAATCTGCCATTGAACTTAGATGCTCCTTCACACTTATTATGGTCACCCTGATTTTGCCAAGTAAGACATTCCTGGATTAACATATTTTACCCCTAAACCTAACCCTACCCATACCTTACCCCTAGAGCCAAAGGGAAATGAGGTGAATAACACTAATGTAGAAGCAGCTAACCCTGGTTTTAAGCCTAAATTTGACATAAACTGTAAACTTGTGCCTCATATCTGATTGGTTGGTTGAAATGTTGTTCCAGGATAAAGATGTTGATACGTCAAATCACGTTCACCCTACAGCCTTGCTCCCAAACCAAGGGGTCAGGGTTTGACTGGTTAGCATGGCCCAGTTTGTCCCTGTTCGTAAAATGCAAATTTATATTTTTGTAAAAATGTGCTTTAAAATTAAGTCACTACCTCAACATGTCATATTCGTTCATTTTAGAACAATTTAATAGTAATTAATTTAAATTAATTTTATTTGACTAAAATGTCTCAAATGTAAAAGTTTGCAAAACATTTTATTCATAAAAAAATTATTTCAGATTACGAAGCTCAAGACTACAGTATGATTGTATTTGAAACTAATTGATTTTCTAGAATTTTAGTGCATTTTTATTATTTTGTGGTATTTTTTTTCTTTTAGATTGTCGTCATCAGTTTTAATTTTAATCGTTTACTTTTAAAAGTAAACATTTTTCGTCTTTGTTGCCATTGACAAAAAAACCCTTCATTAACCAAAATTTTTGTCAGTAATTTTGTTTTCCTGTAATTAACACTGAATTTGCATGTACAATAGTGTCCTCACAGGTCCAGATGAGTCTTTTTCCGAGAGACCACCATACTCATCCCTCTCTATCTCTCCCATCTCTTATGGCATCTCTCATTCTCTTTCTCTATCCCCTCTCTCACGCTCTACATTTTCGATACTGTGCACATGAGAGAGTTATTGAAGAGTGGTTGATTGGAGTAACACATACAGTGTAAGCGTATGGGCAGAGTCTGTGTGTGTGTATCGTACACACCTCCACCCACGCCCATGAATCCTGCTCCCTCTGTACCGTATCTGTATCGACACCTCGTTAGTGATCTGATGGCTTGGTTGTGGAGGCTGTTTTTGGAGAACTGCTGCTGCTTTTTTTTCTGCCTGTTAATGAACACTTTCCCAATCACTCCTAAAGTTTAGCAGCAACAGCTGTTTCTGGACCTTCTCATAACCGCAATAACATATTATTGATTATTTTGTTATGCTGGTTGAAAGTCGTCTCATACCCTGATAGCAATTACTGTTAGGCTATGTGGTCTAAATGTATTTTTTATAAATATATATCGTCTGTGGTCCATAAAATGTTCATTCAATCATTGCATTCACTCCGAATGAATTGATAACATGTTCCCTGTTAGTCAATGTGTGTTTGCATACCACTGCGCAGCCTGTTCACGCAGACATGATACGTCATCAGTTGTTTACGTTTGTTATTGTAGTACTGTTACTCACTGTACTGTAAAGTTTTCTCATTGGTGAATGAATGACACATGATCTAATCCAATAACGTTGTCTCTGGTCGTCTCACTTCTGGTCTGAAAGAGGTGTGGTTTTGGACGGCGATTTGCAGGGAGGGGGGATTGTATGCTTTCAATGTTAGCCGGCTAAAGTTAGCATTTCCCAGATCACTATAGCACCTTTAATTCTCTGCCTTCATTGAAGCGCGCACACACACATCACTCGGAGATTAGAAATAGTGCTGCGCACACATATGAACATTCAGAAATGCAGAAACGTATCAACGCTGCCCTGCGAGTTTTATTAATGAAATGGCTTTACTACTGAATCGCTAGATTATATTTCTCAGGAATGAAGGGGTAACATAATTGTTTTTGAAGGACTTAAACTCATAACTTCATTGTTAGAGAGAGATGCTGCTCAGGCACACTTGCGCATCTCCTATCTCTCTCTCTCTCTCTCTCTCTCTCTCTCTTTCTCTCTCTCTTTCTCTCTCTCTCTCTCTCTCTCTCTCTTTCTCTCTCTCTCTCTCTTTCGATAATTAAAGCAAACCACACTGCTTTATCTCTTTATCTGAAAGAGAGCAGAATGCTAACGATGCAGTGATGCCAGTAACGCGTTACTCTAATCTGACTACTTTTTCCAGTAACGAGTAATCTAACGCGTTACTATTTCCAAACCAGTAATCAGATTAAAGTAATTTATCCAAGTCACTGTGCGTTACTATTTTTTTAATTTTCCTTAGTAAAAATATATATTTTTGCTTTCTTCTTGCATCTCGGGGAGAGTATTTATGTTAAGTGAAGTCAAGAAAGTCTGTCTTTATTACATTTTTTATTAAAACATGTTTGTTTTTTTTCAGGAAATATTTTTTAATTTCAATTTAAAATGTCAGGAGATACATTGTTGACGTTACTGTCAAAAATGCACTTCATGCACATAAAGTGAGTGTTGGCAAAAACGGTTGTCATTTTAATGTTGAGGCGGCAGGGGTGTTGTCGGCAGCTGCTGAATGTAACTAATAAAGTAACTTGTAATCTAACTTTTTAACTAATTTAACTGATTACTCCTTTAAAAAGTAACTTAGTTACTTTACAGATTACTTGATTTTAAAAGTAACTAAGTTACTTTTTAAAGGAGTAATCAGCAATCAGTAATCAGATTACTTTTTCAAAGTAACTGTGGCAACACTGACGAGTAGTAACTGAAAACAATAATCATTTTTACCCTTCTGGTCAAGTATTGCACTGCAAACATCAATAACAGCTTGAACTTTTCAGAGCCGGTGTTCTGTCGATTTGTCCTAGCACAATTCGACAGCAAAAAATGCTACCTATCAGATTGTGCTACCAGCATCATATTCATATGGTTTGAGGCTTTATTAACATCCATACCTAAACCTACCCTTAAAACAATGTAAATATAAAAATAGATATATTAAATAATGATGTGCGCATGCACAGTCAGCTCCGGTATACGACAATCTGATGGGTAGGATGAAATGTTAGGACACCGGCAAAAGATCATAGTAAGCAGGATAATCCACGACTAGCTGTGCATTAAACAATTTGAATGCACCCTGTGAAGGCAACCTCCGCTTCGCGGAGCCTCCATGTCATGCATTAAAATGCTTTAATGAACAGCTAGCCATGGATTATCCCTTACTTTATTATATTATATTGTAGTATAGTATATTATATTATTCATTATATTATATTAATTGATCATTAGCACTGCCTGCTTTTTATATAGCTTTTATAAACTTTTTTATAAAAAAGAACATACTCTTTTTTTATTATACATTTTTCTTTACAGTTAGGATAGTTGCTAGTCATTAGTCCCATTGCATTTACAGCTTAAGTGATTGGCTCAAACATTTTTGTGCTTCCATCAGCAAGGAACATGCGAGTAATTTTAGAGGCAAAATCATTATGAAAGATTACGAAGACAAACCTTTTTGCTTTGGAATAACTCGTTCACAATAACACCAGGAATGTGTATTAAGAAAGTAAACATGTTGACCTCAAGAGCACTAAGGTGTTGAAAACTGGTCTCGTCCACACTGGCTGAATTACTCCATGACTGCGTTTCTTTCATCCAGGCCCTTCTGAGCACTGGTGTGACTTTCGCTAAGCTCTCAGCCCAACTTGCGAGAGACAAAGAGACGGAGCGGTAGATTAGAGAAGGGTTCTGCTCCTGTCTGACGGATTTAAGACACAAAGGTACGTTGGGCCTGTGATTCCAGCTTTCCCTGCAGGAACTCTCTCCACACTCCATCAAACTCAAAGCTAGCTGCGTGCAGGTAACACAAGTTTGTGTGAGAGTTTGCAACAGCGTAAACCAAACAAAACATGAAACGCCGCTCTAGCTCTGTTTCATCTGCGCAAGACTCCCAGGCTGTTTGGGAAGAAGAAAGGAAGTTATTTTTCTCTGCTTTTTTCCGTGAAAGACTTTCCTTTGACAGATTGGGTAGGAAAATGAAGAGATGATTGTTTTAGAGGAATGTTGTTGGTTCAATAGCAACATTAGTGTAGCCTGTTCAAACCGTGCGCTTGCAGATAAACGCACACTCCCTTTTAAAAGTTTGCACAACTTGGGCCTGATAAGCAAACATCCTTTTCAGTGTGTTCATTGGTGTGCCTCAATGAAAAGTGTTTCCGTGTTGCTGCATTGTAAAACCTGGGAAAAAGTTTAAGTTGTTTGAGTACAAAAATGGAGGCCTGTTTCTCTCCCCTGTACTGGCTTTCATCACTGCGTTTTTTTCCGGTAAATAAGACGTCGTCTTTGTAACCCCTCTTCCCCATTTATGATAAGACTTAAACAGAGGTCTGCGTTCCTACATCCGTACACACACGCGTACTCACACACTCAGATACTATTGTTACCGTGGCTATAATTGCTGAGAGACAATAGCGGCTGTCTTCAGGGCTTTGTTGTCTGTTGGGTGCCATGCCAACCACAGCAGGAGAACTGTCTTCATGTTATCTGTCTTGATATAGGTATTAGCTAATTATGCAGAGAATTCATTTCAATACATTTGGCCAAATGAAAGGCTTATGAGCAGGCCCATAGTCTGCAGACTATTTTCTGCACTGAGAATGGATTTAAATCTGGTAAAATGTTTAATGGTTATAGTACTGCACTATTATTGGTAGCTGAATTATCAGCATAGTCAAGGTACTTTAAATATTTATTATAAAATGGATAATCCGGTAAAAAAAAAGTTTTATATATTTTGCAGAACCTGATTTTACCAACATCTTTGTTGATCCTAGAACAACATTCCAATCAATCAGATTTGAGGACGTTTGAGGATTTGAGGACGAAGTTTAGTATATCAAGTTTAGGCTTACATCCATGGGGTGAGGTGCTTGTACATCAGTGTACATCACCTATGATTTCCCTCTGATTTTAGGGATAAGTTATGGGTAGTGTTAGGTTTACGGGTATGGATATATGGTTAGCATTACATTTTCAGACAGGAATTGTTTTCCTTGATCAACAAAAAATGGTGATTAGGGTTAGGGCTAACGCATCTCAGGGCGTGCATATATTTCATCTGACATTATATTTGTTTATTCTCATTTCTCAATTTTTACATTTAATATTGCCTTTGCTGTCAGCTAACACTAATATTTTAATAACACTGTTCAAATTAATATTTATTTTTCATACTGTACATTACATTGTTGTGATTCCTAGATTCACTGAAGTTGATTTTAGTTTAGAATAAATAAAAAAAACATTATTCAGTCATAATAGTATAGAATTTTAAAGTTCCCCTGTTATGCTGTTTTCTCCTACAAGTTTACATGTAGGGGTGTGCATTGGGACTGCCCTCACAATTCGATTCGATTACGATTCACCAGGTAACGAATCGATTCAATTCGATTCTACGATGCATTGCGATGCATCAAAATTCTACTGCACACAACAAGGCAAATTTGTAATCAGTCATGAGGCAATACAAGCAGTCAGATATTGAACAACAGATTTTATTGGCTGCTACGTGTGTATTATCACTCTCCTGTATCTTTGACATAAATGTCATTAAATAAAATAAAATTGAATGGTACAGGGTATTGGATATGGCATTTTCAAACCTGAAAAAGAAAACATAAATCACTGCTTTCAGTGCTTTGAATGAGAAATGTTTCTCTTCTCTGCTTTCGAACCATTTGAAATTAAAATAGAGCAATAATAACAGCCAACTTTTTCCAGCAGTGAACATAAGTGTTTTAATTAATCAGTAATCTCCCATCTTGATTGTTGTTGTTGTTATGACCCCGGAAGTAATTGAAACTTCACAACTTTATTGTCCAACTCAAGGCCAGAAAATAAATGACATAATCGATTATGGCACTTAGCCGCATCGATGCTGAATCGTGCATGCCCCGCATTGCGATGCATTGCCGAATCGATTATTGTTGACACCACTATTTACATGCATCAAAGGTAAAAAAAAAAAACAGTTATTTTCTCATAATATAAACTGCACATCACCAAATTTTTCAATGATTCTCAAATGACTCAGCCCCTCCTCTCCACAAGCTACTCTGCTCTGATTGGCCAGATGGTCCAGTCTGTTACGATTGGTCTACCGCTTACAGCACGTATCAGAAGCTAAACACCCATTACCATAACTGAACTTCAGCCGGAGGCTTCCTAGAGCTCAGCGATTATACACACTGTAAAGAAAGTAACGATTGCGTCAATTTTACCATATCAAACCTAGTGCGAGTCCGATGATGAAACGAGAACTAATTATTCAACCTGAACCTCCATCGCAAGGACGACTTGAGCAGGACGTTTCTCAGTGATGCGCTACTCATTTTGAGGAACATTGTGAGATGTTGCAACTGTAATTCCTCACCATTAGCATTAACAAGTGTACATCTATCAAAACCCAGATGTGTATATTTTTAATTCATTGTAGTGCAAATGCGGGAACTGTTTCAATAACAGCGCACACGTTAGCCGAGCACTAACGTGAATGACTGATGTAAAATTAAAGTTTGCAAAACAAATCTTGCTCAATCCTTAATCATTACTCAAAGTAGTAAGAATGACAATCTGCATTAATAGACACAGTTTTAGGTAATAGTGGCCCACTGCTGATTAGCATTAACTATTTCAGTCAGAAAGTAATAACGTGAGTTAACCGGAGACCTACACAATATAAAACACAGGACTACATATTTTGAACCCCCGGTAGAAAATATACATCAATAATTATTCGTACTTGCAGGTTGTGATTCTGAGAAACAAGCTGGTCCAAGTAAACTGGGTACTGACCCATCTTTCAAGAGCAAGTGTTTTACGAATCCCGTAATGAAGGGCTGGTCAAGTTGTTCCCAAGTGGACAACGTTGCAAATGTGTTAGCTAGTGACATGTAGCCGTAACTGATTGGGATTCGAATTCCTCGTTTAGATGGTTCAGAGTCGATTCTTTCTTTTGCTAGACAATAACTTTATTTAGCAAGCACTTTAGACTTTACAACTTTGCAGACCGTTCACATTCACAAAAAAAACGTAATCTGGGCACTTTAATATTGGCCATTATTGATTATCATCAATAACATGAAAACAATTATTGGCTTAATCGTATCAGCTGGAATTTTAAGATTGGTTCATCCCTAATTCCACAAATAACTTTGCTGAACCTAACGTTTTGTTAAAAATATGTCCTTAATATTTGAATGTTTTTTGTTTTGTTTTTGTTGTTTTATAAGAGGTAAAAGCAGTGCTGTATCGTCAACCCGATCTCATGAGAAAACGTAACTATTTTACGAGGTGGCAATTTTGTGCGATGTAATTTGTATGGAAACAAGATTTTTAAAGAAAAGTATGAAAAAACATGAAGGTCTAACCGTCCGTTGGGTGTAAGCAGATTGTACGAAAATATTGGAATGATATCATAAGAATTCATGTGAATTCGTCAAAATGTAAAATAGTTACAAATTGCCTTGATATTGTGTTGGGATTACAGTTGCATGACATGCATAACAACACCCTTTAGACATGACTATATTTAATAATTTTAGCACACCCCGAAATTCCTATTAAACCATGATAGACTACACACAAACTGTGCAGCTTGTGTATTTTGTGTATTGCGTGTTGTTTGGTTGTTTTGAAAAGACAAAAGGTGGTCTGAGGTGTAAAGATCAGACTTCTCCTGTTTTTACCCTCGGCTTTGTGTAGTGTTACTCATAGGGTGTCTGTTTCTGGCCACTGGCTATGAGAGCTGAGCTGTGGGTGCTGAGGTAATGTCAGCGAGTCAATGTTGAGAAGAATTATCGAGATTTTTTTTTTGTTCATGCTGTTAGATGCCACACTATCTTCTCTTTGTGAGGACAGTTGCCCAAGGCTTGTTTGTTAGGTCGCCATTTGAAATTCATCCTTTGCTTCAGATGTGACAGATCTTTAGGGCCTTGAGCAATGTTTTATCTCTGAGTGTGTGGCGAGTCTTCCGTCTTGTTCTCTTAGATGTGACTGTGCGTCCGCCCACTTGGTCTTATTTTTGTTTGAATTGCCAGTCAGCAACATGTGTCATTTATCAGTGTTTGTGGAGAATGAAATCGTCTGTGAAAGAGTAAAAGCCAGCATTTGCTTTAATGATGCTGGTAGTTTAGATCCATATGGTGCTTTTGCTGTTAACAGATTAGCATACTTTCTCTCAGTCATACATCACACATGCAGAGCATTTATGGTTTACCGCAGTTATTGATTTTACTCTGTCAAGGGTTTCATTTTTCTCCCTTCACATAAGGTTCACATGTGTATCTCTGAGAGGTTTTACGTGGCTTTATTTTTGTTCCGTAATTTTCATTAAATGATCAGTATGCAGATGTGCCATTTTGACAAGCAAGCACTTTGATACGGTTTGATTAATAATAATTAACATATTAACCTTACAGTAATTGTCTGCCACACTGAGAGACATTATTCTGGCAATGATGTCAAAAGTGTATTCATGTTTGAGTGTACATGGCGTTTATGCCTCGTTCATACCACTAGCTAGGTTATTGCTACTGTTTGGTTGCTAGTAGATAGTTCTGGTTGCAAAAGTAATGGTTATGAACATCGCTGGTCATGCCCACATCTAGTCATCTAATCATCGCTGATGATCATATCACTAGAAGCAGTAAGTTTAACTCATTTTTGTGATCAGTTTTTTCAAACAGTTCGTTTCAATGAACTGTTTGAAAGATGCTTTCAGTGATTATTTTACTTAATTATTAATCAAAATGTGCTCCCTGACATCCCATCTTGGCATATAGAGTGCTGCAGGCATGACTTTTTTTTGTAGACCAAAACCTGTTTAGTTTCACACACAAAAATAGTTTTAACTCTCGGCTTATTATGAATCGAAAATGTCCATGAAAAATATGGTTCTTGGTTCATTGAGTCATATTCAGTCTGATTCATGGATGAATCGTTCAGGCAGACATGGGCTGCTTCCAAATATTCCCTACTATATACACCGATCATAATATTGTGTCCCCCTTTTGCTGCCAAAACAGCCCTGACCCGTCGAGGCATGGGCTCCACTAGACCCCTTAAAGTTGTACTGTGGTAACTTGCACCAATATATTAGCAGCAGATCCTTTAAGTCCTGTAAATTGCAAGGTGAGGCCTCCATGGATCGGACTTGTTTGTTCAGCACATCCCATAGATGCTCGATTGGATTGAGATCTGGGGAATTTGGAGGCCAAGTCAACAACTCAAACTCGTTGTTGTGCTCCTCAAACCATTCCTGAACCATTTTTGCTTTGTGGCAGAACATTGCCCAAAGCATCTCGCTTGCCCATAGTGTATCCTGGTGCCATGTGTTGCCCAGGTAAGCGATGCACATGCAGCCGGCCATCCACGCGATGTAAAAGAAAATGTGATTCATCCGACCAGGCCACCTTCTTCCATTGCTCCGTGGTCCAGTTCTGATGCTCACGTGCCCACTGTTGGCGCTTTTGACAGTACAGAGGGGTCAGCATGGGCACCCTGACTGGTCTGCGGCTAAGCAGCCCCATACGCAAAAAACTGTGATGCACTGTGTATTCTGACTCCTTTCTATTAGAACCAGCATTAACTTCTTGAGCAATTTGAGCTACAGCAGCTCATTGATCAGACCACACGGGCCAGCCTTTCGCTCCCCACGTGCATCAATGAGCCTTGGCCGCCCATGACCCTGTCGCTGGTTCACCACTGTTCCTTCCTTGGACCACTTTTATACTAACCACTACAGACCGGGAGCACCCCACAAGAGCTGCAGTTTTGGAGATGCTCTGACCCAGTCGTCTTCCCATCACAATTTTGCCCTTGTCAAACCCGCTCAAATCCTTATGCTTGGCCATTTTTCAACTTTGAGGACAAAATGTTCACTTGCTGCCTATTATATCCCACCCACCAACAGGTGCTGTGATGAAGAGATAATCAGTGTTATTCACTTCACCTGTCACATGGGAAAAAAAGCCCAGATGGCTTACCACTTAAGATAGAGATTAAACATCCAGTGGACACTTTACTATCTCATGAGGCCATGGGAAAGAAGTTGTGAATGGCAGTGAAGTGACTCAGCTGACGCTGGTAGGTCACCTGATAATGACAACATCAAAAATGTAGCATACAGTAGTGGCCAAAAGTGATGTTCGGAGGGCATATTCGTTTTTAATTAAACTACAAGTTCTATTAAACCTAAAAATATGGAGGAAGAACAAAACACTAAACTATTTATCTGATAAAAAAAAGTAAACTTTGCATGCGTTTATATTTTTTAACAGCCTGGTCAGAAATTATGTCCACACAATTTGGCATGTTTCTTTGCTTTATCACAAATAAAACCATTGACTCAATTACACAATATGCTTACAAAATCTTTAACAGATTTTTAATAATACTTGAATAAAGGGTGAATATGTAAATTTTCCTAGGCCGTATATCACTTATATATAAGTCAATACTGTACATCCATATAACATTTATACTATATAGAGCATACTTTTTTTTAATGTTTGAGAAGTAATTTTTACTCAAAAGAAGTTGGCTGCACTCATAGTATGTGATTTTGGATGAAGCATTTGTGAACCTTTATGAACCAAATGATTAAAGAGATCATAACAACAATTTGTTAATAAATTAGACCTCACTAGCTAGAAGTCTTCGAAAATAATGAATTCAAGTCATTTTGTCACTGCCGTTAAAAACAGAGCATTACTGTGTATGCCAAAAAAAAGTATGGATGGCACAGCATGCAAGAGAAATGTTTTGTAACAGTTTGTGTATACGGGAATGAAATTAATTTAGAAAGTTGAGAGGATTCCAGAATATTCTCATTATGTGAGCGGCCTGTTAGCACTTGTTTCTTTGAGTGACAGCTATTGCAACCCGAAATGTATCTCTCACACTACACACCTTTCAATAACACACTTCTTCATTTCACACACACCGACGCCACACAGGTCTTGCAGACCCTCTGGAAGTGACCTTTCTACTTAGACAGCATTTCTGTGCTGCATAAGTACATCATTGGCAAATTCTGACACAAAATGCATTTATGATGCCCAATAATGCTGTTGAGGTAGGCAGAGCCGCACAGACCTAGCATGTGTGTGTCTGTACACTCAGCGAAATAGAGACATCAACTCTGTCTAAAAATATGAGCACTCAAATTAGTCCCAATTAACATGTGCACTGTAGTTTATGGTTCATAAATCGGTAAACAGGGCTTTCAAAACATCTTTATTACACCATGAGGCCAAAAATTAGCTCTATGGCTGCCTCAAATGGAGATTATTTATTATATTTACAACATCCACATGACAGTTTTACATCACAATCATCTGCTGATGATGTCATCACAACAAATCATAATAGAGTGCGACAGTCGGGTTCCATTCATTTTCTCTATAGGGAAAGTGATTTTTAACAATAACTTATAAACCTTTATAGACAAACTATACCATGAGTTCCGAGGTTGTTAATCGATGATTTATGCTTTTGTCGAAGCCATCCAGTTGCATTATTTCATTTTATTTATTTTTTTTAATAATCATTTTTTATATTTACAGCTGCATTTGTGGTGGAAAAAATACATTACCCATGAAAGTAAATTCACAAATCAGAGAGTTGCAGCAAGCAAATGTACCTTTAAAATATATTGTTTCCATAAATCAATAATCTATTAAACTACTTTAAATGAATAATTTTATATTTCTCCATCACTTTTAATGTGATTCGCAATGCTTCATGGGATTGTAGTTCTCCTCATTAACAATTTTGTACCGATATTCAAATATTTTTTTGCTTCAAATAAAAGTTTGTAATATTGTGATTCACCTCGTAGCTGGTTGGCTTGGTTCATGACATATAGAAGACGTTTTTTTTTTAAGCCTATTAGAAAAATGAATTGAGAAAATACATCCGAAACCAACGCTACAGGACAAAGTGGCCGGGCACTAATGCAATTATCTGCACACGTCTTTCCTGGACTTTTTATACATGGGGTGGTCCCACCACAAGGGGACAGTGCCTAATACGGGTAAGCAAGTACCTATTTATGACCCAATCAGTCAGTCACATTTGAAGGTAGTTAAAAATTCATCAGTTTTCATTTTATGATTTGGTGGAAGAATATGTGGGGGATGCGGTTGTGGACCCCCCACGAGCCCTGACACAATTCGAACACTCCCTAATATTAATTGTAAAAGATGTTTCACGCTCATTATTACATCTCTGTTTTTTTCTCGTTCTCTCTGTGATTGGTGAGGTGAAACCCAGGTCAGTGTGTTACTCATCAGGCTGCAGGAAATGACCCACTTCCTCTGACTCTGGATCAGCGGGGTCTAGTACAGCTGAGTCAGATCACTCACCAGCTCCAGACCGACCTGTTTCGTGCTGCTACTGTAGATTCTGACAGAAATATCTAATATATAGTGAAAATGTGGTGATTTGGTCCAAAGTGTATGTATTCCACATTGCTCCGACACATTCATAGATGAGTAAACATCTCTCCTTTGTGCTTTCTCTACTCCAGCAGCTCCAGAAGACCAAAGGCCAGTCAAAACATCTGTTTTACAGATACAGCTTTACAATCAGCGTAACGTGCCTATTTGCAGATAAACAAATAGTACTGTCAATCCAACTAGAGGTTTCCTCCAAATGTGAAATGACCGTTTCCTGCATTCAGCTGTCAGAACCGGAGCGTGTAACACACTGAAATGTGTACAGATATGCGAGGGGTCGAGGCTGTGGCTGTCAACTAGCCGTCAACCCAGAGTGACGACTCCCCCTCCGATGTCAAGAGGAGGCCCTGGAGGGTGTGTTGCGCTCACCATGTACAAAATCATACGGCGACCCCCTTTCTCCCCTCGCATGAGACAGCTCGCCGTGCCTGGCAGGCCTTTAAGGAGCCCCCTTTAAAGACTCCCAGAGGGAAAGTCCATCAAAACAATTTGGAGGAACTGCGAGAGCACTGTCATCCGTGAGACTCTCAGACAGAATATCTCAATGGAGTACTCATGGTCTTGAATAGAAAGGGGTGGGGTATTAATATTAATCAGGGGTCTCTAATAGAATCATGACCAACAGCAGGACGGGGATAGGGGATTTGGGCCAAATATGCAAAACAAGGATGAATAGAGTATTTGCATACACATGTAGATGGTAAGAGGCAGTGGAGCCACTTAACATGCGCTTATTAGCTCTGTGTGCGTGTATGTGTGTATTTGTAAGAGTGGCAGTCGGTTTGGGTCTTTGTTTACCACAAATTAAGATGCTAAAATCTGATTGGATGAGCTATGTTCAAAACCATGAAATGTTGATAAACAAAGTTTATCACCACTAGTGACTTTACTACTACATGATAAATGGAAGTATACTCAAAGCACACCCACACTGTGTGTTTTCATATTTTATGGGGATTTACCATAGACATAATGATTTTTATACTGTACAAACAGAAAACATCAAGAATGATTTAAAGGCTGTTTTCTTAATGGGGGCCAAAAAATGTCCCCACAAGGATTGCCATCTTTGTGGGGACATTTTGTTCCCATATTGTAGACTTTACCAGGACCACACACACGCACAAACACAGTATGCACATTTATTTAATCAAAAATAAAGTAAAACCGTAATATTGACAAATATAACTATTTTAAATAATGATTTTCTATTTTAATGTAATTTATTCTTGTGATGGCAAAGCTGAAAATCAGAAATTCTCATTTCGATGATTTGCTGCTGAATAAACATTTCTTATTATTATCAATGTTGCAAACAGTTGTGTTGTTTAATATTTTGTGGACAATTTTTGTGATTTTTTTTTTCAGAAGTTTCAAAAGATTTTTTGCATAAATATAACGTTTTAAATAAACCGCATTTATTTAAATATATATATATATATATATATATACACTATATTGCCAAAAGTATTGGGACACCCCTCCAAATCATTGAATTCAGGTGTTCCAATCACTTCCATGGCCACAGGTGTATAAAATCAAGCACCTAGGCATGCAGACTGCTTCTACAAACATTTGTGAAAGAATGGGTCGCTCTCAGGAGCTCAGTGAATTCAAGTGTGGTACCGTGATAGGTGCCCACCTCTGCAATTAGTCAAGTCGTGAAATTTCCTCACTACTAAATATTCCATGGTCAACCGTTAGTGGTATTATAACAAAGTGGAAGCAATTGGGAACAACAGCAACTCAGCCACGTAAAGTCACAGAGCGGGGTCCGCGCATGCTGAGGGGCACAGTGCTCAGAAGTAGCCAATTTTCTGCAGAGTGAATAGCTACAGACCTCCAAACTTCGTGTTTCCTTAGCTCAAAAACAGTGAGAGAGAACTTGGAGAGCTTCATGGAATGGGTTTCCATGGCCGAGCAGCTGCATCCAAGCCTTACATCACCAAGTGCAATGCAAAGCGTAGGATGCAGTGGTGTAAAGCACGCCGCCACTGGACTCTAGAGCAGTGGAGACGTGTTCTCTTGAGTGACAAATCACACTTCTCTGTCTGGCAATCTGATGGATGAGTCTAAGTTTGGCGGTTGGCAGGAGAACGGTTTGCTGCATTGTGCCAAATGTAAATTTTTGTGGAAGGGAGATTATGGTGTGTGTTTGTTTTTCAGGGTTTGGACTTGGCCCCTTAGTTCCATTGAAAGGAACTCTAATGCTTCAGCATACCTAGACATTTTGGACAATTTCATGCTCCCAACTTTGTGGGAACAGTTTGGGGATGGCCCCTTCCTGTTTCAACATGACTGCGTACCAGTGCACAAAGTAAGGTCCATAAAGACATGAATAAGCGAGTTTGGTGTGTAGGAATTTGACTGGCCTGCACTCAGTCCTGACCTCAACCTGATAGAAAACTTTGGGATGAATTAGTGTGGAGACTGCGAGCCAGGTCTTCTCGTCCAACATCAGTGCCTGACCTCACAAATGCGCTTCTAGAAGAATGGTCAAAAATTCCCATAAGCACACTCCTAAACCTTTTGGAAAGCCTTCCCAGAAGAGTTGAAGCTGTTATAGCGGCAAAGGGTGTGCCAATTCCATATTAAACCCTACGGATTAAGAATGGGATGTCATTAAAGTTCATATGCATGTAAAGGCAGGTGTCCCCTTTTGACTATAGTGTGTATATACAGTGTATAATTGCAGTGTAATGTGTCCTTGCTAAATGTATTAATTTCTTTAAAAAAGAAGGGGGGGGGGGGCTGTGAATGTGTAAAACTTAAACAAATGATATGTTCCAACTCTGTATTTTGTGTGTGTGCTTATTTCTTTATTAGAAAAAAAAGCGGACAAGTACAAAGAGAAGACTGCATGGGAGAATGGGTTTCCTATTGATGTCGGGTTACCAGGTGTGTGTATATGTGAAACCAACATCCACCACCACATAAAAGACGACATTTTAATAGCTGGAGAATTAGAGTTGGCACATCTAATCAAGTTGATATTTAAACCATGCAGCAGAGGTTGTCAACAGTGTAGTGCATATTGTGTCTCTACAGGTGTATTTACAGTCAGTTGACTACACTTGTGTGATTGTTCTGAGAGCAAAAAAGGGCTTGTTGAAGGAATTACAAAAGTGAATGGCTTATGCAAACCTTTTTTGATGTTATTTTTTAAATTCATTTTCTTAATTGCTTTCCTATAATTATTTTATTTTAATGTAGGCAGCACAGTTGTAATTACAATACAGTTTCACAACGTTCCTTAAAAGTTTCTTAGGCGATGAGCATCTCATTTCCCAAGTTTAAGGTATTAACTTGCTGTTATTCTGGAAGTAGTTCAGTTGAAACACGCATATTCACACATGCACACACTCTCTAAACACTACCAAGTATAATAACTTAGTTTGCCTTGAAGCAAAAGTTCCTTTTGTCTGTCTAAGCTCTTAGCATCTACCTGCCCACTTAGCTACAGATAGTCATATCATAAAGCCTTAAGCACAATCTCAGAGGACAGACCCTATTAATGCAATCCCTCTTCTCTAGCCACAGGACGTCTTATTCTGTATGTAGATAGGGGGATTTAAGCTCTCATTGCAGTGTTCTACATAATGTCGTTGCTCACTTGGGAAGTTGTGTTTTGCTTGATTTGACTTTAAATAGTCCTCACTTGTAGATAAAGAAATGGCATGTGTTGTAATGTTGGATGACTTTTTTCAGTCAGTTGAGACGTCACCTACACACCTTTTGGTGTGTAACTGGAGACAGAAATGAACAGGGGGGCCAAAATGATTGTATACTGTTTAATATTTGATGATGGTGTTAGCTTACATGAGCATAAGCATAATGCTTCTATCACTTGTTTCTGCTTCTTCACTTGTTTTTGTATCCAGAGATTCTTTACTATATCAGAAGATGCATCATTGCGTCCCCTACCTTAAAACATGGATTGCTGGATCCGTCAGTGGCGGGTAAGCACTGTGCAATAAATTACGGAAAAGTCTGTCAATGGTGGTGAAAGAATTAATTATTCAGATTAAGCATTTAAAGTGTCCCTATTATGCTTTTTCATTTAGGGCCCTATTTTAACGATCTGAAACGCAAGTGTCAAAGCGCGAATCGCAAGTAACTTTGTGGGCGGGTCTCGGCGCTGTTGCTATTTTCCCGGCGGGATAAATGGCTCTTGCGCCCGGCGCAAATCTAAAATGGGTTGGTCTGAAGTAGCTTCATTATTCATAGGTGTGGTTTGGGCGTAACGTGAATAAACCAATCCGAGCGTCATCCAACATTCCCTTTAAAAGCAGGTGAGCAAGTTCCATTATGGATTGCTATTATTATGGCGTATTTACCAGGCGCACGCCAGGAGCGGTTCACAGCCGAGGAGACTGATGTTCTTGTAAGAGCAGTGAAAGACAGAGAAGTGAAGTTGTAATGTTGTACATTATGGTAAAGGTGATTTCACAGTCTTTTTTTTTTTCAGTCTTTCAGTTTTTTCAGTTTTTCAGTCGATTTTTTTTCCTGGTTCTTGACGGACAAACCAATTTGTCAGATGTCCTTATATACATATATGTCTTGCCACTATTGGGCAAACAGGTCTTATCCTTAATTATTACAATTAGCCTGAATAATTTGTAAGCTAGATTTATGCCTATTTTTTTCACATCTTCGTGGCACACCACAATGATTTCCGTCATCTCATGTGTTAATATTTTTTTAGTGTAACAATTTATGATTTGCAAAAATAACTGTTGCATCTGTGTAGATTACATGAGCAAAGTGTATGCGCGTTGTGCACGCTATAGGCTACATTATGGTCAAGCATGCGCCCTTAAAATATAATGAACAACGCGCAACGCGCCACTGACTTTAGACTAGGTTTTTTCTGGTCAGTGGCGCAATTGTTTAATGGAACAGCAAAATAGCACCAGGGATTGTTTGCGCCGGAACACGCCTCCTTTTTTGCGCTGAACCGCCCAGGTAGCGCAAGTTCATTCACTAGTTTAGCGACGTGCTTCTGTGGAGGGAAAAGCGCGCTTTGCGCGGGTGCAAAATAGGAATGACACATGCGTCGGTGTACAAAGTCAATTGCGCTGGGTGCAAGATAGGGCCCTTAGTGTGTAATATAGCAGGTAAGGTCTTGTTTCTGCCAGAAACTAGTAAATCCAGCCTTAGTTCCTGCACAAATCTATATGTAGGTTTGTAACAAATTTGCTAAATGCCAGCCTATAGACTTCATTGGCTTCCTGTGAACAATGTCTACTTTGATCCACCCTTGAACACTGTAGTTTTGGATGAGGCATGAATGTGTTTGGTTCGTGTTGTCGACATGTCATGAAGATGCTGTTTTCTGCACTGCGAAAGCAAATCCACTTTGAATGCACTTCCAAATGATTTATATAGTAAAACCGATGCCTCTGAGCTGAAATTCAGATATGGCAAAGGGCATTTTGATTCCAAAACGTGCTGTAAGTGGTAGATCTGCCATCTGACCAATCAGAGCAGAGTAGGCTCTCGGAAAGTAGGGTTTCAGAGACTGAATCCTTTATCAAACTGTTTCAGACACTGTGAGAAAAGAGGTGATGCTGCAATGTATATTATGAGAAAATGTAAGTATTTTTTTGACTTTGGATGCATGTTCAACTATTGTAGAAGACCTCCAAAACAAAATTAGCAGCCTGTAAAATAGCATAATAGCGGCACTTTAATGTAACTCAGCCAACTAATTGATTATTGCAATTGATTAAACCGAGGTATTTGACATATGACAGCATATTTTTAAATGTTTATTAAAAAATGCCCATTAAACATGACCTGGAAATATAAAAACATATATATTTTACAATTTATAGAATATTATATAAATAATTTGAAAATATTGCCATTTGAAGTTCAATTCTGACACCGGTAACTTGATGGTTGGTTTGTGCTGCTCAGTATACAGTAATTGGTTTTATTCCCATAAAAACGCTTGTATCTTGCCAAAATGGTGGCATAGCACTTTCCAAAGGTCGAGTATTTTGCATTTGTATGCCACTGCGGTTGTTAGCAGCAAAATATCTGCTTGTGGCCTCTTCATATTATCTCTCAACTAGATTCTGTGCCTCCTCAACCCCTAGATTACAAAGGTTTAACAGCGCTGCTTTTGTAATAGGCTATGTTTGTATATAATCTTGTTTTGTCATGGGCGTAAATAGGCAGTTTATTTAACAAGTCAAATGGGATGAACAGCAGCAAGTGTTTTTTTCCCCCCTCTTTTTTATTCCCCCTTTGTCCTATTCTACACTCTAGTCAAATATTTGAAGCAAATAATAATGGTAATAATAAACAGGACTGGAGATAACGCTGGCGCAATCGTCTGAGACGTCCCAGCAATTGCGTGCAGCTTTGTAGCGCTTAGCCATGCGGCGAGAGAGGAGCGGTGGGCGGCAGTTATTTTACATGATATTAAACACTTGAAAGCGCCCAGCCATTGAGAAGCACGGAAAGTCACGCAAGTTAAAGGAGCGTTGGAGAGAGAGAGAACATAAGGAGGACTAAAATTGTAAATATGCTAGAGTAAAGGAATACTAAAGTTATCTGGCTAAGCGCTGTCAGGCCACCCATTGTTCAGCGAGGTGATAAAAGGCAATTTCCCGCTTTTTCCTTCGCCACCGCACGCGCAGCGCTTAATTTAAGGGCCATTTTCTCTGACAGTGTTGACAGTTTAAACATATCTCCCCCTTTTTTCTCCCGGGCTTTGTTGTCTTTTCCCCGCAAAGCTGCTTGTTGTATTCACGCTGCTGTTTATTAGTCTATAACCCTCTTGTATCGCATGTTCCTCTCAAGGCTGTAACAATGCTTGCCATGGGGCCTTTAATACCTGTCAGCTCCTGCCAATTGGAGCCCATTTTGTTTCATATTCAAATTCCCTGTTGGGAAGATTTGTTTTTCTCCTCTGCTTCCTTAATCTTCTTCCCCGCAACAGAGCTGCGCCTCAATTTGAGGTGACACAGAAAATATGGCTTATCATCGCACTGTGAAAGCGATCCCATTAGGTTGCTACAGCTTTCAAGTGAGCATGTAAATAGTGAGCGGGGATCAGGGGAGAGTAATTGACATAGATGCTCTCATTCAGAGCAGGGCTTCCCCTTGTAATGCCTTTTCGCTGGAGCAAATAAACTCAGCTCCCGCTACTGTCAGTCGTGGTGTGTGCTTTTCTATGGACTGGAGCTTTATGGCACAGTTTTTATTTAGAGATTCTTAAACGTGCATTTGCTGCTGCTAAGTACATTTGCCGTTGTTGTCATGAGAGCAATGTTGTCGGTTAATTAGATGGCTGTGTTAATTTCTAATGAATTAATGTTCGCTTTATTTTCTACCAACCAGATAATGCTTTAATGGTGCCACAGCTGAATCTATCACCACAGCGAACCAATTTTATATTTCAGTTTTTTACAAAAACAGCAGTGTCAATATTATGCAGAAAAAAAATCATCATATTATTTTACTCCGTTTTGTCTTTATACATGAAAGTAGCTATTTATGTTTTATATCCAGTACTGTCAAAATAACAGTTGATGTTTTCTATTTTAATATATTTAAAAATGTAATTTATTCATCTGATGGTTGTTGAATTTTTTACTCCAGGGTCACATGATCCTTCAGAAATCATTCTAATATGCTGAACTGCTGCTCATGAAATATTTCTCATTATAATCAAATTTGAAAACTGTGCGAATTTTGTGGATTTTCATTTTTTTATGATTATTTGATGAATGGAAATAATTTATTTGAAAGAGCCTCAAAAGTATTGAGTAACTATACGTTTTACTGTCATTTTTGACTAATTTAGTGCATTTAAGGGTGCGTTCACACTTGTCATGTTTGGTTCGAATAAAACGAACCCTGGTGCGATTGCTCGGTTAGTGCGGTTCATTTGAACATGTGTGAACGCTGCCATATGAACCCTGGTGCGCACCAAACAAGCGGACCGAGACCGCTAAAAAGATGGGTCTCGGTCCGGTCCGGTCCGGTCTCTGGCTTCCAAACAAACTCTGGTGCGGTTCGATTGATATATGAACGCAACACGGACCAAAGACATGTAAACGAACCAAAAACAGGACGTGCTGTCACAAGATGCGACGCTACAAGTCAGCTGATTTGATGACGCGGAAAGATCGGTGTATCCAAAATGAGTAGAGGGCAAACGTGGAGAAACGAGGAGGTAAAGTGCCTCATTGATATATGCAGATCTTCTTTTCTGCATACAACGGAGGAAATCCTGGTGCTGTTTTGAATGTTTTGAACATCTTTGTGAGTTCTCAGCTGGTAAAAATAAAAACATATGTACGTATATGTGTATAAAATGATCGCGTTTAATCCAGCACACAGCATTGTTTTGAATGTTCGGTAAGCAAGCTCTGTCGCGAAATATACATCATAAAAGCCGTATATATGTGTGACCGGATCCCTAGGCCTTTGGTTCGGTAATTTTGGGTTCGCTGTTAAAAATGCCAGTGTGAACGCTAAGGGGACCAGGACTATATGTTTTGTTTTTGTTTTTTGGTCCGGACCAAACGAACTTAGTCCGTACCAAGGTCCGAACCGAAGTTCATGTTTTGATACTTTTTATACATTCGGTTAGTTTTGGTTTGGTTTCACATTGCAGTTATGTGAGCGGACTAAAGAACTGTACATGATTCATTTGCGTCCACTCGTCATCATCTATGTGGGCGGCATCTGGACATTGATTGGTTTGTAAACGAACATGCGTCTGACGTCAGCGTCTTTGACAAGAATGAATGAACGGACGCATATCGTTGCCACTATTGAACAGTGCGCATTGCTTGACTATTTTTTATTCGTTACGTTTAAAAGTGGACATTTCAAGCTTTATATACACATATTTCTCATGTTTGTGAGGCAAGTAGCCTGCTGAGTTTCGGTTTATTTGAGACCCGCTCCAGTTCATGTGTAAAGGATGTGATCGATCGCTCCCGCGATTATTGTCTGCTATAGACTATTTGCTTCTAATTTATTAAATCCAGGCAATTATCTGATTAAACGTTGATTAAAATTAAGATACAATTTATACAAAACGAAATTCCCATTAAAGAAATGCTTTCCAAGCAAAATCATACAAAATTTCATTCAAAATTATTTCTGACTTTCTGTCTTCTGACATATTGCGCATCTTTTCACTTTTCATAATCAATGTAGCCTAGATTTAATTTAAAAATAACATTATAATATTTAAACATAAACAGGAACGTCCTGTAAATGGTCTGAAAGTCCGAACCATACAGAAAATGCTTTCACACTAGAAACGAACCGAACCTTTGTTCAGTTTGATCCGGACCGAGACTACCTATTTTCGTCGGACCAAATTTCGTCTGTTTGGTCCGGACCGTGGTACGGGGGAGGTTTCACACCTGCAATTTTGATTCGGACCAAACTGAAAAGTCAGAAAATCCGGACCAAACAAGGTAGGTGTGAAAACGCCCACCCTAAATCCTTAATTTCTTTCCAAAAAATGTTAGGTTATGTTTACACGACACCGTTTTCAACTGAAAACGAAAACATTTTATGCGTTTTTGCCATTATTTGACAAACTTTTGAAAACTGGTTTCAAAGTGCTAGGTTTTGAAAACGATGCCTTTACCATCTCCATGTAAACAACAAAAACGTGAATTTGTGAATACGGTGACGTCATGTGCATGTTGGGTGTTACAAAATGACACCTCCAACAACTGGCCTGGTATGCATAATACAGCCTTTTTAGTCATTTTCGCAGATCTGTGTGAACGGGGAGCGTTTCGTCAATGTTATCGTCTGTATTTAGTACATTATTGTCGTGCAGACATACCCTTAGACATGGTTTTATTTGTCACTGTTTTGCCAGTGTTCAAGTTCATCATAAGTTGTCATGGTTTCGAATTATTATTTTACACCGGTTCCCTGTTCCATTAATGATCTTCCTTTGAGTATTTTAGCTCTGTGTAGGTTATGTGTAAAGCTATTGCTCTATGTGTTTATTAAAAGTCATTGTTTATTCTGTGTCACATGTCTCTCTGATGGATTTACTACACGCAATCCCTGACATATTGTCTATATGTACTGTATATCTACCTTAAATAAAGCTTGATAAGGAAGCTATGTCCCTTGCAAGGGAGCATCACATCTGGGGATCTGTGACACACTGCAAATTAGTTATAATGTTCCCAATTTTAAGTTATTAAAACTATCAAGTTTTGAGTTTGTTGTACTCATGCATGTTAATTACTCCTAACTCGAAGTACTGAGTTAGGTAACTCACACATTGCGAAAGTAATTAACATAAATTATTTAGTTAATTAACTTTTTTATTTTGAGTTCCTGCAAATCAAATGAGTTATTTACTTCATTGTAAACCCTCATTTTAAGTTGTGTAATAAGTTATGAGAACTCAAAATTGAATGGGTTTTTTTTAAGTTAGCTATAACAAACTAATTCAGAAAATGACAACTTTCTAATTTGCAAACATGTAAACAATAGCATGATATAGCACTTAGAGAATGAGTACAGAGTGAGTAACTCTACAAAAACCCACATTAACAGAAACTCTTCTAAATTAGCATAACAAAACATGAATCACTACTAAATCTCCCTTATCATTAATCTTGCACAAAAACATTATATAACACTTAATTTTAGCATTTACTCTCCCTTTCGAGTGCCAAGGACACAGCATGCTGGGAAATAAAAAGATCCCAGCCCAGTTTTAGTTAGTTAAATAATTTGTTTAATGTAAGTTTGTCCTACTCAAACCAATTAAATATTTTGAGCGTTAGGGTTTACAGTGCATGAAAAAAAAATTGTTCTATTGCATTGTCCTAGAGTGAGACTTAGGCCCTGTGTCCACCAAAGCGTTTTTTCACGCGGCTGGCTGGCATATTCAATTGTTTTCAATGTGAGCGCCGCGTTTTTAGAACGCCATGAGCATAACGAGGCGGTCGCTGAGAGTTGAAGAATGTTCAACTTTGAGCAAAATGCAGCGCTCATCACTGTCACTTTTCACCCAGCCGTCCAATCACAGTGGAGGAGGGTCGGGACAAATACAACACCGACCAACCGCCACACAACGTCAACAGATGAAAACAAGCAGTATAATAACGGAACAAAATAATTTAAAACAAGAGCCACAGGAAATACTTTACATTGTATCAGCATTTTTACAGTGCGGCAAAAAAGAATTTAGTCAGCCACCAATTGTGCAAGTTCTCCCACTTAAAAAGATAAGTGAAAAATTATGGTGAAAAATAAGTATTTGGCCACCTACAAAAAAAGCAAGATTTCTGGCTCTCACAGACCTGTAACTTCTTCTTTAAGAGGCTCCTCTGTCCTCCACTCGTTACCTGTATTAATGGCATCTGTTTGAACTCGTTATCAGTATAAAAGACACCTGTCCACAACCTCAAACAGTCAGACTCCAAACTCCACTATGGCCAAGACCAAAGAGCTGTCAAAGGACACCAGAAACAAAATTGTAGAGCTGCACCAGGCGGGGAAGACTGAATCTGCAATAGGTAAGCAGCTTGGTGTGAAGAAATCAACTGTGAGAACATACAAGAACATACAAGAACACTGATGATCTCCCTCGATCTGGGGCTCCACGCAAGATCTCACCCCATGGGGTCAAAATGATCACAAAAATCCCAGAACCACACGGGGGGACCTAGTGAATGACCTGCAGAGACCAAATTAACAAAACGGCTACCATCAGTAACACACTACGCCGCCAGGGACTCAAATCCTGCAGTGCCAGACGTGTCCCCCTGCTTAAGCCAGTACATGTCCGGGCCCGTCTGAAGTTTGCTAGAGGGCATTTGGATGATCCAGAAGAGGATTGGGAGAATATCATATGGTCAGATGAAACCAAAATAGAACTTTTTGGTAAAAACTCAACTTGTCGTGTTTGGAGGAGAAAGAATGCTGAGTTGCATCCAAAGAACACCATACCTACTGTGAAGCATGGGGTGGAAACATAATGCTTTGGGGCTGTTTTTCTGCAAAGGGACCAGGACGACTGATCCGTGTAAAGGAAAGAATGAATGGGGCCATGTATCATGAGATTTTGAGTAAAAACCTCCTTCCATCAGCAAGGGCATTGAAGATATAACGTGGCTGGGTCTTTCAGCATGACAATGATCCCAAACAAACCGGCCGGGCAATGAAGGAGTGGCTTCGTAAGAAGCATTTCAAGGCCCTGGAGTGGCCTAGCCAGTCTCCAGATCTCAACCCCATAAGAAATCTTTGGAGGAGTTGAAAATCCGTGTTGCCCGGGCGACAGCCCCAAAACATCACTGCTCTAGAGGAGATCTACATTGAGGAATGGGCCAAACTACCAGCAATAGTGTGTCAAAACCTTGTGGAGACTTATAGAAAACATTTGACCTCTGTCATTGCCATCAAAGGGTATAAAACAAAGTATTGAGATTAACTTTTGTTATTGACCAAATACTTATTTTCCACCATAATTTGCAAATAAATTCTTTAAAAATCAGACAATGTGCTTTTGTCTCTCATAGTTGAAGTGTACCTATGATGAAAATTACAGGCCTCTCTCATCTTTTTAAGTGGGAGAACTTGCACAATTGGTGGCTGACAATACTTTTTTGCCCCACTGTAAATAGAATCAATACAGAAACAAACTATCTGTGAAATGATATACTAGTAACACTTCCGCGGATATTCCATATTATAACAAGCAAAAAATCTCAACTGAAAAAAACTGCCAAAACGTTCTCAAGCGCCCACAGCGAGACGTTTTCAGCAGAGCGCCTAGCATTTTCAGCCGACTAAACCGCTTTGGTGGACACGCGGCCTAAAAGTCCTAGAGTGAGACATTTTAGCAGTAAATGGTATTTTAACGTGAAAAACTTGTTGCTAGAGCTATTTTGAGGGAGTGCTTTCCTTCACAAACAAAACCCTGCAGAGGACTCTGTAAGTGACTCTATTTTTAATTTGTTTTTCTGTTATCAAACAAACTGAGCTGAGGTCATCATCTCATAAATAAAACCTTTAGGTGCATTCCTGATAATTGAGTCTAAGAAACCCCTGTGGGCTTATTTATCTGCAAACTTTTCTTTTCCAAATCCCTCTATCTAAATACCTAAACCAGGGCTCTTTCATACACTGCCTTTTGACATAGTGTCCTCTCTACTGAAAAATACAACAAACTGCACCATAGAGAAGAGATGCCGGCACGCGGTGTATTTGAAAGGTGTCGGGTTTCATTTCTTTGGTTAAGCCTCAAAGTAGAGGAGCTGTGTGGCCTCATTTGAGACATTCGAGTCCAACTAACTTATTATTATAATCTATTGCCGCTACTCGAAGAGAACAGAGACACCTGGCTATATATCCTTCTTTCTATTATCTGTTCTAGCTCACTGCTTTATTTGGTTCTGAGGATTTACTTTTTTTTTCAAATATATATTTATTCTTCTTTTGTCAGTGATCTACAGGAGAAAGCAGGTGTATTGTTCCTCCTGGCTGCTGAAATTGAGTTCATAATAAGGGAAGTTATAATAATAAGCTGTTTAAAGTAGGATAGCATCTATCAGAACTGCAAGAGACAAAAAGCAGGCTTATGATGGCAGCATGAAACTTCAATGTTCAAATGAGATGTAACATTTTGGCTCGGTGTGTATTATATTAACAATCTCTCTGACTAATTATCTCTCTCAGGAGTGTTTGTTTTTGCACTTCAGGTGTCACATCTGTTTTTGCTTTTGTTTACACGAGTAAATTAGCCAGTTATTATTGCTAACTTAATAATGTTATACAAGTTCATCAGCGCACTGATGCAAACATCTGAATCTGGTGGGAATATTTAATCATCGCCATGCAAAACTGCTACGGTACATTTAGGTGTAATTTTCATTCATGCAAAGGTAATTTGTTTCTATATTATAAATTAATTAACACTAACAATGATGGAGAACGCTTGTGAATATGTAATTGAGAGCTCACTGCAGACACAGATTGATTATAGTCGTCCCTCCTCCTGTTATGATCCTCCACCTCTCCTGTTTGTGACGCCAAGTGCATTTGCCAGCATCTTCTCAGCAGTCAATTGCAAAGACTGGAATGATTAAAAATGTTATTTTTGATCCATTTGTCCTTTCTGCATACAACCTCCATCTCTCTAAGGGAATCATTAGCATTTCGGTCACCATAGCATCCATTATCATCATGGGTTTTTAAAGGTGAAGTGTATAATTTCTACACCATTAGCCTCACCAGAGGAAATGGCAAACATATTGTTGGTTTTCGAACAAAAACAATCCCAAAAACTCTCTCCATCTACCATTGGTTGAACAAACAGATAGCCCCGCCCCAAACGCATCTAAGTAAAACAAAGTAATGTTTTGAGTGTTTTTTTGTTGTTGTTTTTTTAAGAATTCATCTAATATCAATATTTTATTTAAGCTTTATTTCATAAAAAAAAAAAGTTTTAGTTTTAGGGGCCATTTATACAACACGGTTGGTTTTCAACTAAAAACTGAAAACTTTTATTAATTTTGGCCATTCATTTACACAACAACAGCGTTTTGGGTGCCCGAAAACCCAAACTTTTGAAAACGATGATGTTACAAAACACGGATTTGTGAAAACGGTAACGACATGCATGTTCAGTCTATAGGTGTGTAGTGTTTTCTTTACAAAACGACATCGCCAACTATTGGCCTGGCATACATAATAAAGCGTTTTAGTCACTTTTGCAGATCTGTGTGAACAGGGATTGTTTTGACAACGTTGTCATCTGTACGCTGAAAAACAAGTTTTTTTTGTGTTTGTTTGTTTTACCAAACTGAGGGATGTCAAAATAATTATATGCGGTTTTTTGTACAATGTTGTTGTTGCATAAATGTTTCTATCCACCTATTTAATGCAAATGTTTTGTTATCGCATAAAAAATTATGGATTGAAACACAAATATGTGCATAAATTCTAAAAAATAAAAAAATATATAGGTTCATATTTTTTGTTCAGATAACAAAACATGCGCATAAACTACAATGGCAACACATTTACAGAATATCGTTCTGAAATGCCTGAGCCAAAGTCTGTCATCGAAATGTTTCATCTTTATTCACAAATGTTTTATGTGACATTTCAATTTTGCACATAAATTCGCAACTTTGGATGGAAACATAACAACACTGTTACACACTTCCCCGTTAACCGTGACTCAAAGCTTGGCTTGTTTTTCTGCTGTTCGTTCACTTTAATTTAGTCTTTAATGAATATCAATGGCTTTGCATTGTTCCAGCTGTTCGAGATAACAATCTCCTATGGTTTCATCACACTTGATCAGATTGATGACTTTAGCTTAATGTTTCGACCGTGTTTGTATCTGTTTGTTGGTCTCTGTGTGCATGCATGTGCATGTGATGTAATTCTTTTGGCAAAATCAGTTTCCCTTGATGGTTGTGATAAACTTGAGAAAAAAAGCCACATATGATTTTCAACAGCAAGAATGGATCGTTTTATCTAAACATCTGTGGGGATAGAGTGAGAGAATTACAGTGAAGGACATGATGCATTGAGAAACTGTTTGGAATTACTTTTACATGTCTGAGTCAGGACAGGACATGCAGTGTTTGTAAAAGTGTGTTCTCCTACAGCTCAGTGTCTTCAGATGCTCATGAATCATAAGCATTAAAGTGGTATGGATGAAATCTCCACCAGTCAAAAATTAATGTTTACTGCAAAACACAGGAGAGTCATAGGAATGTTTTGGTCGCTTCACCAGAGGCAAGCTGATTTGTTACACATATGTAAAAACAGTAAAGCATATTGTCTTCAGTGAAATAACTGCAAAGAAACAGACAGCTGAAAATGTATTGCTACCGGTAAAAGCGTGGTTCACCCAAAAATTTGTCATTGAATTATTGGAAACCAAAATAATTTTTAACTGAATAATTTTGTGAACTGAATCTACTGATTCATTACAAAGATCTAATTCAAAAGAATGATTAATTCAAAACTTTTTTGTGTGTGTGTGTGTGTGCAGCTAAAGTGATGTTAATTAGCATGTGGTAAAACTAATAACACTTCTTAAAATGAATATGTACGAATTTTTAAAGTGAATATTTCAATGATATTGGGATGTCTGCGAAGTGTATGTCCGTGCGTCTTATGGCAGATATCCAGGCCATCAGTCTCCGCTGGGTTACATCGGACACATGACTCCCTTCATTCTGTTTCCAGGCCGGAAAACAATAAAAAGAAAGTCTGTTGTCTAATTGTTTGCCCCGTCGATCGTGTGAACAGACATTACATCCAACAACACAACAGGTTCTTCCCATGACTAAAACTTCCTCGGTGCGTCACTACAATTGGGCTCACAATATGGAGATTTTTCCCATCAGCCACCACGACGCTAGAGCCGTGACGTCACGCCCCCACGCTCAATGCAACTAAAATTATGTTAAAGGGGTACTTCAGCGCTGAGAAGATGAATGTGTATTTAAACTGGGGCATTTATGTATTAGAAATGTGAAATTATTTTTGAATTTGGTGCCTTCTAGACTGAGAAAAGACAGAAAATTATTTTTGTCTCATGTGGATGAAAGACAACAACTCCCAGAATGCACTTGCTTCGTTGCTCAACGAGGCCACTCCCAAAGCCACGGCTACTGGTTATCACTTGCCCACCATGACACCGCCCCCACCGTTTTGATTTTCATAGTAATAAAATAATTTCGTTCAGTTAGAGAATAGACACTACAATTAAAAACTGAACGTGTCTTTTCAATAAAGTGTGAGTGAGCCGAACGAAAGTCACGACACAAATGCAGCAGGAGTCAGATTTCATTCATCACGAGAGCGAAGAGCTGAGCAGAGCTGAGGTAAGCGCGACTGTCATTCACGATGCGTGTCCAGTCTGGCGCGTTATCAGATCATGCCTATGGAAGCTTAACTTTCATAGGAATTAGGGCTGTCATTTTTGCGAAAAATCTAATTTGAACGGATATCAAATATCAAGCAATGTATTAGAATATATTCGAATATCTACGAGCGCCCCAAACGCCCCCACCCCCCGACAAAACAAAACAACACCCGCAATAAAATCAGTTGACATTATCACATTACAGACACACTTACAAAAATGTTTATTGCCAGCATACAAAAGTTATTACACGACCATTAACACAAGGACGACTTCAGCCGGGACATTCTAAAATGCTTAACGTGGCTTAATGTAACTGTTATTAAGAGACCAAACTCAGTAAACATAATACTAATAATGTATACTATGTACAAAAAATCAGATGAGCCCAGAATATGAAAGCAACGCGTTTAATTCCATGTTAAGCGTTTTTCTCCCATTGAAAACCATAAGGAAACGCTTAACATGGCTTAATGTACTAAGACAGTGTTATTAGGAGACCAAACTCAGGAAACATAACAAAAATACTGTTCGATAAAACTGCTTGTGCTTGGTTTGTTACCACAGTTATCTGTGTGCTTCCTCAGAGATGAACTTCCACATTTGCGGCTATCTTTTCTTCAACTCCTCAGGATCCATCTCGACGAGTGCAGGCAGATCGCACGCGGTTGTGATTCTCCTGGGAGGGCGCGCGGGCGCAAATAAACTCCCTTGTCCGACCCACACCCATATCCGACACAGTTAGGATGTTTATCACCCGTTTCAGCAATATTCGCGGGTACCCGCACCCGTGCAGGACTCTGCATGGCACTTTAAAAACCGGATCGAATAAAATATCGAATAAAAAGTGACAGCCCTAATAGGAATTCATTGAAAAGTTGAAGCACTCACTTTGCTCCGTTATTAATGCCCGAGCCGAGCGGCCGTGCGCATTTACATTCTGTGAGTGAGATCCCACCTCTATGGGCGGGTTGAAAACATGCAGAACTAGCTCCTTCTATTGGCTGTAGTCTCTAGCCTCTGGCCAAAAAGTCCTCCGATGACGCAAAATGACGATATTTGCGTCATCGGAGGATTATTTCCAGAAATAAAATGCATAATTCTCTTGTCTCAGGGGGACATGAGGGGGGAAAGTACGATAATTCGAATATACTACCGGGTTTCCACTGATACAAAGTTTAATGCTAATCGCTAAAGTAACCCTTTAATAAGCATGTGGTAAAATTAATAACACTTATTTAAGGAATATATAATTTGTTTTAATTGAATTATTCCTACTGATGTTAATTAGCATGTGGTAAAACACTTCTTATTTAAGGAATATGTAAGTAGAAAAAGAAGGCCCACTTCGTTCTAAGTTTAGTTTAGTTTAGTTTAGTTTTGCAAAGGTGTGTTTAGATGAAAATCTGCGGTCTCCTATTAAGCAGCAGCACTGCATTTTAGCTGAAAGCTCTGCAGTAATTCTCTTTAACAGCAGTGTTAAGACAAGCTCACACCAGTCAGTGGTGCTCCAGCAGCTGTTCAGATAAAACACAGATGTTGTAACATGTTTGCTGATCCGGAATGATCTGTGTATTGGTGTGATAAATTCAGTGATTTCATTTTTTTATTTATCTGTCTGTTGTCTATTGGCACAGATAATTATTTTGACATCCCTCAGTTTGTTAAAACAAACAAACAAACAAACAAAAAAAGCCTTTACAGTAATACATTTTCAATGGATGTCTGTGGGGCAAGTTGTATTGAGCCCATTAACATTCCTTCAAAATTTTTGCCCTATTATAACAGGGTTATATTATTGGTATGTTTTTCTAGGCCCTCCCATGGAAAGGATATAAAGGTGGTCTGAACAAACACCCAAATTGTCTCAAATGAGGTATATAAATAGAGCTCCAAGCCCCCCAGGCCAACTGCAAATGAGGAAATTGGGATTAAATGGGCGTCATTACCTTTGACTCACTGCAGAGTCGGGGCGCAAGGAAACCCTTACAGACCCTCGACAAAGCTTTGTAGTAAAAACGGCGAAACTGTTTTCAGATAAGGAGACCGAAGCTGGTGTGGCATTGAATTCCCAGAGGTGCATTCCCTCATGTCTGCACTGGTGTGAACTAAACCAGCCCCAACCCGAGCAGCCGTGCACGCCTGTCACTCACACCGCGGCGTTCTGTCCTCTGGGCTCGGCTGCCCCACGTCCCGCGGGCAAAAAGATGCCTGATGCTCTTTCTTGCGCAACTCCCCTGCGTCTGTCTCAAGTGCCTCCTCCACATGGAAGGGCAACAACGCACACATATGCACTCATAAATCACAGTAAGACTGTATATGCTGAAGACATGCAGACTTGCACCTCTCACGCAGAGGTGAACGCACTCATGTGTCATGAAAAGCAGATCTGTTCTTTTGCTTCCCTGCAAAGCGGCCGTTAAACGACATGGACCGGGATCACAAACATTTACAAACCCGCAGAGGCAATTTGCACATCTCTGCAAATGGATTGCTGTAATTGCCCCGAAGCATTTGTTAGGATTTGCTGTAGTTGCTATTCACATGTGTTCAGCTTATATCTGGCTTATATCTAATAACAAACAAAAACTTGTTTCAGATTTACATTCTATCTGCCAGAAACGTTCAAGGTTTGATTATTCATCTGCGACTTGCAAAGACCTAAATAAGAGCTTTTATCTAAATAAGGCCATTTAATGCAAGGCTGCACAAACAGGTTTAATAGTTTGCGCTTGTCTGTTTGTGGATGTGGATGTGCACGTACATGTATGAATGTGTTTACAAGTAAATGTGTGGGTGTGTGTTTCTATGTGTGCAGCGGAGGGCCTGTGTGTTGTAGTGTTCAGATAAATCACAGCTTTAGAGCAAACATTGTTCGGTGACAGGTCAAGGGAGTGGAGGCGAATGGAATGTTTTCTGAACTAACCAACAAGGAAAACAACTTGTCCTCATGTTAAACCTCTGACTAAGAGCACAAGTAGCTTTGCTAAAGGTGTTAAATGTTTACCCAGCTCTGGATGTGCGCAAGATGATGGCAGATAAACTGAGATAAAGAGAGTTGCTTGTCTTTTGTTCGCAGGTGCGAACGACTTATAAAGGGCTTTTAGAGAGAAAAGACTTTCGGCAAGTTGCTAGGTCCTGTCTTATCTACACAGTAAGACACACAGTATGAACCAATCAGCTGCTTGATCCTGTGCATATACAGTTTGGGTGGTTCTTCACTAAGGTCCTTTTTGGCCCTCCGGACTAGAAGGTCAACTCTCTTCCATACTCTCTCTATAGCTTAATTTGTCCCCTAATAACCCTGAACAGTTTATATACATGTATCACAGAATGTATGTATACAGTACTATAATTTTTTTATGAGACCTCATTATCATTTTCACCACAATCCCACCTCCCCACGACAATTTAAATGTCATTTTAAAAAACTTTGGAATAAACTGGACTATTGACATACATATTTTTGCATATGTATGTATGTGTGTGTGTTAGTATATGTTAAAAAAATGTTGTGCATTTTTAAGATTTTTTTTTTTTTAAATTTACCATGCAAAAAAGTTTCCAAAAACAGTTTTAATATGAACTTGTTTGTATAAAAGAAAACAAAAAATGAAATCTGTTCCTGGGACATAAAGTACTGGTATTTGAATATATAAATGCAGTAATCCCAGAGGCGGATATAGGCATACCAGTGTTGTTTACTTTTTCCTGTTCAAATAGAGCAGGCCTGCCTATTGTGTGGGTCATTCGTTCATAACTCACAAGATAAACAGTAAGAATACACACGGCCTCAGAAGACACCACCTCAGTGCCTACGTCCAAGCCATTATCTTACATAACCGCAGGTGCTGCTTCTGTACATCACTACTAAACGTTGGCCACACGGTTTCATTGACTGCAGCCAAGTATGGTGTGGTTGTCTGCAAGGCTTTGCTCTGCCAGCGGAGCGCGTTCATGTCCTCCTCCTCCCACCCTCTCCATGGGTAGATTGAGCCTCACAATTATGCTTTATTAATCTGCATCCCTTAATTGAAAATTCCCCTGATGAGGAGCGATACTCCGGGGCTGTACCTGGAATACGCCACTCATTATCTGCCAAGGTGCCTTTGTGGCCTGACGGCACTTTCCGCCACGTCCAGGCCCTGCATGCAAATCAGAGTATGGTTAGTGTCCCTGATGACTAGAAAGAGGCGAACGAGAGAGAGAGGGAAAAGAGTGAGGGGGAAATAGAGACATGATTGTTGGTGTGTTTAGCGCTTCTATGTTTGTGTGTGAAGAAGCGTCAAGGCCAATGCATGCAGTATAAAAATAAATATTCTTAAACATGTGAATGCAAAACTACTAAGCTATTAAAAGGTGCTTTCCTCCCAGTTTTTCATTATATTACATAAGGCACCAAGTAGGTCATGTCACCTCCGTTTGTCCCACCTAAAATGATCCTGTGCCAAGATTACAGCTAAATATGGCTCTAGTACAGGCTGCTTGTATGGAAAAATAATATTGAAAATTAATATGCATTTACGTAAAAAAAAAAAAAAAAAAGTTAGGTAAAATGTACTTATTGTGTTCATATTGTATTGCGAAACACTTTTGCTGCTACTGAGGTGGGATACGGGTAAGGTTAGTTACAGGTTTGGTAGAACGGTTAGGTATAAGGGTTGGTTACGAGATAAGGAAAATGTCAACAGTGTAATTATTGATGGTGTAATTACATGAAGGTATTTTAAAAAACAAGTATAAGTATAAAAACATGTATAGTATTTACACAAAAATCATTTTCGAATTATTAATTTAAATGTTAGTACATAGTAGTTAAAGACATATTATAAATAGCATTATTCATATTTTATATATTATAAATAGTATTGTTATTAAGTATATTATAAGTACACTATATTGCCATAAGTATTGGGATACCCCTCCAAATCATTGAATTAAGGTGTTCTAATCACTTCGGTGGCCACTAGTGTATAAAATCTAGCCCCTAGGCATGCAGACTGTTTCTACAAACATTTGTGAAAGAATGGGTCGCTCTCAGGAGCTCAGTGAATTCAAGTGTGGTGTTGTGATAGGTGGCCACCTCTGCAATAAGTCCATTTGTGAAATTTCCTCACTAAATATTCCATGCTCAACTGTTAGTGGTATTATAAAAAAGTGGAAGCAATTGGGAACAACAGCAACTCAGCCATGAAGTGGTAGGCCACGTAAAATCACAAAGCGGGGTCAGCGCATGCTGAGGTGCACAATATATTATAAATAGCATTACTATTTATAATATATAAAATATTAATATTGTTATTAAGTATTACAAACACACTATATTGCTTGCTTACCTCACATAAAAGCGCAGTAGATGAAGTACATCTTAATGCATATACTGTATATACAGAGAGAGAGAGAGAGAGAGAGGTTATTTAAAAATGTTCACAAATGAAGGTACTTTACCATCTGCTAATTTTACCAGCACATCTGCACTTCCAGGGCTTTCAGATTAACACTCAAAACATGTTAAATGAAAAGGTACATTGGTGGGAAATTAAATATGTGAATTGAAAATGATTGTTACATAAAATTAATTAAGAAGAAGAAGAGGAGCTAATAGGTGATTAAATATTAAGCAAACTGTTCGGAGAGGTTTCAGCTCAGACTTTAATCACCAAACCCCCTTGCTTCATTTTCCATGTTTTTGATAAATAATAAAGCAGTTCCTTCCCTCCCCGATTACTCTTCCTTTCTGATGCGAATAGCTGAGAAATATGGGTCAGTTTGTCGTTTAATGGGCGACGCATATTAAATTGTATTTACCGTGCCATGTGAGGAATAAAAAAAAAGAAAGAAAGAAGAGGAATCCTATTATGAGTTCTTTGAAAGTAATTACCTTAATTATAAGCTCTAATATAGTAAGACAGGGAGAAAAGGGAAGTGCGGGAGTCGTTTATGGACCAATTCTGGGACTGTTTGATTTAATGAGGCAGCAAAGGCACAGAGAGCGCTATGTAGATGTCATACCATCTCTTTTCCTTCCACTCGTTCCCTGGAAGTCTCTAAAAGCCTTTTGACTGTCTTTGCCTTGAAACAATGTTTTTCTCTCTCTCTCTCTCTCTCTCTCTCTCTCTCTCTCTCTCTCTCTCTCTCTCTCTCTCTCTCTCTCTCTCTCTCTCTCTCTCTCTCTCTCTCTCTCTCTCTCTCTCTCTCTCCTCCCTCTCTCTCTCTCTCTCTCTCTCTCTCTCTCTCTCTCTCTCTCTCTCTCTCTCTCTCTCTCTCTCTCTCTCTCTCTCTCTCTCTCTCTCTCTCTCTCCCCTATGAGAAGTCTGGTGACGGTAGGTGGCCCTATTGTGTTCACCTTACCTTATCAGTGCTTTCTCAAATCCTTCTCCAGAAAGGCATCAAGAAAGTCTCTTACATCACTCAGTGTTGTCATCACTCTTAAGTGTCTTATTGGTTGCCCCCCCAGCCTGACCCTCCCCTCGGCCTTGTTCTTAGTTGCGAGTTGCCTGTCTCTCCGCTTGTTATCTACAGTAACACACAAATGCAAAGGTGGAGATTTTGAAAATAAACCGTGGGCGCCACGACTTCCTCCCTGCCCTCTTTGCCCACATGCAGGCACGTCTGATAACAGCTCCTTAAAAAGGGCTCCAGTTTCACAGAGGCCTAATTGAGCCAAACAGGTGAAAGTTTGATAACATTTTGTAACAGGGCTTTTTCTTTTGCCCGACAAGAGGCCTTGTTCTTTGAAACAAACAAACAGCTGATAAGGTCCTTCAAGCTTCATGAACATGAAGCCGTGAGTCATTTATTAGCAAGTCTGAGTTTATGGGTCATTTATCAACAATTATTATGTTTTTAGTCAATCTTCTATTACTGTTGCACTGCAGAAAAACGAAATAAAAGTAGTGAAATAGCTTACCTACTTGTAGCGACAGTAACTTTTTTCAGTCGCATGCTATTTTTCTAACAAAACACTGCATTGCTGGCATTGTGTTGTTTTGTAGACGTTTTACAGCAATACCTCTATTCATACTGTAAATTGATTAAATGACTGTAAATACAACAGATTTCTATTCTTTTGAATCCCGAAAAAAAATCTATCATGGTTTTCAGAAAGATATTAAGCAGCACAACTGTCTTCAACATTAGTAATAATAAGAAATTCTTCTTGAGCAGCAAATCAGCCTATTAGAATGATTTCTGAAGGATCATTTGACACTGAAGACTGGAGTAATGATGCTGAAAATTAAATCAAAGGCATCAATTACATTTTAAAATGCATTCAAATATTCAATTGTATATCACTTTTCACAATGCATATTGTTTCAAAGCAGATTTACAGAAAATGCATGTTACAATTTAGAGTGATCTGTTATCAGAGGTGACTGTTTCCAAGTTATGTATTTCAGAAATGTACGTATCACACAGTTAGTTCTCACAGAAGTCCCCGCAGGATTTGGAGTCATCTCTTTATACGGTTATATGATTATATTATGTTATATCACTTTTTTATATTACTTTCCGACCTCAAACCTTTGAACAGTGTGTGTGTGTGGTCCTGGTAAACCCTACATTAAATGTCCTGATTTCCTCATGGTGACCATAAAATGTCCCCACAAGGACAAGGATTTTGGATATTGCCATCCTTGTGGACATTTTTTGGTCCCCATGAGGAAAACAGCTTATAAATCAGTTTAAGATGTTTTTTGAGAATGTAAAGATGCAGAAGGTTTTCTGTGATGGGTAGATTTAGGGGTAGGTTTAGGGTTCAGGGATAGAATATACAGTTTGTACAGTATAAAATTATGGAAAGTCCCCATAAAACATGAAAACAGAATGTGTGTGAGTGTGTTTAAAGGCATTTTTATTAATAGCTGTTGAATATACAGTGTCTAAGAGAAAGGTGTGATTTTGAAAGATTGTTCCTCATTTCTCCAGAGCAGCTACTCTTCATGTAGTAATGATTAGGTGAATATTTACCTGACATGTCTGTCATACAGCATGTGCGAGAAGCTTTGCGAGATAGACAGGAAATCACTACCTACGAACTGGTCAGATCGGCATCAAGCCACATGTCCACCTGTCAAAACCAATATAGATCTTAGTGTGTCGAGACATAGTGGCAAAACAATAAAAAATAATTGCCACCTTTGAGGAAAAAAAAAAAAATGGTGATGGAATAGGCAAATGTTATTTTTGAAATACACATGATATGTGTCTCCGCTAAAGGAAAAAAAACACACAAAGCGCACCCCTCAAATTATCAACAGCATTCTCATTTAAATGATAGCATAGATGAGTTTAAAAAAAAAAAAAATGGACACACAATTATGCTCACTTGTCGTATATTAATACAGATTCTTGACATCTTCCATAGAGCCCGTGCTGTCAGCTCTTTGTCTGCTTTAATTGAAAATTAATGGTTAGTGTGTTGCCTTGGAAACCAAGGCAATGGCCGCCAGTGGCGTTCACAATTCAAGCAGACACCAGTGGCATTCGCTGTCCTATCTGACCTTGGAAGTTTGAGAAAAGAAAAAGAAAAAACAAGAAAAGGCAAAAACAAAGGGAGTGAGACAAAAAAAAGTGTATATACGTATATATGGTCACAATTTAGATTAGGGTCCAATTCTCACTATTAACGGCTATTTATTAGTACTTATAAAGCACATATTAAAGGGTTAGTTCACCCAAAAATGAAAATTGTCATTAATTACTCACCCTCATGTCGTTCGACACCCGTAAGACCTCCGTTCATCTTCGGAACACAAATGAAGATATTTTTGTTGAAAGCTGATGGCTGAGAAAGGCTTCAGATAGGCCCTCATTGGCATTCAGTACATTTACACTCACAAGACCCATAAAAGGCACTTAAAACGTCGTTACAAAGTCCATCTCACCACAGTGGCTCTACAATAATTTTACGATGCGACAACAATAGTTTTTGTGCGCAAAAAAAAAATCAAAATAACGCCTTTATCCAACTTGTTCTTGTCTTTCGTGTGTGCCTCCACGACGCATGCGCGAGAATATTATGCAGATCCGCCGTTCGGACACATGACCCAGAAGCGATTTGTTTACAAGCAGAGGAAGACGCCGCATCTAAGCTGTTGAATTCTACATTGATCGTGCTTTAGGTCTCGGCGTAGTGCTCAAATGGGACTAAAGTGTTCATTCCATGGATTCCCGAACCCGGCGCTACGTCATATTCTCGCGCATGCGTCGTGGAGGCACACATGGAAGACAAGAAGAGGTTGAATAAAGTCGTTATTTTGATTTTTTTTTGCGCACAAAAACTAATGTCGTCGCTTCGTAAAATTATTGTAGAGCCACTGTGGTGAGATGGACTTTGTAACGACATTTTAAGTGCCTTTTGGGTCTTGTGAGTGTGAATGTACTGAATGCCAATGGAGGCCTATCTGAAGCCTTTCTCAGCCATCAGCTTTCAACAAAAATATCTTCATTTGTGTTCCGAAGATGAACGGAGGCCTAACGGGTGTCGAACGACATAAGGGTGAGTAATTAATGACAGAATTTTCATTTTTGGGTGAACTAACCCTTTAATGCCTTATTGTACATCCTTAACCTAATACCTAAACTTAACAACTACCTTACTAACTATTAATAAGCAATAATTAGGAGTTTATTGTGGTAAATGTCGTAGTTAATAGTTAGTTCATAGTGAGAATTGGACCCTATATCTAAAGTGTGACCATATATAATAATACTTTTTTTTGTCTTGCTCCCTTTGTTTTTGCCTTTTCTTGTTTTTTCTTTTTCTTTTCTCAAACTTAGAGGTTGAATATTGTGTACTTTATATAGCAAGCAAAAAAAAAAAAGAAGCATATTGTGAGCATGGAGTTCAAGGGAGAATAAAAAGGAAGGGGGGCAAAAGAACGATGGTGTCAAAATGGCAAAGAGAAGAGAATTATGTTTGAGTGAGAAAGCATAAAGGCCCATCTCTTCATTCGATTCTGCCTATTACCTTTGTGATACTACAGTGATGATGTTGCCAGAGGTTATATTATAGCGTCATAATAGGCCAGCCTTCGAGGAGCAGCCAGTGGCCTCTGAATAGGCTAGTCACGATTGTATCTGTCTGGCAGAAGAAAGAAATCGACTTTGACTTCTGAGGGCATCGGCGAACAGAGCAACAAAAGGTACTTTGGAACGGCGAGGTGCCAGCGTCATCTGGATTTCAGACTGGAGGTTCATTTGCTCGAAGTGGTGGAGCGCGATCGTTTTGAGGTGTCACGTCAGCTTGCAACTTGTCAAGTCTTAAGGGAGGGCTAATATTAGATTTAGATATACATCTATTATTACCAATAATTCTGTAGAAAGAAATCCAGTGTATAAAGTCTTTCAGCCTCCTTCTTAATTGACAATAGCTGTTCTTTCTAAATTTGTCTTAAATGGCTTCCTCGTGGCTTCTTACTTCATCGTTCTATTGAATGGCTGATACCAGTGGAGATCTACCACTCTGCCTTTGAATTTTCTGCATTCTTCTGACGTGCCCTCTTTGTCTGAGTGCCCTGCATCAATAGCGGAGGCAACTTTCGCCTCTCAGAACAGGAAGCTGGGCTCGAACCGGCCACAAAGACTCTGCATGAGGGCCCGATTAGGCTCTCACAGACTCTTTCTAAACCATTCTGAGGAAGGACTAAATCCCCTTAGTTCAAAACCAACCATAGGCCTTAACCACATCCCAGTTTTAAAAAGGCTGCTTTAAGATGAATGTTTATTGAACATCTGTCTTTTATCATATTGCTGATGCCACTATTTTATAAAAGCAAAAGCCATTCAAAATCTGTTACTGTGATTTTCACACCTTTTTACATATTTACCTTAATTACAGTTTTTTTAAGAGGAATGAACCGCAGGGGCATTTTTGCCCAAACATTTGAAACATGTTGACAATTTGTCACTTTTAGTGTCATTTTACCCTGAGGCCTGGTTGACTTCTGACCCTAGTCACACTGAATGTAAAAATAGAGCATAACACATTTATTAAAAATAAAAAAAAGAGAGAAATTTAAACGTTTATTTATTCAGCAAGTATACATTAAATTGTTCAAAAATGACAGTAAAGACATTTATAATGTTTCAAGGAACATCTTTCAAATAAATGTTGTTCTTTGAACTTTCTATTCATCAAAGAATCCTGAAAAAAATCATGAATCATGTTTTTGCTAAAATATTTATCATATTAGAATTATTTCTGAAGGATCATGTGACTGAAGACTGGAGTAATAATGCTTCAAATTCGGCTTTGCCGTCACAGGAATACATTTTATTTTAAAAATATATTAAAATAGAACAGTCTTTTAAATTGTAATAATATTTCACAATATTCATATTTTCACAAATAAATGCAGTTTTGGTGAGTAAAATACTTTTTTTTCCAGCACTAAACTTTTGAACTGCAGTGTGCAGCATTTGAATGTAAATTTTTCTGAAAAAAAAACAAAACAAAAGCCTTGTCCCATCTGGTTAGGATAAGGTGTAAGAACACACCTTACCTGTGTTAAAATCATTGTAAGGCACATCTCTGGTGCCTTTTTTTTTTTTTTTTTTTTGTATAAAATGGTCAGGCATCATTCAAGCATCATGACAGTTTTCTCAGCACATAATTAAGCTTGCTATAAGCCCCTATGGACTTTTACATGAGTAATATTAGTTCAAATCTGACCCTTATTTGGAGCTAAGCATGGTTGGGTGAAACGCTCTAGTTTATTTTGATTTACAGGGTTATAATAATATTCCCCTGCCAAATATACTGGCTGTCTGATCCCAGAGTCCTTTTATGCTTCTGCGCTCCGGCCCAGCGCTTCAGCATTCTGTTTGTTTATTTGTCCGCGGGTCAGCTGGACTTGTTTCTGTACTGAAAGAGGCCTTGGGGGATTATGTTTTACAGAGCCATGAGGGGAACATTTTCCGAGCCCCTGTTAAAGAGGGAAATGTGGAGACAAAGGAGGAAGACAGAGCGATTGCTAAATAGAATCTGCACAACTGTGGGGATGATCCATGCTGCTATTCCTCAGGGGAGAGCGAGAGAAAGACAGAGAAAGCGAGAGGTCATGGAGCTTCATTTTCCCTTTTGCCTTGAGGGAAGGCACAATAGCAGACTCACAACCCCTGAAGGCACGTTTGTTTGAGTGCGCCACAAATTCAATTTGCTCTTGTTGAGAACATGTCACATTTAAATGATCGGCATTAACGTTGTCAACAAGAAGTTGGCAGAGCGGGGATCTGAATTGGCATGTTGCCCCAAGACACCTGGCTGCTTAGCGCAAATTTAACCCATTCTGTCACGTGGCACTGTATTTAGCTTATTTTTTTTGTATTATATAAATTAACTTCCTGAAAACAAAACCTTACATTTCCGTACATCTGGAAAAATGGTAAAATATTTAATCTCAGTCTATTTAATTACCCCAAGTTTATTTATTTTAAGAACAAAGCATTGCTTTCTTCTTAGTCATTTTAAATAAGTAAAAGAAAAATTTAAGAAAATTCGACTTAATCTGCTGCATCGCCATCCTAGTTGTTTGTTCATTTGAGGAGTCACATTTTGTCACTGAATTTTACTATTCATTTGTTAAATATTATATACTCATTTCCTGAAAATGAAACCTCACATTTCTGTTGTAACATGGTAAAATATTTAATCTCAGCCCATTTAATGACCTTACGTTTGTTTGTTTGTTTATTTATTTATTTATTTATTTTTAAGAATGAAGCATTGCTTTCTTCTCCCTTCTTCTTAGTGATTTTAAATAAGTACACTTTTAAAAAAAATTCGACTGAATCTGCTGCAATTGCCATCCTAGTCACAGAATTTTATTATTCATTTTAATATATTCATTTCCTGAAAACGAAACCTCACATTTCCATATCTGGAATCATGGTTCACTATTTAATTAAATAGTTTATTGCCTTCTTCTCCAGTTCTTAGTACATTTTTAAAGAAATTTTGACCGAATTTGTTACAATTGGCATCCTAGTTGTGTGTTAATCTGCCCGCCCCCCACATGTTAAATTAAACACAAAAAAAAATCAAAAAATCAATTCTTTGGAGAGTTTGACCTGACCATTTCTAATTCTCTGCATTTTTTGCAATGTCTTTTAAGACATTTCTTCCCTGCATTTTGAAGAGTGAAGGGCTTTTCAAGGCCTTAATATTTCAGTTGAGTGTGAATAATGAAAATCATCAAACAGATTGGAGGGAATAATTTAATAAATGGCAGAAGCATCCAGTGCGCCGGTGCCTGTCATTGTGCTCTAGAGCATTTAGTCACTTTGAAAAACTCTCTCGAGGCCAATGAGGTCATGGATCATTCATTAATCCCCTATTCTTTGGCATTAGTGCAGAATTTTGAAGGTCTTCTTTTACTGTATCGTTGCGCTTGGATATACACACACATATGCACATTTTTTACGTGCACTTTAAATGAGAGACACAGTCATAGTGCAAGTTCTTGCCCATGCGTTCCCTCCCTCCTTAGTGCTATTTAAAGCTTCTAAATGCAACAGTTAATTCTCCCTCGTTTAGTAACCGAAAGCTTTCAGGCAGGATGTCATAGCAGCGCAATAAATCCCTATAAACATTTATTGTGCACAAATAGCATCATCACGTATAGCACAACTAGCACAATGTTTTTTTTCCCCCTCTTAAGTGTCTTCTGACTCCGAGGGAGTGAACACACCTCAGTTTAGGCTGTCACTTTGTTAAGCTCGAGTCGTGTACGCTTCTGTCAGCAGCTTGTCAAACTAAGTGCTTGTTGCAGTATTTAAGGATGATTCTGCGAAGTTGTTACAGCCCCTTTGCGTCCCAACATGCCCTGCTTCCCTGGATACATTCTGTTGTTAGTACACAAAAGTAAGATGGCACTGTCTGGGATCAACTGACTCTCTGGGTTATAAGATTTGCAGGTTTTATAGCTGTTGGAGAAACGCACTGTATCATATCCATCGCCGTGCGCTTGTTTGCATCCCCTCTCTTCTTTTCAGCCGACACCGTGACAGCGAGCGACCTGCGGAGGCGACGGGGGTCATCGTGGTTTAATTGCCATTTCATGTGCCCACCCCTCCTCGATCTGTCGTTCAGCGTTAATGCACGCAATCCTTTGCAAGAGGGGGGAAGAATAAAACCAAGAAGCATCCATGATGAGGCGTAGGCGGACGGTGACGGTTGCCGAGGCCCCCTCTCGTCAGCTGGGCACCCAGCAACCGAACACAAACACAAGTTAAGAAGTGGCCAGCGTTCTCACACAAAACACATGCTACAGATCCCGGCCTTTAGACGCCGGAGCATCTGAATCTGCACACTGTAAAGTAATAACACATAATAAGCTTGATTTTCTGCATGTGTGGCTGAAATTTCCCATGCCTAAGATTTTTCTTTCAAAATTAACCACACCGTGCAACAAAAAGCGAGAGTTTTGTGTTGTTGAAAGTGCATGTGTGCAGCTATGTGTGGCAATTTAAAGGGATAGTACACATAAAATGTAAAATTTACTCACCCTCATGTTTTTCAAACCCATATGATTTTTTTTTATTCTGTAAAAAAAAACACCTGAGAAATCTTAACCAATTTAAAAACTGAGGAAGACCACAGACATAGGGCCCTATCATACACTCTGTGCATGTTTCGCTAGTTTCAGCCTGACACAGTTATCATTTTCACGTCCAGCGCCACTTTGTTTAAATAGCAAATGCACTCGCACCCATCTGTTCACCCATGGGCATGCTAGTCTGAAAACGAGGTGTGTTTAGGCGCATTGTTGGCGCATTTGTGTTATTTAAAGGGTGCGTTTATAATATGCTCTTATAGGCGGTTGCACAACACGCGTAAACTAATAAAAAACCCAAATAAAAGGATTCATCTCTGGAGAAGCTTTCAGTCTTTCCGCTCGCAAATTCCGACATGTAAATAGCAAATCCGCCATGGTGCAAGCGCAATTGGCTTTTAAAGGGAATGGGAGATGAGACTTCGATTGGTTCATTGCACGTGACGCCAAAAAACACACCCATGACTCATTTAGAGACTAGGTGTACAATCCTTTTGGACCATGCGCCTGGCGCACCGAATGTTTTTTCTGACGTTAAAGTGCACCTGCGCCATGTGCTTCGGATCATGCGCTCCGATCGTTAAAATAGGGCCCATAAGGGCAGTTTAACCGGTTTTTAGCATTTTTATCCTCCGACACTAAAAGATACATCCTGACCACAAGACCACACACCTGTCGATCTGGGATCGTGCGGGCTCTGACGCAATCGGGAGCAGTAAAATAATAGTAATGACACCACACAATTGAGGATTTTTTGGACAAAAAGTCGTTTGCGACAGACCTTGAATTGGCCGACACCCCCAGATTGCTTGGGGGTGCAAATCGGGCTTAAAGGCCCACTGAAGTGCCTTGAAACACTGCATTATTCAATATGTTGCCGTGATTTCCACTGAAGCGGGACATATCGAACAGCTCCTCCCCTTTTTTTAAATAGCCAATAGTGTTTAGTTTATATCACAGTTCGGCCAGAGCCGCTGAACTCGGTAAGCTAACAGTTTCCTCCTAATCTCTTGCAGTTTGTCCTCCTAATCTCATTCATATAGTTATGTGTAGAATTCAAATGGGTCCGATATGTTTTGTGGTCTGCGGCAACTCACGCATTTGATCTGCTCTGTGCTATCGTGTCTCTAGACCAGGGCAGACTGTGTGCGCACTGCGGCGGTTCGCGTGACACTAACATGAAACCAGACTTCATTCGCCTCAATGGAAAACATATTAACACTGTCTGAATCGTTCCCTACCCCCTATATAGAGCATTATGTGCCATTCACCATGTAGAAAATAGTAAATGCGTGAACAAGTGACTGATTTTAGTTGCAGCTTCAGCGTCTAGTGGGTGGGGCGCTTTATATTTAGTGCTTTAAGTGGGAGACTGTTAGTTTTGTTAGTTGAACTCAAGCGTGAACCATTCCGACCTTTTTTTGTAAACCATATCAAGTGATTCTTTGAAAATATCTCACGGGGTGACCTATCAATTTTTCCTTTATTTACTTACCCATTTACTTACCCATTTACTTGCCTTTTTCTTCATTTACTTACCCTCTTGTTCCAAACTTGGATGACTTTCTTTCGTCTGTGGAGCATGAAGATATTTTGAGAACAATATGTACAATAGTCAGGGGAAACTAAAACATTATTTTGTGTTTAGCAGAAGAAAGAAACTCATATATGTTGGGAAGGATGAGCACATGATTCCAATATTTTCATTCTGGTGTTGCTATAAATTAATTCTTATAGTTTAAACACTGTGTTGTGCAGCCCTGAAGCTTTCGGACTAGCCTTGCCTCCTGTAGATTGCTCTGTCTAACCAAACATGTGTACATGTGTTTACCCACCATGCTACAGCGTCCAGGGCATGAATTATTCACACCTAGATGTAATGGACCTCGCTGAGCGGCTTACAGACTGAAGGTTAGTGTGGGAGCAGGGTTAAACACATATAAAGGGGCCGACGATGGCTCTTTTAGCTTAGCATCTACCTCACTTAATCAATCTATCAGCTAATCAATCAAATCCCTCTCTTTCACATCCGTTTTCTTTCCCCTGCTGGTCGCTGGCTGATGGCTTGCATGTCCTAGCTTCAATCAATCGGCTTTTCAATCAAATCAAATTGGTTTACATCAGCCTGATTGGCCCACATTAGTCAGCACAGATGTACAGCACCTCGACGGGCTTTACATCAATCTACCAATCAATCTGTCAACCTGCCGGCCGCTCAAGCCAATCACAGGATCTTGTATCATTACATACACAAAAGACACGTGCATGCGTACACACCCAGAGGACTGTCCTCATTTCTGTCTCTCTCGTGAGCTCCTTCAGATCCAGCCTCTAGAGGGGACTCTAAAGTGGACTTAGATTTTAGAGTGGTGTCACACATTTGTGTTCATGTGTGTCGCTTTGTGTATTTGAGCAGGTGTGTGTGAGAGAGGAAGGACAAGTCCTCGAGCTTGAAGCAGTGGGTTCAATGAAGAAACATTATATATTTAGGTAGAGATGTTTGTTGTTTGTTCTTCTTGTCTATGGCTGCTTATAGGATTTATAAATGTGATCGATATATTGTTTATATTTTCTCATTGTGCAGTTGACAACATTGTAAATAAACGTGACATTAAGTAAAAGTGATTTTACCTAAATTCAAATACCTCTTAAATACGGTTATAATTTTATTAGCCTCTATTGCATACACAAGCATTCAAAAGATTGGAGTAATATTTTTTTAAATGTTATGCTCAAAGAAAGTTGCATTAATTTGCTAAAAAATACAGTAAACGCAGTAATAGTATCACAAATTAAAATAACTGTTTTCTATTTGAATATATTTTAAATTATAATATGTTGTGTATGTGCTTGTTGTTAGTATGATCTTTTTTCAGAATTCTTTGATCAATTGAAAGTTCAAAAGCACTATTTGAAATAGAAACCTTTGTAACATTATAAATGTCTTGAATTTTTGAAAGGTAGTGTATAAATATAGTGTATAAAGTTCTATATAAAATATGGGCTACTTTTCTTTCTTTTTGTTTGTTAATTTTATCTTTGTTAAGTTTCCTTGAATTTTATTTTACACTTTTCGTTTCATATGAGTCTCTCTATCTTACCATTAAAATTAAAATTAACACATCATATTAATGTTAAATCTGAAACTACTGAAAATGTATAGCTCAAGATTTCTCCAAGTGTGCATGTGTCTGTATTTATTAATTTATTTGTTAATGATATGTCAGAACCCTACATTATCCCAATAAAAAAGGTCTCAAGGCTGTTTGATGGAGTTTAAAGCTGTAAAGGTAACATTACAAATCATGGCGCACTTTCTGAGAGCGGCTGCCAAGGCGACGGCCTGTGCACATATATAACCATCAAAGGCTGCAAGGCTTTCTGGCCCACACTCGGGCTCAGTGGGAATAAAGCTGTCTTCTACTGTGCACTGTGGGGCTGTAAAAAGTTTGGACGGGTAATAAGTGGCTCATTTTTAAATGAATATGCGTCAGTCAGAGGGAGCGGGTCGGCCAGATCCTAAGCTTTCATCCCAGTGCTCATGGTAATGACTCGTCGTAAATGAGAAAAAGAGGGAGAGAGAGATACAGAGACGGGGGGAGACACAGGAAGAAATGAAAGTAGTGGTGTGGAGAACATAATGCACATTTCCGCATTTTGGATTTGGGGGGTTGGGGTTGTTAGTACTGGCATCGGTGGTAAGTGAAAAGCCAGACAACCTCAAATCACACACACACTTACAAATGACGTTTGCTTTCATTCAGACATTTGAACTTGTGTGTGTGTGTGTGTGTGTGCTCAGTGAAAGACATGGCACTCAAATTAGCTTACTTTCTCACATAGACCAAATAAACTTAAAATGTCTGCATGTGTAGATCTTCATCACTAGCCCCGAACAATCAGATACCATCAGGGTTCACGACAAACTCAGTCCATTCGGCAGGATTTCAATAACCATCTTCAAGGACATTTCCTTCCTTCATACTCAGCCAAATGTGTCTTTATCTAATTCCCTGTCCGCAAGACATATCCCCATCCTCTCATTATGTAATTTGTCCTCTTCTATTTCTCTTGTGTTTGATTTTGACAAATATGGGGATTATCTGAATATGGGATTTTTAAATATATGGCTAATGTTAACTTTCATGTCTGTCTTCTAATCTGCTGAATATTCATTATGGGTCTCAAGGACAAGCAGAATTGCAGAGGTCATGAATTCTGTTCAGAAGGAAGAGATAGAGAGAGGAAAAGACAGATGGGGACAGAAAGAAAAGAAAAAAGGGAAAATAATTTACTTTTGATTAAAATTTAAACACAGATTCACTCTTGAATCACAGAAATCAAACTGATGACCATTCACACTCTGAAATTGTTCGGAAACTAAAATTGTTCATAATACAGACTGTCAGTTTTGAGTGTTTTTTTAAAATATTTTTTAAGGCCCAGATACTGTAGTGATAGAGGTGCTAGGAAACTCATTTGCTATTAACAGTCATCGTCATAACAGTCATTTATAATTATAGTAACTTTTTATTTTTGTGTGTGTATACAGTATATATATATATATATATATATATATATATATATATATATATATATATATATATATATATATATATATATATATATATATATATATATATAATATATCACTGATGATGTGTCTAGGTTGCACCTGTAAGGTGTGTGTTAAAAGCAGTTTAGTCTGGCAGAGCCAGTGGCGACGGCTGGAGAGACAGCGGACAGCTGGAGAGACAGCATCCGGGGCAGAGAGGGTTAGCTCCCCAAACTGCAGAACTTTTGAGGGCATCCACTAGCAAGCTACGGAAAGCCCTGAGGAAACATACCCCCAGAGGTGCCCGAGAGGGGGGCAGAATGAGCACCTCAACAGGACAGACATACAGGTATTGACCCAAGCTCATGTACACAAGACAACGAGTGCAGTCTGTAGATGCGGCAAGGCCTGCAAAAACCTGCATGGCCTTAAGATCCACCAGGCCAGAATTAAGTGCTTGTCTGGTAAGCAAGTGATGCAACGTACAGGTCAAGTACCTGGTGAGACGCAGGAGGAGCCAGGCCCGGAACCACCCCACAGTGCCCAGACCCTCCATGCACCACTAGGCCTTTGCCAAGCCAGGCATTCAGAACAACGTCAGGTTAAGTGGCCTGCCGCTAATAAGGAAATAAGTTGCACCAGTTTGATGAGGATGTGGCCCAGATCCTCCAAGTAACAGCCAGAGGGGATGCTGACCGGAGGCTGCAGACAATGAGCTCAATGATCATCAACATAGCCGCTGAGAGATTAGGCCTGAAGGAGCAGCATTCGACCAGTGGTACTGCAGGACCAAATCGATGGGACCAAATCCGTGTGCTCAGAAAGCAGTTTTAGCAGGCAAAGGCGGAGGATAAAGCTGCCCTGGAAGAGCTCCGGAACATCTTAAGGAGTAAGCTCTCTACCAACCGTCGAGCTGAGTGCCACAGAAAGAGGGGCAAGGAGAGAGCCCGCAAACGTGCAGCCTTCATAACGAATCCCTTCGGATTCACCAGGAGACTCCTAGGACAGAAGCGTAGCGGTCGACTCACCTGCAATCAAGAAGAGGTTGATAAGTACCTCAGTACTAGCTACAGCATTAGTGCACGAAACCAGGACCTTGCGGGGGTTATTAAAGTGCAGCACTTTAATAACCCCACCAGAACCCAGCATGGCATTCAACCTCAAGGATCCAACCCTGAGAGAGGTCCATGAGGTTGTCAAAGCAGAACAACTCAGCACCAGGTCCAGGTGGAGTGCCCTACGTGGTCTACAAGAGGTGCCCCAGACTCCTTCAGCGACTGTGGAAAATCATCAAAGTCATCTGGAGGAGGGGGAAAGTGACGTCGCAGTGGAGACATGCAGAAGGTTTCTGGATTCCAAAGGAGGAGAACTCAAGCAACATCGAGCAGTTCAGAGTCATCTCACTCCTCAGTGTGGAGGCAAAGATATTTTTCAGTATCATTGCCCGGCACATGACGGAGTTCCTCCTGCAGAATGAGTACATTGACACCGCTGTACAGAAAGGTGGGATCCCAAAAGTTCCAGGCTGTATTGAGCACACAGGAGTTATCACCCAGCTAATCCGGGAGGCTCGAGAAGGCGACGGCGATCTGGCAGTGCTGTGGCTCGACCTTACCAGCGCCTTTGGGTCAATCCCGCACAAGCTGATGGAAACCTCACTGACCCAACACCATGTTCCAGACAAGATCAGGGACCTCATTCTGTACTACTATAACTGCTTTAGTTTGAGAGTCACCTCTGGATCAACAACATCTGCATTTCATATGCTGGAGAACGGAATAATCACAGGGTGCACTATCTCAGTGATTTTTTTTTTGCCTTAGCCATGAATATGCTAGTTAAGTCAGCAGGTGGAATGTAGAGGCCCACTCACCCAGTCAGGTGTGCGACAGCCTCCCATCAGAGCGTTCATGGACGATCTGATGGTGACCACAACATCTGTACCAGGCTGCAGATGGATCCTCCAAGGCCTCGAACGCCTCATCAGCTGGGCACGAATGGACTTTAAACCAGCATGTCCCGATCCCTTGTGGTGAGGAAGGGAAACGTAACCGACAAGTTCCGTTTCTCATTGGGAGGAGTCAAAATACCATAAATAACAGAGAAGCCAGTTAAGAGCCTGGGAAAAGTCTTCAACAGCACACTTATGGACACAGCCATACTCCATGAAACCAGGAAAGAGTTGGACGCCTGGATTGCTGCAGTAGACAAGCCTGGATTTACCATCATGGCATTCTGCCACGACTCATCTGGGCACTGCTGGTTTACGATGTCCCCCTAACTACCGTTGAGGGCTTTGAGAGGAAAATCAGCCACTCAGCAGCATAGCCTTGTACCGGCATAAGAACAAGCTATAACTTCCCGTCAGCAGCCTGTCAGAGGAGTTTATGGTTTCCCGAGCAAGAGAAGTACTGCTGTACAGAGAGTCCGCTGACACCAAAGTCTCCTCGGCTGACATAGAGGTGAGGACAGGTAGGAAGTGGAAGGCCCAGGAGGCAGTCGACCAGGCTGAAGCACGGCTGTGGCACAGTGTGCTGGTAGGGACAGTGGTGTCAGGACGTGCAGGGCTTGGCTGTATCCATTAACTGGTCCAAGAAGAAATCCAAGAAGGAGTGTAGGAAAGACGCACCTGCCGGATGGTGGGGATGTGACAACAAGGGGCATAGACGGGATGGAAACAGGTGATGGACCGAAAGATCTCATGGTCTGAGTTGTGGAAAGCAGAGCCACACCGAATCCAGTTTCTTATCCAATCAGTCTATGATGTCCTCCCCAATCCAAACAACCTCTTCTCCTGGGCCTGATAGACGCCCCTGCATGCCCTCTATGCCAAAAAAGAGGATCCCTGGAGCACATATTAAGCTGCTGCCCTAAAGCCCTGGGAGAAGGACGTTACCGGTGGCGCCACGACTAGGTGCTAAGGGTCATTGTAGAAGCCATTAGCACAGGGATCTCTCTTAGCAGGCACCAGCAACCAGCACAGCGCTCAATTACATTTGTCAAAGCTGGAGAGAAACCACCACGAAGTAGAAACCCTGCAGGGGGTCTTCTGGTAACAGCCCGGGACTGGCAGCTACAGGTCAACCTGGGAAGGCAGCTCAAATTCCCAGAAACCATCGTCACGACCATGCTTAGGCCTGATATGGTCCTCCTTTCAGAATCAAGGCAGGTGGTCCTACTGGAATTGACTGTGCCTTGGGAAGAGGCGTTTGAACGGAGGGGGCCAAGTACGAGGAGGTGGTAATAGAATGCTGTAGTAGGGGATGGAAGACCCGTTGCCTCCCCATCGAGGTTGATTGCAGAGGGTTTACTGGCCAGTCGCTCTGCAGGGCCCTCAAGCTCCTGGGAATCAGAGGACTGCACAAGAAAAAAGCCATCATGAACATCACGGATGCCGCTGAGAAGGCATCTAGATGGCTGTGGATCAAAAGGGGTGATCCGTGGATCACACAAGCTACCTAGACACAAGTCGGGGACTGATCACCCCTGGCTGGGTCACCTGGGCGAGGGTGTATGATGTTGAAAGACCCAAAACACCCGATGACCCCAGGTTACATCACTGATGATGTGTCTAGGTTAATCTCTCTCTCTCTCTCTCTCTCTCTCTCTCTCTCTCTCTATATATATATATATATATATATATATATATATATATATATATATATATATATATATATATATTTTATATATTTACTAAAATTATACTATAATTTTATATATTTTTTGCATTATTAGATATGGTCCAGTAGTAATGTTTTATTAGTATCTGTATTTATTTAATATATGTGATTTTTATATATCATATTTATCTATTGTTTGTTTGTAATTTTGTATTATTATTAATTTAATATATGTGATTTTATATATTTTTTGCATTATTAGATTTGGTCTAGTAGTAATGTTTTATTAGTGTATGTTTTATTATAGAATTATATTTTATATTATGTATTTAATATATGTGATGTTATATCATATTTATCAATTGTTTGTTTGTAATTTTGTATTATTAAATTTGGCCTAGTAGTAAAATTTGTTAAAAAATATGTTTTATTATAGAAATACAAATAGTGTAGATGTAATAATAATAATAATAATGTTATTGTAGTTTTTTATTAGTTGTTATTGGCTTATCAATAATGGAATAGTGCAAGTTGTTAATAGTGAAAGTTAATGCTGTGGATGCATTCAAAGATGTGGAAACTGCAAGATTCTTTTCTCCCCTCCTGTGAAAAATGATAAAATAAAGAATATGTCAACAGTACCTATAGGTAAAAGCCAACAATAAATGCTCCCCTTGTGGTCTCTCATATCAGATCCAGATGTCTCTTTCACACCGGCACAAGGAGACAGAACTCTGATGTATTTTATATTGAAGCCAAATCCAGCATTGAGAGTGGAAATGCCACGGCCTGCGCTGTCTTACAGCTCCTGAAAGAGGCGCGAATCTGAGTGGGCTGACAGTGCCTATCCTAACCCAGCATCCTGCGTGCCAGGCCGCCTGTGTGACAGCTCTCCTCATGCAGTGAAAAAGTCAGGGCTGATTCCTGTGGGATCTCATAGCAAACAAAGGACAATGCCACTAGATTTCCTCTGGGAACTGCAAGTTTGGCCGGAAGATTTAGGCATACTGAAGATTGATAATGTCAGTCGGTTGAGATATGGAGTGTCATTTTAGTGAATGCCGGATCAAAAAAAGAAAAGCGGGGAGGGAGACAGCATGTCATTTGTTTGCTTTGATACAAGATCGCACCCGAGGAAGAGAGCAGAGAGTTTGTGTGTGTGTACAGACACACCGCCTCAACAAGAGCCCTTTTGCCGCCTCCTTTTGTACGATCTGCAGCTCTCCTCATATGTACCGCCGCTGGCTCCACCTCTGAGCCGCTCGGTGAATGAAAACTTCGCAAACTCCTCTACCCCTCCCACAATCCCGCAGCCCTCTGCTTCTCCTATCACCCCCTCACTATTCTCAGGGGAGCCAGGTGACACTTCAGCCCTCTCGCAGTCTCTGTGGCTGGGCTACAGCTGCGCCTCGCCGGGCCGAGTCGGTCAGCTCCTCCTAAGTGGCCCCAGGCAAGATTTGAACTCTTCTTTTTCTGTCTGAAAAGCGCGGCACCTTAAAACAGCTCGTTAAACGCCGGCCTCATCCCAGTCCCTTTTTTTCCTTCCCGACTGATCTGGGTTTTTTTTTTTGACAGCTTTATTCAAGATGAAGTTCCTCACATGACATGGGCCGTTAGGATCGGTTACCGCTCCCCGAAGACAGCTCGGCAATGTGGTTTATGTGAGGATGAATACAGTGTTGACAAAAAGACGAGTGTGAGGGGAAAGACCTGGGGAAGAAAGAGGGACAGAACACGGCGGTGAAGCAGTAAACAATACCGTGCTGTGTTATTTAACACCCTCTAACCGAAGCCAGCTGTGCCTGTAAACACGTTTATGACGATTTAATGAAAATATGCTGCTGAGTCTGATCTTCCTCAACAATCAAACGGTGTAATTTGTTTTGCATAAACTGCTACTGTCTTGTGGCATAAACAGTGGCTTGCAGCTGTCATCATAGTGTCTTATTCTGAGGTACAGTTTTTATACTGTTAAATAGCTCTTTTCAACTTTTTTTCTTCCCATTTCCCCCTGAAATCTCAAGGATAATTGGTTCTATTTAAATTTATTTTGCCAGTATGGACCTTAGGGTATGTTTGTAAACTCTAATAATTTTTATTTTATTTTACAGTGTTAATTTTTTACTACATTACTCCCATGTGGCAGTTAAAGCATTTTGAGCCTAATACCACAAATACAGTTTAGCATAAACGCAGACACACTCACTAAACTTTCTGCTCCTTAGGCAATGGCCTGCGTCATCTGTAACTATGTTGGCCTGCCTGTGTGTGTGTGTGTGTGTGTGTGTGTGTGTGTGTGTGTGTGTGTGCTTGTTTATGTGATTTATGAGGACACAAATTTGTACACTGTAAAAAAAAAATCAGGTCTCCTATTGAACATTTTCTAGTGACTGATCACATGAATTTCTGTGAATTGATGCAATTTAATTCACAGAAATTCAAATTGGCCAACTAAAAAATTAGATTTTTTTTGTTGAAAATTTTCAATTGGAGACCTGATTTTTTTGAATAGTGTATAATAACATTGGTATTACACTGGTATTACAACGTAAATGTGGTTTATGAGGACATTTCATATGTCCTCATAATTAAATAGCTTTAAAAACATACTAAACAATGTTTTATTAAACATTTTAAAATGCCTAATGTTTTCTGTGATGGGTAGGGGTAGTGTAGGGGGATAGAATGTACAGTTTGTAGAGTATAAAAACCATTATGTCTATGGAATGTCCTCATTATGTAGTTGCACCAACGTGTGTGTGTGTGTAATGGAGAGATCTGTTGCAGTGTCTCTGTCACTGGCCATTGGTATACATTTCACAAGTGACCTTAGCGTTTGCTTAGTCTCACTAAATGTAACCCCAAAAGACTTTAAGGAGTATCAAAAACTCAATCTACACCACTTGTAGCATAATGTTCATACCACAAAAAATATTTTAAAAAAGAAAAGCAAAATATGGGTTACAGTGAAATGGAAGATGAATGGGTAAATGTTAAATACTTACGTTTTCAATAGTATAGCCAGCATGTTAAAGCTACACTATGTAACTTTTCCGTCCACTAGAGGTCGCCTGTTCAAAACAAAGGCGTAGTTTGATGACGCCACGTTTGAGCGCAGAATCTCGGGACATGTGGTCTTCACCTCACAGCCGGTGGAAAAGAGTCAGGATAGGACTCGGGCAGAAATCATGTTCATAGATGCGATTATTAACATGACTGTAGTGAAGCAGAGCAGGACCGAGTGTTGTGGAGCTGAGCAAGGCCGCAGAAGCGATTGAAGAGCGGGACTGTTATTATGGCATAGTCGCTGGCGGGACTTTTATTATGACACGGTTGCGGGCGCCACTTCCTCTTTTCCATTCATGAGTATGAGGTAACGCAACTCTGTTTATCGTATTAGATATTTCTGAGTGTGTTGAAAATTAAGTTATGACGTTCGCTCGGCGGCTGCTATGACACTTGTTCACACTGCAGTGAGAGTAAAGTGTTTCACTGAATAAAACCGGAGACCGAGGGTGACGCAGATATGACGCAATCGACAGGCGACTCCCTCACACGCATAGCTCACACGTCCCGGTTCCTTGGTTAAAATACCAATTTTCTCACGATTTACAAATAGTTGAAAACATTTGGGATATTCTAAGTACTCAACTGAACAAAATATATAACACTGGCCTAGTGGTTTCTGGATGTTTTACTGCAAAAATCCTACATAGTTCACCTTTAACATGATTTTAAGAACACCAACCTTTTCTTTTTTTATTATTTATCTTGAAAATCTTTTTTGCCACAGTGTAAAAAAATATTTTCATGATTTATCACAACTTTTTTTTATTTTGTCAAATCAACTTAGATAATTAATTTGGTTCAGATAACATAATATTTTGAGTTTCATCATTCATTATTTAATCTCCTTCCCTGTATTAACTCAAAATTTTAATGCAACCAGATAACTTTAAGTTAAACCAACAATCTTTTTTTTTTACAGTGCATGGCAATGTAACACAAATATTAAATATTAATCAAAGTATATATTTTAATATTATAATATTATAAATGATAATAAATAAATACATTTCACATTTATGCTTAAACATTTCTCCAAAATTGGCCCCATTCACTTTAGTGTTAAGTGTCATTTATGTTTGTGGTAATCAACATCACGCCACAAATGCTGTCGATTGAGCATAACTTGTGTTGAACCCAGAATATTCCACTTAAGTTGTCTGTTTATACGGACTAAATGGGTATTAGATTGTGCTTACACTCCTTGTAAGCCACATCAACTTCTCTAGTGTGATTTTAAACACTTTTTTTTGTTTTTAAGTCATTCTCCCTCTGAATACTGACATATTTCTCTTTAATTATGTGGGGAAAAATGTTGTAGAACAGCCAATTCGTGTAGCCAATTATGTTTAATTTAATTACCTGTCGACTTTGATAATTATTACCCCTGATTAACCACAAAGCCTGCTCTTAAATGTTAATCGAAAGTGCTGGATGAAAGTGCTGAGGAGTTTTTATTTTTTCATTCATAAAAGAGAATGTTATTAGATTACAGTGACTAAGACACTCACCTTTGTCTTCGACTGTAATATGTCTGAAGGGCTACATAGCTCTTCACTTCCAGCGTCCTTGCTTTAGTCCAGCAATGCCCTCATAGACTGCAATAGGCCGTTTTTACCAGCGTTGTTGGTCTTGTTTGCAGTCCCTAAGGACATTATGCGAGCACAAACAAGTAAACAAGCAAACAGACACACGCAGATAGCATCACCATCACCGAATATCTCATCGCCTGCCGGGAGTGAGAAACAGAGTCTGAAAATAACAAACAGACGAACGAGTAAACAAATAACGTACAGTAAATAAATGTGTTGTTTTCCATGTCCCCGGGCTCTGGTGGTATTCCAGCAGCAGAGGAGAGAGGAAACACGAGTCCACTGTATACAATATGCCTCTTTTATACTGTTTATTTAGTTAAAATGATGAAAATACAAACTAAATCCAATGTTCTTGGCCGTATGTGTGTGTCTGAGTATGCATGGGTGGTTCTCAGGGAGCGTAACAGTGTGCAGCCGTGATACTTCTGGACTTGATCCGCAGCTTTGATGTCAGCTTTGGGACTGATGAGGTAACAAACATCCAGATTATTAGCCGAGTGAGAATTCACCCTCCTTGTGGTCATATGATGGCATGTCACAACAATACTAATCAAACTGGCTTACCGAGCCTGTGTGAACGGAAGTACAACTTTAATGGACTCATTTGGGCATTTTATTTAGAAGACATATTCCAGATCTCAATGCATCCATGATATGACGTACAAAAATATGTGTATTGAATCGAAGATGTGTGCAATGCTTATGATTAATGAAAGGACAAGGCAAATTTGTTTAGGGGTGTGTTTGTTCACACTTGGCATGTTTGGTTCGATTAAAACGAACCGGGTTCATTTGAATAAGAGCGAACGCTGGTGCGGTTCAAATGAAAAATGAACGCCACAAGGATAAAAGACATGTAAATGAACCAAAAGCGGGAAGATGAGACCCAAAAACGGACAGAATGTCCTTTTTTCTCGTCATATTCATGATTACATTTGGTACAGGCATCAGAACTGTATCTGTGTGTGACGGAGGGATTCTGACGCTTTTTTTTTACTCCTTTACACATTTTAGAAGCTCTTTACGAGTTCTATATATTCATCATAGGTAGGCTACGCACATACAGCGAGCACATTTAGCCCAGCACACGGCATTGTTTTGGATGTTCGGTAAGTTCTGTCTCAAAAATAGGCAATACGTCAAAAAAAAGCCGACCACAGTGTTAAAAATGTTGCTGCAATTAGTTGTAACAATTTGTTGAGATAACTAAAGTTAACTAAACTTAATATTTTAAGTCAAGTACAAACACATCCTTTTTTAAAGTTGAAACAACACATTATTTCTTCTTCTAATGTTGAATTTTAAGTTGTGATAAAATAATTACAGCAATCAGGCTGTGAACTTATTTTTAGGTCCGGATACCAAATGAGCCAAGCGAACCGAACTACAAGTGTGAACACACCTTAATTCGCTATTGATCATCGCTGAGTTTGTCTAAACTTTTGAACTGCCGTGATCTTGTTTGCAGGTGTGTGTGCTTGTGAGAGGTGAACTGTATGTAGAGAGTCAGTCATCCTATGGGTTATTCGTGTAATCCTTTCATGAGAGCCTCATTAGCCTGTGATGGCCAAACCACAAGAGTGTTTAATCTTAACCCCGTGATGGTGAGCAGACCGAATCTCCTCCTGTCCGTCTTATGTATCTGATTTTGAGTCGTGCTTGACCATGTGCATGAGGCAAAACAAGTTTTAGAAATCTGTGTTTGTGTATCATGTTAATCTGATGGAGAACATTGCACAAGCACCGATTAAAAAAGGAATTAATTTTAGAATCTTCTTGTGCCTTATAATATTCATTTTGGTTCTAAAGTGTTTTCATTTTGAACCTGTGTGCAAACTTCTTCATTAATGATTAAACATGCAGTAGTCACTTCAAAAAGTTGACAAACAACATTTTCCCAGTAAATCTAAAGCTATAAATACATGTCTTAAAGTGCAATTTTTTTTTACCAGGACTTGAGGTCCATATGGCAGGACATAGAAGTGAAGTCAGCATTGTTTTATGTGCCGGCTGGCTTCATTTAAGGCCAGCATGGCTACATCTTGGGTTATTGATTTTTCTAATGAATATGTCTTGACTAATGGGGGTCGTATCCTATTGTCCAGTGGAGATGTGAATAATTTTTTTGATGGTTCAAGTAAAAGCCATTTTTGCTGAGAGAAAGTTTCCACTGGCACTGACCATAAAATAAATCATATTTGAACTTTTTTGATAAAATGACAGATTACTGACAAAGCATCCTCTTGACTGTCCATTCAATTTGGAGTGATATTCATAAATCATCAACTTGCCTACATCATACATGGCCCTTCGTGATGTTTTTCAATTTAGTCTGTGTGAATTCGATTTTTGCACTATACAATGTTATCTATTTATTTATCTGTAGCCTATCTATCGTTGATGAGGATACTACTTTTAAATATGGCCATTATTAACACTTACGGACAACAAAACCAAATTATTTATGATTGAATGATGACAGGCAGCAAGAACAGACTTGCTTCCTGAAGAATATAATATGAGGAATAAGGTAACGGTTCCCATGGTGAGTCTGTCCTTTGACTAACATCTGTTGCTCGTCGGCTGCCACAATGGCCAAACTAAAGCAGTGATGCGCGCGCAGGTGAAAAGATCAGCGCCTGGAGCGCGCGAGCTTTTTTATTGTGCTTCAAGCGGCGGCAGCGCAGAAGATGTGCGCGCGCGCCTGTTCTAGGCGTATTACGGTAGACCAAACTGTCCCCTAACACATCGCCAACACAAGACACAAGCGGAGTAATTCAACACTGATTTCTCTGCGAATGAGCGAGGAACAGACGAGATGCCAAAAACTCCAGCGAGAAGCATTGTTGGGACTTTAGGAAAACTCACCGTGTGACTAACAGAGAGAAAGAGGGAAGACCTGAAGCGACGAGGAGGCGTAAAGAGCCGCGTGCTTGTTCTTCATGAACTTTGAGGAGCGCTGTGACCATGCAGCCTTTGAGCTAGTGCACGATTATTGTTTCCACTTATCACCCTACTGAGTGACCAGTCTGAGAGAGGAAGCCAGTAAAAAGGAAAGGAAGACTAATAAAGACAGTTGTCGTTGAAAGTAATGGTCTGAAGACATCACTCATAGAACAGGATTTTTTTTTTCTTTTTGCGTTGCTCTTCTGAAGGTTTCTGGAATCACTGGGACATTCACGAGAGCTGGAGCGACTCTTCCACATGGTCCAGCCGTAGAGTGAAAGTAGAGTTCTTCACAATATCCTAACAGGTTCATATCCACTTTTTTACTTCTTCTTTTTCTTTCTTTCTTTCTTCTTCTACTTTGCTCCTCGCTTCTTACGCGATTTTAATACGTATCCCATATTTGAATGCACGGACGCGTTATCACACACACTTCTTCAGATCAAAAGAAAGAAATATCAGTGTCCTTTTTTCAAAATGGGATATCACAATGAATTAGACAAGGTAACTTTTTTACGTGACACTTTTAAACCGGAGACGAAAGCGTGTTGTTATTCTCCACGAGAATACATGGTTATGAATAAGAGACATTTATAAATAAAACAAATTATTAGTAACTTGGAAGGGATTAGATAAAAATGAACCTCGATCGTGAAAAAGATAAGTTTATTGGGCATGTGTAAATGAGTTTGAAAATATCACATACTCTGAAATTTGATCAAAGCAACAACAACAAAAAATGTGACTTTATTGACAGATCAGATAAAGTAATTTGGAATACATATATGTTTGTGTGCATTTGATTTCTATTGAAAGACCATATTTCTTCCACAGAAATGTAGAAAGCATATATTGCTTGGCCTTTGAAACAAAACTCTCCGTATTAACAATTTAAGTTAATAAACAGCATTGAAATATGAACGTAAACTAAAAAGTTAAAGCACGACTTTATGCACTTTCTTTTCTTATTCTCCGTGTAGCTTATTGTTTTTAACAGGCCCTCAGCAAACAGTGATCTGATCTTATGCAAATAACCCATGCCTTCTGGCTCATACGTTTTCATTTCTATAAGATACAACGTTTAGAAATAATAATAATTGAACGTTTTAAAATTATAGCAGAAAGTTAAAAGAAAAAATAATGAAACGTATTGAAGTTTGTTCGTTGTTTTAGGGTCTATTATCGGTGTGTTATTGAGACAATGAGATATTAAAAATGTAAAGAATTCAATAAAATAAATATAAATATAAAAATAAGATTAAAGCAGCATGTATTGATTGTTATGTTGATGAGTATAATGAGTATGATTTCAAACGCATCAAATACCGCGAGATACGTTGAGTAAGGGTTGTATAGCTAAACCAGATAAAAAAAATATTAACTTTGCACATCAAAAAGAAAATGTTGAAATAAAATATTTTTTCATTGGTCAGTTTTTGCCTCGCTTTTGCGGATTAACACACGGATTGCTGACTAACTTCAGTGATGCAAAACTTAATTTCTTTATTTAGAGATTAATATTTACACCGATGCATGAGCAAGATTAACTTTTTGTTTTATTTTTTAAACCATATGTTTAATGGTTTCTTGTTCGTTTCGTGATCAAATCAGCGGTGGTTGTTTCTCTCTCAAACACAACAGCAACACTAAAACAAAACAAGCAACAATTTTAACCCAGTCCCGGGCATTAAAAGAGGGAACTACAGCTCAGGAGTTGAACCAAGTACACTAGTAATTTGGACTATTTCTGTACTTGGTTTTTAACAATACATTTTCATTCCTGCTAATGAAAAGAAAGGGGAAAAAAAAAATATATATATATAGGCTATGTATACCTCATCATTCTCATAATCTGTCAGTGTGTTCATCTCATGTTATTAAGGACTGATTGATGGAGCTTTTGACACAATTAATTTAAATCTCATAGAAAATAAGTGAATGTTGACTTAAATCACTGTTGGAATTTACAGCATAATGCAAACGTATATTAAATGACAAGACAAACATTTTTTGAACAGTGGAAGATAATGATAAATGATTTAATTTGGTCTGTATTTTTTTTTGTTTTGTTTAATCTTTTAATTATTTCATCTTCATTATTACTAACAACACAGGCTTTTACATTTGAATATTTGGTTTATTTTATTTTATAAGACAAATCATTTTTCTTGTACTAAAACACTTTTTTGTGTTGTGTGCTCCTAATGTCGATGTATTGCCTCTTATGATGAACAGATTCCCTGCTAATTGAAATGTGACATGTGTAAATGTAGATGAACATAAGCATTAAGTGATGAATACAATTTCCATTTGATCTGCTTGTGTGTTAGATGAATAGAGTGATTGAATGATTTTATGTGCCTATAGAGTAAAAGTGATAATTCATGAAGTTGACGAAGAATATGGCATTTCATTCAGGGAGGGCATGAAAATGGCAGTAAAGTGGGTAATTTAGTTATTTGCATGGCCGTCAAGCAGCTGCAGGCGGCAAAAGCTACACCTCAGCCGATAGTTTTAGCACTTCTAACGGCGGATGCCAGGCTACCGTAGAGTTCAAGTTATAATTGATACATCACTTTTTTCCTGTGAAAAGTGATTGTGTTTTTTGTTGCTCTCCATGTTTATACATGCTACAAACCTCACTTTCTGAGATCTTTCAAATCCGTTATTTTGATGAATGTGTGGATTGCATGGCAGGCTGGTATTCAGCCCACTGTGGGTATTTTTCTGGGTAGAGAAGGTCAGGAATGTGTTTGTTTTGGACGTTGATGTTGAGACTAACCTGATGCCAGGTGTACATTCAGGCATGTTGCTTTTTGATGAATATTTTAGGAACATTTGGTGATTGAAACTTTGTTTGAACAACCGGTTTCTTGCTAATGCAAATATATGTCGATGTGTGCTGTGCAAAAAGCATTTAGTGCTTTGTGTGTGTGTGTGTGTGTGTGTGTGTGTGTGTGTGTGTGTGTGTGTGTGTGTGTGCTCTTTTCAAATTCAGATGAGCCTTAGTGAAGTGATTTAGAGGTAAATTTAAGTTTTTCAATATCACGGGTGGTTTTAACACAAAGCACTCTTGTTCTCATGAAGCACTGTCCCTTAGACCCTCACATGGCATTTCCACCATTAAACTCTTTCACCGTTCCAAAAATAATGTTAGTTTTCACACAAGTGCATTTTTAGCGAAAGCATTTTGAAGAGCAATACATATCCATCTCTAACTGATTAGGATAATTTTTTTGTCAACCACACTTTTGGCCACTTCTGCTCTCCGAAACGTGTTTGTGTGAAATATGTCATGCCTGCGTTCTCCCTTTCATATTTCAGTTGACCTTACGTGAAAGGTCAGGCTGTAATTTTTACGCCCGTTTGCGTCTTTGAACGGATCAGCTCTGGCGTTGACCAGCAGCGAGCACCAGCCACAGATTAAACATGTGGTTTTAATTGAAGATGTTATTTGGTGGAACGGCGAGGCTGAGCATTTTTCAGTGTATGTGCATAATAAATTATGCACGTTTTTAGACAGTGAGGGCTGCTTTTATTACTAGTCAGAGAGTGGTGTCATTTTTCTCCTCAAACTCTGAACCATGAAAGAGGAAAAAAGGAGCTAACTACACAAACAAATGACACAAAAGCAATATCAGCATCTGCAAATTAAAAACCAAAAAGAAAAGAGTAACCAGAGTGAAGGATGTTTTCCAGATGACAATGTTGATCTGATTAGTTGAGCTAGATATCGAAAAGGTCTGGCGTTAACGGTTTCAACTTTGAGAGAGACCAGACTGCAGCGCGGAAATGCCATCTCTGCGATCCGTCAGCTGCTGAAGATGCTGCTGGACGTTATTTTCTTATGTGTATTTATTCCCAATGATGTGAATTTAATTCTTCACTTGAACTCGTAAGCACAGTTCCTCTTTGCTGTGACCTCAGTGGCACACTTTTTTTTGTGCAGTTTTTGGGTTTTCGGCGCACAATGTTTCCTGTGTGGGGAGGCTTCACGCCGGGTTTCGGGAGAGTGCCAGGCTGTTATGAGGTGATGACTGTCTTAAAGAATGACCCTAGCGTTTGCTTAGAGAGAGGAAGGGCCCATTTCCGATGAGCTGGGGAAATGTGGTAGAAGGAAAAGCAGGGTGTTCACTGGACGGAAATGACAGTACTTGAGTCTGAGGCGTTGATCATTACTTCTCTATATCCATTAGCCGAGCACCTCAGGAGAGATTATTGGCAGCTCGCAGCTGCAGACGCGGATGGAAAGTGGACTAGTGCGCTGCATGGTCACTCACATGCTGGATACCTGCTTGAAAGAGTTACAACTGGGCTTTTTTGCCCGAAAGAGATTCAGGTACCTGTTGGTGTGATGAAGAACACTGTGTATTGATTACTGAAGCCTAGATGGTGTCTAAGGGAGGTTGCAAGCTGAAGTCATAAACTTGCTCCCTATGGCCACCGAAGCTGCTTCTGCTAACTTTGCGTTCCAGCTGACAGCTGTATTTGTGTTATGGATTTTCTCTCAGTCCGCTGTCTCCCCCCTCGAGCCTTCACCCCCTCCACGAAGGTCTTTATAATGCGACTCGCTGTATATTTTAAAAACCCCAGCGTAACGCTGACAAGCCATCATGTCCGTCAGAGAACGGCGGAGAGCAGCCGCATCAGTAAAGCTCTTCGGGAAAGATGGGAGCAAACTTTCGGCACTGTCACAAAAGACGTGACTTGATGTCAGAGTGACAGCTGCGGCTTGTTTGAATGCGTCTTAGTAAAGTTTTCCAGAGAAGCCCGGTTCTGTTTCTCGCTTCTATCGCAGTTAAAAATCCCACTTGTGACGCCAAATGCTAAGCTCTCAAAACAGTGATTGCGATTACTGAAAACTTCTGCCTAAACAGGAGAGGAGAAAACCTCAGGCGTTTTATTCCTATCCGCGTTGCCCGGCTTTGTTTGGCGGCAACGGCGGGAGGAATTCCTGTCAGTGTTGCCGGCCGCAGTAAACCTTAGTCCGGGTTTAAAACTCTAATCCACCCCCAGCTGCCGAAGGTGCGAGCGGTTCGTTCCTGAGGGAGATTCTGGCGCTGCACTGTACGCTTGGATAAATCCCCCTCCCCACTGTGTGACCATATAAGTAATAACCATATAAATGCATCTAATTTTCATTCGCTAATCCGTAAAGTAGCAGCGGGATGGAGAAGTGTTGGTTTCTTTTATGGTATTAGTAATGGGTAACAAGGGGATGCCTACTTAAGTTATTTGCATTTGAAACGGACGAACATGATACATCTTATGACAGAATTATCTTTTAACCATGTGTTAAACAAAATCAGATTTGTCTTTCCGTTTTTGATTGATGCTTTCTCCTGTAGTTCCTACGCAACTTTCTTAGACACTTTCCTACAAGAAAATCACTTTTTCAGAATGTATATCATGTTCTAAATACCCAAATCCATGCGCTTCTTTGTGTTGTGTACGGCCTTGTCTTTTTTTCCTCTTCTCTGACGCTGTTGTGGTGAAGTGTCTTGTCTTGGTGGGGGGTGACGAGTGCAAGAAGCGCAGCGCAGCGCAACACACTCGCACTGCAGGAAAAGCATGTTGTCTAGCGCTAACCATAACATGCCAAATAATACGAGGGCTTTCACACATGGACGCAGACTCAAAAACACAGGAACAATTATATTCATATCATTCAAAACTTGATGTTGGTCAAAATGAATTGTTTTAGCTTAATTGATTGTATTGTTGTGATTTATTTATTTTTTTAATAATGATTTTTCACAAATCAGAAATTTTACAATAGCTCAGGAGGGGCTTAGGATTTCCGAAAAATTAAGAAAAAAAGGAAGGATTTCTACTCTGTTTTAAATTGTCTGCTAACCGTTGGTTAGAGTTGCCTTTTGCTCTCGGCTGTGGTCTGTGAGCATTGTTGACCAGGGGACATCTGCCACTATATTATCCCCAGCTGTTATCGGAATAATTGTATAGTAACCCCCCCCCCCTTTCACACACACACACACACACACACACACACTAACACACTCACAGACAGCCCCTCACTCTCCATTCATCGGAGCGCTAGCGGGAGAAGTCAGGGAGAGTATTTTCCTACAGAGGGGTCGCGGATGGAAGGAGGGGTGGATGGGTTAGGGGAGCCGGTCAGACTTCATACAGCTTGAGCTTTTCTTGCCAGTAGGTTGGGGGCACGATTGGGCTCTGTACCGGTATGATGTCTGCCCTCGCGGTCACTGCCAGTCGGCTGACATCTGTAATGGGATTCTACATCCATACCCCTTCCTTCCTGGGAAATAACCCACTCGCTAAACCTAGGATTAGCACTCCTGTCCAGGACTTTTCCACAGGAGTGAATAAGTTTTGTGCTTTGTTTTCTTACTCGCACACACTTTAGAATTTTAATTTCCTTTGCATGGCCAAGAAAGTTGCGAACAAAGGTGCTTTGAAAATGTACATTTATTTATATTATAAAATTTAATTCACTTTTCCTTCACACTGATTTCGTTTGAGGAGAACTAAATGTATATCATGCACTGTTTAGGACATGTTTCCACTTATATTTACTTTTTCAGTGTTAATGCTGCAGGAAAAAGTACTACTTTTAAATTAAAATGTTTTTATTTCTAGTACTGCAGGAAAGTATTTCAATGTTGCATGTATATAAAAGTGTGTGTGTGTGAAAAGAGAGATGCAAACCATACAAGTCTATCCTCAGCATTTTTATATATATCTATATCTCTAAAATGGCAGGTTTACAAAAAGCTGACGTGTGTGTCTTGGACTACTATACTGTACTTTATAGCGGTGCTTTAATGGTATCCACAGTCAACTATATAGTGATCTTATTTGAATCAAGTTAGCTTTAGATAAATAAATAAGCTAATGAGCAATTTCTGAGCTATTTTCCGTTGATGTCCTCTTTGCATTTTTCGTAGATGTGCCTCTTTTTGGTAGGCTTTATTCAGGCTCTCACACCCACATACCGAAAAGGCGAACTCCAGCACTGGTCTGTTTTCAACTCTGATCACTGGATGACAGCAGGGCGACTTGAAGTGGTGTGACCTCTTGAACTCTTTCTTTCTTACCTCTCTCTTATTCCATATTCTTTAAATCTGTGTGTCGGAAGACATTTGTGCGCAGACATCTTACCTTTTCAAATGAATTAGTCTCCTGGCATCCTTGAACTCGCGTTGAAAGGGGACTGAATGCTTTAATTAAAAAAGGAATGATGGCCAAATTCATGTTCCTCCACACATATGCGCTTTTTTATGGGGAGGAATTGCATTGCTGCGATATTAGGATGACATGGCATTCTATGGTAATTTTTCACTTTCAATTTGAATTACCTTTCCTGACATGACCCATGCCCAGATTTTATTAAAGGAATCTACATGATAAAAGTTGCAGATAACTTCAGATAGAAAGGTGTTGTGACTGAATGCTTAATTTTGAAACTAGCATACCTAATCTTTACTTCATTTCTTTTCAATCAAGCGATCATTTTTATCAGATAAAATGGTGAGCGGATGAAAGACTGTGAAGCCTCAGATGTAAACCCATTCCCTGTATTAAAACCTGATTAAATTTGTTTAAAGAGTTTGCATGCAGCGTTTTATCACATTCAGACGTTTCCACGCCTGTGTTTTTTTTTTTATTTTTTTAAATGGGTTGAGGAAGGACTTTTTCTTTTGTGATATTTTAAGTGTTTGGTTGTCATAATTGCTGTTTTGGTTCATAGAAAAAAATGAATTCAGTTCCCGCGGATAGAAGAACAATTGAAGGAAAATGTTTTTGAAATCTCTAGATAAGAAGAAACAGAGCAATATGACCACTGTCCACAGGTAGGCTATTCTCCTCTATCATGTCAACTACGACCGCTTTTGCCTTTGTTTCCCCTCACAAGTATTTACAATCGGTTAGTAATGGATAAAACACAAATGCAGTACTTCTTCAAGGACTAACACATTTTTTTTTTGTATTTGCTTTAAAGCAATCAGCTCTCAGCAAAACAAGCCTACAATACAAGTGCATAAAAATAGTTAACACACTCTAAAGCCTGCTGATATTGAAAATAACAATTCTATTTTTTTAAATTGTGTGGATACATATTTTTTTAAATCGCATTTTTGAACAGCCAGAGTCAAAGTGAAGGAGGAAGTGATTACAGCGGCAAGTTAGGCTGAACTCGACATCTCTGACGAGTCAGTTTCTTTATGAGGCTTTGTGCTGGGCGTTTGTAAAAAATCTGGTCAGAGAGAAGTTTCCAGAAATCCTCAGTCGCAGCACATCTCCTGGGTGCTATTAGGCTGAGACGTCTGCGTGTGCGAACCTCCACCGTCCCTCCCGGTAACGCTCCGCGGTTTAGAGCAATCACTTTCCGCACACCAGCTTGCCATGGCTAATTTCAAAAACACAGCCGTGGCTTGTCCCTCACGACCCCCCATGCAAAAAAAAAAAAAAAATCCCACAGAAGAAAAAGCGGTGCAAAATAAAGTCTAAACCCTCTAGGCGACGTGAATTTGGATTTAGTTTCACTTTGGTTTCTGCTTTGAAAACTGGTTCGAACCTGTTCATAAGGGGCCCTAATAAGGATCATCTACTTTTTTTTTCTCTGAAATGTATCAGCGATAATGATATAGAAGAGGTGAGTTGTTCAGCCTGTCCAGTCTCTTCACTTTTCTCTCCACCTTGTCCCAAAGGTTAATTGTGTTTGAAACAGATAGGGTTTTTCTGAAAATGTGACAGGTCAGATGTGGAAGGAGACTGTGAGGAATGAACAAACCCCATGAGGTGGCTGTATTAGGAACCAGAGCGGCTCTGTTGATTGACTTCCAGTTAGCCGAACGCCTCAGCGGTGTAATCAGCATCCCCCAATCATTCAATAAACACCTAATCAGACTAATTGACCCACTCCCCGTAGGAAGCGAAACCCGTGGCCTCACTCACACCTTGACGTGAATGACGAGTGGCCTGGCTGCCCTCTGTTAAGGTCTCAAACATTTCGATAAACATTCAGTACAGTATTTTTAGTTCTGATCCAGGGTTTATTTTGCACTGCTGTGGTCCGTAAGACTCATAGGCCGAAAACAAAGGTTTGCGTGTGGTCAGTTGAGCTCTGGAAACTCTACGGCGGCCTGTACTCCGAGTTATGGAAACCCTCCAAAATAAATGCTAAAATGTGAGGAATTTGATAAATGCTCCGATTAGTTGGCCACCCTATTTTATAGATAAAGAATGAGCGTAATGCATTAGGAGGAGGGGGAAATGAAAGAAAATATATGTGGCTCTTCCAGTAAAAAATAGAATTAGTGTCTCATCACCTGTTTTATCTTGGTATATTAATGTGTCGTCCTCAGCAGCTTATCCCAAGGTTGTCTGGCGAAATCGTTTTTGCGCCGTGTGTGTTGGCTGACTTTCAGAGCAACGCGCCTCTCCAGCCGAAGCCTCCTTCCCACCCGACTCTGACATGCACTGTCTTATCATCTTGACAACTTTGTCCACAGAGACGTTCCAAAGATATTGATATTACAATGTATTTTATTGTAATGAAATATGTGTTAAGCTTTACTTTGTCAAATATGACTTATCGCCCCTCTTAGATCCTCTGTCTGAGGAATCTGGAATACCGTACTGTTAAGAGTTGCTCAGAAAAACCTAAAAGGGTCATAAAAAGAGCTGTCTATTTTTTTGTGTGCTCTAAGTGCTTTTGTATTTCAGTTTGATTTCTTTTCTAGGGGAGAGTTGTGAGTTTTCTCAAGAGATTGTGACTTTTTTCAGATTTTTTTTTTCTCTGTCTGTAAAGCACATTTGTATCTTTGGCTTCTCTTCTTTCTTTAATTTGGCTTAAGGTTCACCTCCAGCCGAGACAGCAGTTCAGAAACACCTCAAATATATATACACACTTGCACACTCTGCCGGATTATATGAGGAAATAATTCCATACAGTCATCCATCCTACAAAAGTATTATTCTCTCGTTCTGTCCCCCAACACACACACACACTCTCTCTCTCTCTATTTTTCTCTTTCCTTTTTCCTTATATTCCTGTCTGGTAATGAGAATGTGTTAATGAGAGTGAGAGATCTTTCGGGTATAGCGTAATTTATCAGAAAGGCATAGTTTAAAAAAGGAAGGGAAAAAAAAGAATGAGAGAAGAGACGGCCCTTCAAAGAAATTCTATTCTTCTTATTTCTGAATGTTTGATGAGACATTGAAAAGTTTTCTAACGTCATGCGGCCCGAACAGTACAGAACAGTGTGCTGTCTAATCACGCTTCACAGAAAAATGACTTCCAACCAGATTTAATTAACTGATAAGAGGGGCTTCAAATTAATTTTTCAAGGATGTTAGATTTTGATTAAGAAACTCCTAAAAGAAATGGACGAATAATCAATTTTTTAATCAACTTACTCAAATGGTAACTGGTTAATATGGTAATTCTGACAATTAGGCCAAATGTTGTAGAGAAGCATTTTCAATGCATCCTTGTAAAGAAATTATCATATCTTCACATCTAATTATCACGGTTATTTAATTTTTTTTTTGTGTGGCTACCTCTCAATTTCACTATTCAATTTCTTTTCTCTTCTACACCTCTTCCATTAGGTCCATATTCAAATGGGAAGTTGGAGATAGTATTAAAATGAGACTTTGAGAGCACTGAATGGAGTCTTTCAGAAATCCATATTGGACGGATATTGGGTTGAAGGGTGTGTGGGGGTGGGGTGCCAAAAAGGGAAGTGTTAAATTTAATCGTAGTCGTTTACATTTGAAGCAAAAACGGCTCTTGAGATTTCTTAAGCCTTTCGTCGCCTCTGTAGATTACATGAATTAATGGCGTGAACTTTTACTTGGGGCTTATTCATTCTGAATGGACGCCTGCCCGTGAAGGTATGAGAGAATTTTAGGTTAAAAGTTTGGAAGTTTCTTTTAGTGTGGTGAAACTGATGAGATCTTCACATTTGATTGTACTTGAGAAAAATAGAAATGCTTGCATAGCGTTTTACAATAATTAAATATTTTAATTATGATCTTTTTACTTAATCAGTTCTCCGCTCAAAGAAACGTTCTGAGATTAATACAAGCTTGATCTAGTTTTTTGAAATAATAGACTTTTCGTCATACTCTACCTTAAAAAGTTTGGGTTGTTAAAAAATCTTTAAAATAAATCTTTCTATTTATCAAATAAATGGCATCAGCGTTTCCACAAAAATATTAAGCAGCACGACTGTTTTCAACATTGTATTAATAAGAAATGTTTCTTGAACACAATTCAGCATATTAGAATGATTTCTGAAGGATCATGTGACACTGAAGACTGGAGTAATTGTCTTTGCCATCACAGGTATAAATGACATCTTTAAAAAAAAAATCTATATATATACATTTAAACAATTATTAATTATAACAATTATTTTAAAATACGAGGCTTCTTTATAAAAAAAACATAATTTCTTTTGAATTTTGTAATTTGTGAATTTGTCATTCACTTCAGCACAGTGGGTTTTTTTGTTTTGTTTTTTCAAATTGAACAAATGCATATGTATCATTCATACCATAGCTTTTAGCATTTAAAAAAAATAAATGTCTACTACTATCAAGGGCATATTTGTTTCACTCACCGAGTGTTACCCTCGTGCTGCGCAACACGAAAATATTGACAAAACGTTGGAGTGCTGCCTTAAACGGCGCAAGACTGGCTTCCGTTCCCTTTGAACTCGCTCGCACAAGTGGCTAAGTAGCTTCTTGAACGAAGCCCGGCTGGCAAAAACTCAATATTGAACGTACATATTCAATTAGCAAAACTCATTAGCAAAACTTGGCGTTTGTTGTTGTTTTTTTTTCTTTCTCTCTGGCACAGAATTAATGGTTTTGATATGCTAATTAGCGAGTAATTTAATTTCAAAAGGCCTCAATTAACAGCGGCATTGTGGACACGATGAAGTTAAGCAGCGTAATCTAATTTGCATTAGTAACGAGCAGGGAGTAATTAGGGGACTAATTAGACACTTCAGACAGCACTTGTGTTTACTTTCTTAATGAAGTGGAGGGCTTTTTTTTCCATAGGAGCCAGAGTGTGCCAAGCATCAGAGGGGTGGCGGGGGCGGGGATTTGGCACTAGGAGACGAGTGGCATATGGCTTACTGATCGGCTCCAATTACAAACCCCACTACCTGTCACGTTAGTGGGCTGGTGACGCGAGTCGTCAGCCATGCACGCGCTCGAATACCAATCGGGATGTGTGTCGGGATAGGTGCACGACATCATGGGCCGAATGGAACCTTCTGCTGGAATTTCACCGCTCTGTGCCCTGGCTCTGCATACTGTCTGATGAGGTCATGGCGCAGGGACATGTCAGAGCCATTACGGGCCTCCGCGCGCCTGGCCGGATTGGTTTAAAAATGTGTACCAGGGAAGAACCTTCTGCCGAAAATTCCAGATGGCCCTTCTTTCATAGAAGACGGAAAGTTTTTTTTCTTGTCTTGAAAGAGATCCAGGGTTCAGGACGGTAGCAGATGGAGAGGTATCGGGGGCGCAGACTGTTGATGCACGCTGTGACCTGGGCTGTAGTTTGTCTTGCTCTCAATAGTCTCATGTAGCCACTTTATCACATGAGTGACAGGATGGAAACGAAATGAAAAGGAGAGAACACGGCAGAGGAGGTCTCTCCGTCTCCCCTCACTCTCCCATTTATCTGTCTTTCACTCACTTCCTTTCTCTCTGTTTAGCTTGCTGTCTGGTCATCTGTTTTCCCTTCTCTTTTGGGTTATAAGCAGACTCTCTGATAAAAGGATATTTGGCCATGGGCTTGGTACACAAGCCAGTGTTATTTTCTCAGCCGTTGCGTCAATAAGAAACCCTGCTTCTCCAGGAGTATCCAGGCAGCTCGCAAACATTCCACCAGCTTTTCCAGGCTTTGTCCGGCAGGCAAGTATAAATTATAGCTTTGCTTTTGTTGAGCATTAGTTTTCTTAAAGTGACCACACACTGAGGACTCCTTCCTCCTTGGTACCAGAAGTCTGACCAGGGCTCAACAGTAAGGCTTTTTCCTTACCAACCTTTTCACTTGGCCCCACCACAAAAGATTGATCTTCTTTTTTTACTTTTACCATTTGTTTCTCTTTATTTTCTTTACAGAAATATATGTATATGTGCATGAATATATGTATGTGTTGCTAATTAATAAATACTTTTTGTGATTTTAAGCAAGTTAGTGTGCATGATATATTATATTATATTGTGTGTGTGTCTTTAAAAAAGACATTTGCAGCTTTTCACAAAAAAGTTCTAAACTATACATTATACAGCTATAATCTAAATACATTATACATGCATTTATTCTGCTGGATAACAATGGCATAATGCAATTATTGACATTTATTGACCGTTTGATTTGTTATTTTCTGACACATTTTTATATATTGATGCGTCCCAAATATATATTTTTTGCTTATTTAACGTTTTGTCTATGTTAGCCAGCTAGTATTGGCTTGTGTTTAAGGTTTCAAAGCATAGAAAATAGATGTACAAGATCAACAAAAGTAATATTTTGAGTTTTGTCAACTGGCCCGGGACACCCTCACACTGGCCCCGGGCCAGCGGGCCATCTTTATTGTTGAACGTTCTGACTGATGCGAGTGGCACCGAGGTCAAAAGGGAGGGCATAGCAGATAAACAGTAGAAAGGCCTGAAGTCATCATCTGAAGTGCTCATTTATTTGAATTTGCGCTGGATCCCATTAAAATGTTGAGAAATGATGGTAAACAGTGTGGCCTGTGAGTGTATTCACAGAAGTCTAATTGAGGTCTTGAGTCTGTGTACTGTTAAAATGGGGGCCCCCTCAGGATGCCGGGACCAAGCTCGATTTACGCACAAACACTAACCGTGAGCAAAGCAGCCCAAAAATTTCTGAGTCTGCGTGTCGTCTGCATCCTTAGTGGCGTACGGCATCAGGTTTCAGGCGGAGTTGTTTTTGGATACAGTAGAGCTGTGAAGTTGGCCCGCCCGTCAGGAAGGGTGGAGTTGTAGGTGAAAAAGAGGGCAATTTTGATTGACAGCTTTAAAGTGGGTGGGATTAAAGTGTTAGTTTGAGAGTTTACTGTGTGCATATGCACAAATGATATTAATATTGCGACTAAATCGCCCCACCCACATGTTTTAATTGTAAAACTATATTCCAGATTCACTCAACCTTTATATAGTTCCTGGAAGGGGACCAGATTTAGATTTTTGCATTGTGCTTTAGAAGTGGAGTTGAAATCCGAACCCTTCCTTGTTTTAACAAGGCGACTGACTCATTGGCTGCTGGTTCAGCAACGGACCTCGTAGAGCTTAGTTAGTCTGTTTTTCGCCCAACTTTCTCACTTTATGACCAGCCGCCCTGTTGATGTGTCTAAACGCGTTGCTCTCTATTACTTCTGACAGGCATGAGGAGTTAATTAATGCCGCTGGCGGTGCAAGATCTCCTCGGCCGGGCTGGGACTATTTCTCAAATACCATCCGCTGTGTTGACTACACACTGAAAACAATGACAAGGCACCGTAAACTACAGCTCCCATGAGCGGGTGGCTCAAATGACTCAATATTGCCAGGATTACACACTCTTTTAATGTTTGTATGATAGGAAGCTACTTTTTTTTTTTTCTTGAAACATTCTCTAATAATAGCTCACAAGTAATGGACGTTAGGCCTTTTTTCTCCAGGTGGGGCTCATCCCTATCAGGGCTCTGAAACAGAAGGCTACTGGCAAATTACTCTCGCATAGGGGATCAAACCGGTTGTCCCAGACACTGAGATCATACACAATGGAGGAACGGGAGGGGAAGAGAAAGGGGGACGACAAATATGCAGCTGCCTCAGCCACCCCAAATAGCATTGTTATTGGAGTTAGACTGGCAGAAAGAGGGGAAAAACAATAGTGAAAAGAAAGGGTTATGTTTGTCAAGTCCACAAAACCACAGCAGCTGTAGCGGCAGAAATCCTTTCACGCCGAGCTGTCCTGTCAGTCAAACGTAAACTTAAACACACTGTAATAACATGTCCTAGCACCAACTTGAGGTTGCTTTTATCATCCACCTTGTAAGACACGTCCTCTCCCATCCAGAACGTGCTAGCCATCACACTAACCTCCACAGAGAGAAATGAGATAGGAGGTCAGGAAGTCTGCTAGTCTTTTGCAGAAATAAAGGGCGTCGTAAATGGGGTCTGACTCGAGGTTGGCAAGAGCAATACGATTCATGTAAATGACATTCAGGGCCATGGAGAGAGAGAGCGAGGGAGGGATTTCATGTACTGTAGTTTCTTTGAATGGCTAGCTGTGTTTAATAGAAATGCAAAAACGTACGCCTTGGTTAAAGATTTCTTCACACATGAGAGACGTAAAGGCAAGCGTGCGAGATATACTGAATTAATGCACTTGCCCAGATTATATGTTTTTTTTTTTTAAACTTACTGCACTCTGTAATTCACACACTCTCCGTACGAGCCTCGATCATGCACTGACTCGCATCACACACACGCTTGTTTTTATGTAATGCTCTGATTTATTCACCTTTTGGGTTGCCCTTTCTCGTGATGGGTTTACAACCACAACGAACGCCTGAAGCACATTGAATATGAATATTCATTAGCACCTCAACATAAGCCTTAAGTGGTCACATTTGTATTGATTATTATGTGTAATTCATGTGCCTTTTTGTTTTACCCAGTCAAGTTATGGACCAGACCACCCTCCCTCTCGCTTCGGGACGGTTACACGAACAAGGCCCTCTGATTGAGCCGTATCACACGCCGTGGAGGTTTTAATGTAGCGAACGCTCCGAGGTTCCACAGGAGTGTCAGGTGAGGGGAAGAGGTGGGAATGATAGTGGCACAGCGCCCCAAATCTCCCCCCTCCCACCCCCCATTTTGCTGCGCCTGAGATTTGGTGTAGATTTAGTACTGTGCATTAACCCCGGCACGGTTTATGGAGTCGCCTCACATGTCCGAGAACGTTTCATGAGAGGAATATTAATCTTGGGCGCCGTCGTACAAAGCCCTGCCAAGCCAAACTTTCTCTCTCTCTCTGTCTCTCTCTCTCTGTCTCTCACTCTCTCTCACTCCAGCCATCTTAAGACGGAACTGAAATTGCCTACCCGAGGTAAATAAATTACTTTCATCGATTGGTGTAGTTAGAAACTGACTTTATCACAGTTTCACTTGACAAGAGTCGGATCCTGGCCTGATAAAGCGCTTCAGTATTAGGGCTTGTAAAATCAGCGCTCTGTTTCTCGATGGCCATCGCACTATATTAAAACGGAGGAAAATGCAAAAGCAATGGCTTCTGCTATCTAAGGTGTCCAACTACACACAGTCTGAGATATGCAAATAAGTGTCTGGGTTTTGCTGGCGGCTGTGTTGAATATTTTTAGTGAAAGGATTGACAGGGCTGTGAACCTGTGACATTATAATGTATGTGCCATGCTTGGCATGTTAAATAGTGACACTGTTAATCATTTATGATTGACGACTCAACTACTTTAGGAATCTTTGAATTAGAATTTAGGTATTCACTGCTTTTATCACTTTCGCTCATACTTAGTTAAAGATTATTTTGACCACATTTATTGGCAAATGCCTTTAAAAAAAATCACTTTGTTGATTTTTTTTTTCTTCCTGTAAAATGAACAAGACCACAGATACTGCAGAAAGTCAATGCCATTTGTGTTAAGTTGGCCATAGAGTCTTGGTGGGGGTACTTGCACAGCATCTAGTAACCACACAAGCAACCCCATAACACACAACCTTATCAACGCCGTATCAACCACCCAAATCACATTTGTATTTGCAAGTTTTGAAAGGGAAAACAATGCTCATGGTCTTTTTGCAGAAAATGTAAAAATGCACATGGGGTTGGAGCCGGAGTCTCTGAATACAAGTCAGTTTGAACAAGTGCATGACATGAAGCAGATGAACAGTGCAGTCCACAATTGCACATACTGTTTTAATAGAGACACTGCAGTGATTATGTTACTGTACCGCTAAGTGTTCGAAAAAGAGAAGGGAACACTATGAAAAAACCCACCTATGACTAAATAAATGGTGCAATCTCTTTCCACACATAATTCATTTCCTCTTTTGTCCGTCTTCCCCTGTAAAAAAAACCCGAAATCCTTTTTTCTTTCTCGTATTTAGCTAGGCTAAGTTTCATTTACAATTTGTAATAAACGTCTTATCAAATGGCAGGGGGTATTGCGTCAGCACTGCTAACCTCAGTCTTGAGGTTAAATTCAAAGCCGCCTCTGATGTGCATAGTTTACAGAACAATAAACGCAGTACACACACTCTCTCTTTTTTTTTCCAGTTTTCCCTTTTTCTTTATTTTTTTTCTGTCTCTTTGTCCTTACGCAAGACCTGACAGGAAAACTGTGACAGAGGCCTGAGCACACTATCTATTAATTAGCTCTCCTTTGAGGAGTCTCTCCACACACACACACACACACACACACACACTCGCAGTACGACCACAGCTGTCAGCTTCCTTCTCTAATGTCCAACGTCTCTTTCTGTTGCTCCTCAACGACTACAGAAATATGAACGTTGTTGGAGTAAATCGCAAGTACATTCGGAACAGGGCAAAACAAAGCCTGTATTTTTATTTACACTTATTTGGCCCGGTCCAGGCGTTGATGCGCTGTCAAACAAACAAATGGCGTTTCATTATATAAGAGATGCTGGAGATTCAGGAATTAATTAGAAAAGCAGCATCTGAACTCCCAGGGATTTTCAGTTTGTTCATCAGTTATTTTAACAGTTAATTGCTGTGTGGGAGGGTGTTAATTGGAATTCCTTTAGATGATGTGAACTTTGCTTCCCCTTTCTTCCTTTTAAAGAGAAGCGTAATATTTAATTGGCTTCTGCCTATTGAGAGAGCGACAGAAGTTTGCAGAGTATGAAATATTTCTGCAAAAAATGCATTGAGCACCGAGAACATTTAGGCTCGTCTTGTGCAAGCACTGAACAGCTTGTATATAATTTGTAATTGAAAATAATGATTAAAGCTTGATGTCTTTTATAGTAGGTTTTCTGTATCGCAGCTGACATGATCAAATATCCTGCAGGAATACGCTCGGCTCGGTGCTGAATGATCGTAAGGCGGCTTGTACATGAAACAAGGTCAGCGGAGACCTCACCAAGCATGAAGCTGGCGTATCCACCACACAGAAGTCCCTCAAGACATTTCTGATGTGAAATGTAGCGTTCCGCTGCGTGTCTTTCCCCCCTCTGTTGTGCAGACATGTGTAGCGGCCAGCTGCAGGCATTCCAGTGCAGCGGTCGCAGGATCTTCATAAGTGTTCCAACTTGTTGGCAACGCTTAAAAATGACACTCTTCCTGGAAGACTGTCTGAAGACGCAGTAACGGAGAAGAATGAGACGTGAGAATTTGATTCTGTCTTATGGTTGATACGTAATGTGTATTTGCACACTAGCGCTAACTGGGACGTTGAGTGATTTAGACATCTCTTTTCTCTGATTGGCTTTCGACGCAGTGATTCCCCAAAGGGTACTTAAGCAGGTTCCATGGGGTACGTAAAGATTTTGATTTTGCTTTGATAAAAAAAAGCCATGCATATTCTGTATTCTGAACAGGTTTCTTCTACACGCATTTATAAAACTTGCTCATTACAGAACTGATTAATTAAGAGTAATAACACTAATCTCACTCACACGGATAGAGAAACAATAATACACACTGAGATGCACAGTAGTGATTCTACTTATGCTTGCACAACAACTTGGTATATATTGAAAAAATTAGGAATCATGACTAATATTTTTTATTTTAAAGTCATAATACTGCAAATAATTGAGCATATAATTGATGCTAAATTATATACAGTATTATGCCTTAAAAGAAATTGAAAAAACCCCAAATAAATATATTAAAATACCAAATCATTACTACTGTTTATTTATATATCTGATTAAATAATACTTAATATAATAATCCAGTGTAATACTGACTTATAAGGAACTAAAAATCATTTAAATATAATATAATTTAATAATAATTATTAAAGTGTTTTTTTTTTTAATTTTCATTTACCTTTAATAATATTAGTGATAATTCTAAATGATATCCAGTGAAATAGGATTTTAAAAGGACACATCTTATCTAATTTGGCGTTTATGCTTAAACCTTACTAATGGAGCTGTGGTGGTACATAAGACAAAACAAAGTTAAGAAACCGTGTTTGCTGGACTGATGGGAGACTGATATGATAACGGTAGTCTACCAGCTGGTACCAAGTTGTTGTTGTTGTGTGAGTATAAACACAGAATCACTACTGTGTATCTCGGTGAGTGTGTATTATTGTTTGTCTGCCCGTGTGAGCCTGTGTGTGTTTGTGTGCACCCTTCTGTGACTGTCTACTGTGAGAAAGTGACATTTTGTTATCCACTTGGATCCCCAGAGGATATTGACTTCTTTTCACTCCCTGCCTAAATGCTGCTTGTTACCTTTCAAAGGAACAGTAGAAAGGAAGAATAGAAAAGAAAAGGTGCAGAACAGCTCCTTGTAGCCGTGTGCCCATCGCTGTTCTACAGCCAGTGGCGATAAACTATGAACAAGGCCTGCAGATCGTCCTTTTGGATCCAGATACCTGCTACGCATTTGTATTTACACCGTGCGTGTACTTTTTGTTTGGTTTCATACTGTTGAGATATTGTTCCAGTTTGGGCGAGAGTGTGTGAACAGGTCTGGCTCTTATATACTCTGCTGTCTGAGTCTACTGAGCAAAAGCTTTCATTAAAATTCCCACAATGCTGATGAATGTCAATGGGTGGAGGAACAACTTCACACAGCTGATGCTAACTATAGGCCACTGCATTTTTAAGTCCTTCACTTTACACTTTCATTTTCATTCAGATTTTTTCCTTTAAAAGAACACACACATTGTTGAATGAGCTCAGAGTGATGAAGCCCGTAAGGTGGAAGTGGAACTGACGCACACACACACACACACACACACACACACACACACACACACACTAACCCTGCTGGCAGGCGCTTCCAGTAACGACTGAGCTTAAAAGGAAGGGTCCTGGCAGGCAGGTATCGGGGCATCCGAAGGGCAGACTCGCACATAGCTAAAGTGTGGCTGTGAATGGCTGCAAATGGCTGTTAAATGTTTATAGAGTTGCCAGTCGGCCGTGGACCCAGTTCCTCTTGCATGGCGAGTCACGACCCTTAAGATTAAGTAGTGGAAAAACTGCTTTGATTTGTGAGCTGGAGCTTGTGTGAACAGTAAGTTGACCCTCAAACCTAGTGGGCTGCCCTCTTTTAGCAGTTTCCGACCTCTTCCTCCTCAAATTGTATGGGTAGATCAGGAAGAATGAGCACTGCACTGCCTCACAAACTTCCTATTGGTTTTTTGTTTTTGAGCATATACAGTTCAATGGATTGGAGTGGCAATCACTGGCATTGCATACACCCTTGTGCTCATTACATATGCATGCCTCATTGTCAATTATTGATGCCTTGCATATCTTTAGGGATTTTTTGTAAAAACTCATACTTCACTAAAGACGAGTCTTATTTTCAGGCTTTTCTAGCCTGTGGTGTTCATGTCAACACTCTGTAATGTAAAATGCAAAGATACAATAGCTGAGATGTTCTTTAAAAGTGAATACAAGATAAACAAAGATTGTGCTTAATTAGGATGAATTAATGAATAAAAAAACAGAGCAAACTTTTTTGTGATGCGTATATTCTACTTTTTTTGTAATTTAAACAATGCTGTTTTATACCAGTTTTTTGATGGATGAACATGAATTGGTAGCATTAGATTTAAGAAAATAATTATTACTTAATTATTTTTATTGTTGTTATTATTATTATTATTATTATTAAGAATAATTTACTACTAATAATATACTAAAGTATTTTAAGCATAATGTTACTATTAATAATTTATTATTAAGTAAATTACTATTACGTATTTAAAGTATAATGTTACTACTACTAATAAAAATGGAAAATAATAATTTTTAATTATTATTTTATTAAATGTTTTTGAACACTGTACATAGACAAAGATGTAACAGAGCGATTATTGTACTATTTAAAAAAATTAAAATAAAATCTGGACAGTGAAACGAATGATTTTGTTGTTGTTTTTTTCTCTTCTTTTGAACTCCCGATCTGTTCGACTAGTTAAATTCTAAAGAGATTCTCATGTTCTGTCCGGTGTCGGCCTCTAGTTTGATGATAGTCCTTAACCCTAATGAAATTCCACACATTTTCTACATTCTGATTTGCCCCATTTCTGAACTTTTCCCAGGGTTCTGTCTCCTGGCTGCACCATCATGTGACTGCCCATCGCAGACTGTAATTCCCTTTTATTTCCCTTTCAGCTGCTTTGTTCAAAAGGTAACAATCGGTGTAGATGTTAATCCGTGAAAAGTCAGTCTCTGTAAGGGCCACGAGACGCCTTGAGACCGAGCGTCTCAAAGGCTACCTAAACTTTTGTTCCTCCCTTCCTCCTCTCATGGGAAAAAACTGAACAAGCACAAAGGATTACAAGCCTTATTTGAGTGGTGTAACATTCGGAAACCAAATTGTTTTAATTGAGCTTTCAGTATGCACTTTCATGGAAGAAATCCAATGGTTTTTTGACAAATCATGAAAACTTTTGCACAGAGGTTCTGTGCACAAATATGTCGCCAGGTCTACATGCGCACGCATCCAGGATCATACATCGACCCATGATAATGTGGAATGCGTGTTCGCATGGCATGTCATCACGCTAAATGTTAGTCAGTTCAAAGGTGAGAAGCTGTGCTCCATATCCCAACCATGTGCAGACTGGCTAGAACACGATCCCCGGCTTCTCCTCCATCTGCCCGGCCGGTTTCATCTTACACGGGTAAATTACACTCAATCACTGTAATTGCATCCTACACAGCATGTGCCTTTGTGTCAAATTTTCGAGCAGACCCTTCTCTGCCCGCCTTGGGGGAAGCGGTTGAAATGATGTCAACGTTCTGGGCTATTTTATGTCTGTTTTGATTAAGCTGAACAAAATCCAAGTGTTTTTCCTGGTTGTTTTCTACATTTAAGGGAAGGAAAAACTTAAGTGCAGCTGGGCGGTGTGTGTTTGTGTGTATTAAGGGGGTTTAAGAAAGACCATGTGGAGAAGTTGGTGAATATTTATATGGTTTGCTTATGTGTTACGGTAAGTGTCGGTGGTTTTCTTCAGTGGTGTGGACATTTTCAAAATCATGTGATAAGCCCCTCTTGATATGTTAAGGAAATGTTTAAAGTCAGTCTGGTTTAAAGTTTAAAGATGTGACTTGTGCAAGAGAATAAAAAAGCAGATCAGTGTTATCACATAGATTTTTGGGAGTTTATGTATATATAATGTGTACACGCGCGCACACACACACACACACACACACACACAGGATTCGTAGTTCAATTAGATTTGGTATGCTTCTTTGAATCTTCCAGGGCTCATTGTAAAGGACTGATGCTTTACATCAGTCTCTCTCCTTCTCAGTCCATTTTTCCTGTTATTGCTGGAGCACTGTTACGGCGCCTTATTTTTCGTTGAAAGGCAAGTGGTGTGCGATTGATGAAAAATGAGCGGAGAGAGAGAGCAAGCTCCAGAAGGAGAGAGGGAGAGACAGCCGAGAGTTGTTAGAGTTTAAACAATCCTTTTTTGTGACCTGGTTCCTTATTACTCTTCTGGCACCTGCAGTATTTTTCAGTGTTTTGGAAATGTAAACAGACTCAAAATGCCTCCAGATGTTGCCAGCTGTGCTCACCACCACCGCAATATTACTGGGAAATGGAGCTTGGGATGTGTGTGTGCAATGTATGCGTGTGGAAGCACTGAAGGACAAAAGCATTGTGGGTTTCCAATATCTGTCTTATCGTTTATTTTGTGCTTCTGTATGCTCATTGTACACATTTTGTTTGTAATTTTTTTTTGCCATTGTGATCAATGCGTCATCTCTGTGTTTTTCAGGCCTGTGAATAGACACATTGTGCCTTTTTCAGTTCTGCATGGTCCAGTTTGGCTAAGTACAGTTGGCGAATTAGAAAGCGCCTTTACAATACATTTAAAATTTGAAAACACAATTAAATGTCGTTGCTGAGGAGATAGAAATATGACGGAAAGCTTCCATAAAAGACATTGACCTTGCAAACCTCCCATTACAATGGAGACACCTTACTTCAAAGAGGTGCAGGGTGTTAAGGAAATGTTAATTGGTTGACACAGAGGGGGAATGGTGCTGTAAATCGCCCAACAATTTGATCCAATCACCGGCGATGAGTGGACCCCCGTGACACCGGTCCCAGCTGTACCTGTGAGCGCCGCAAATATCATTTTAATTTTATTTAGCCTAATTATGACTGTGAACAGGTTCAATCTCCATTTCCACGCAAACAGACCCATATAATCACTTAGCTAGGTTTTAACTGTGTGCTCTTGGTGCTTGTTTTGTATGTAATGTAGTTTAATAATAAATACAACTGTAATTCATCTGACAAGCATGAAAGAATTATTTGAATTAGTGAAGCAGCTTTACCCAAAACTGTTTTAATATTTGGAAACAGGTTGAAGTAAAGTCAGTTTTGCACATGGAATAATACATTTACGCACCAGAGATGTTCAGACCACCTTGTACTGTCCTCTGAAGGTAATTGGAGTGCTAAAAGTACTACGATTTTACTCTGGGTTTAGTCCTGATGATCACAGTCGTCCATTCCTAAATAGGTTGTGAGTAGGAGAACCACATGCACTGCTCTCAGTAGCCGGAATGTGTTTGATCACGACAAAAAGAACAAAGCGAGGAGTTTATCACCTCTCGCTGCTTTGGAAAGACGTGTTCCTATTATAGAAAATAAATAAGGATTTGTCTCTGCTGGAGCATTGATGAGGATTTTAATTCCCAAGAGCCTTTGAACATGTCCCTGCACTAAGAAATGTTTAGTCATGCTGGTCCATTTAGCCTTTTAATCTCTGCTAAAGTTTTGGGGGTTGAGGGATGTTTCCAGCTCAACAGGTTTTTGAGATCTACTTTTAGAGGTCTCAGGGAAAAGAATTCCCCTTAATTTCCCCCTCCCTTTTCTGTAGGATTTGTACACGCACAGACAATAAAAAGACTTCACAGCTTGAATGGTGACAGCTTTTGAGCCTGTGCCAGTTTTTAACCATCAAGGCCTTCAGATATTCCATATGGATTCTAGATGTTTGCGTTTTGCGTGCAGCATCTGGCAGGCCTTTTTTGTCAAATCTGTTTTTTTGGTTGCATAAAATTGTGTAAAAACCATATTAGGGGATACGTTTAGGTCTAAGTCCTCAGACTAAAGGCAAATGGATGTCCCACATACAAAACATAACATGTTTTCAAATCTTGTTGTGGAACTTTCCTTAAACTGTTAGCACTATGCTAAGATAACAGGCTATGCTGTTAGCATGCCAATCGTAGACAGTGCTGTATTTTCGTGATCAAGAATTAAAGTCCTCATGAAATCAAAATCGATCTTATTTAATTTGTTAGCCCACATTACAAGTCTTAGGGTGAACAACTAATCCGTGCAAGTTAATACACAGAAAAAAATTGTTTGCCGCGGTAATCTTTAATCAAAATCTGAAAAGTAACTTCCGGTCTTGAATGGCGTTCCCTTTCCGATGACGACTGTGTGACGGCTTGGGTTTGAATACCCTTAACCACTCCCCTCCATCCGTTAGTCTGCTATGAGCGCGAGATGGAGAGGAGGAGCGTTGAAGTAAAACCCTGCCCTCTATTCAATATTCCGTTTCACTTGGAAATACGTCACAGCACTGAAATAAAGTCAGCTGCAACTTCCGGTTCACTGGAACTTTAAGGCTCTTTTTATGAATAAATATGTTAAAAAAAATGTTTTCGATAATTTCTTATTAAAGTCATCCCAACCAATGACTTTGCTGAGGGATAGGATCTTTGCATGGTGATATGCAACAATGTTTTGTAAAAGTTGGCTAACAGTAACAGGCTAATCTTTAGCCTAAATGTTATGTCACAAAAATCAAAACGGCCGTTCACTGTTCTGTCCCCCTAAGTTTTGGCCTTGTCTTACTTGCAGACTGGGTATTAAAGCATAATTCTGAAGAATAAGAACTCTGATTTTGTCCCACATGCCAGACACCGTAACTACCCAATAATGGGTGTAAAACCAGACGTCTACAAAAACTTTGAACCATGTGTGATCTCACTTTATCACAAAGCCCTGATGCAATTTGTCTTTGAGGTGAACAGTCAAATTCAAGAGATGCGAGGAAATGACAAAAAAAAAGAAGCTTTTAAACGTAGTCTTGAACTTGGAGAGAGAAAAAAAAGAATGCATGCTGGAATTTAGGTGATTGAAGAGCGAGAGAAAGAGAGAGAAACAGAGGTGCCTGGGACAAAAGCGGTATTGTATCATTTAAATGACTTCTGAACTGAAAGCTTTAAAACTTCTCCAGAGGGCTAGGTCCATAAAACAGAGAAACAGGGGTTGGCAGGCCCGCACCTAGACGCTTCCAGGAAAAGGAGATGTAAAAATCAATTTGCCGTGAAAAAGGTAAACAATCGGAAATGACAAATATGCAGGTTTTTTCCATTCCTTTATTTTCGAAGGTATTAAAAAAAGCAGAGGAGAACGAGAAGTCAGAGTCAGAAGTCTCCGGTGAAAGATAGCAGATGGCGTTTGCCCCCCCCACCCCCACCCTCACAGGACCCCCACCCTTTTCCCGTCCCAGGCTGTCTTGATAATTCCAAGCTGTGTTTTTTTTTAGTTGTTTTTGAACCATCGAATCAGTTAAAGCTATGCAGACAGGTCTTTAAAGTTCCACCAGTAGTCAGTGTATTTTTTTTTTTATTCAACAGTAGAGACATGATACATGGCGAGTAACTGTGATACGCAGGAATGTCAGAAACAGGTGGGTGCCATTGTGCAGGAAACGATTACAATAACTCAAAGAAGCACCACAGATTGCATTCGAATAAAACAGTCAAGGCCCCAGATGCTCTGGAATGTGTTTTGTTGAAACAATGAAGAGAAATCAATGTGCTCTAATTGTCTTTTTAAAAGCATCGTCTTTTTCCTTTCTTTTTTTTCTCTTTCAGACCCCCAGAACCCCCGCCCCCTCCCTCAGCTCCGCTCGTACCTTTTAGCCCGAGTTTCTAGTTTGATGTTGGCTTTGTGCTGGGCGCTCACCTCCTCCTGACTAAGGGCGTTAGCTCTGCCTGGCTGCCCCTGGGCTCGGGCTTGGGGGCTCTGAACCAGACTAGCAGCCTTTCTGAGTCAGTCATGCGAGTTCTCCAATTAAAGCCAAAGGAATGAATATGCCTCTTACACGTCCAGTCTATCCGCCGCTATCATTACAGAACCGCTTCTCTAAAGATGGCCTTTCAAGTGCGCTTGGTGTCAGAAGTAAGGAGATTGGAATGAGCCCTTTTAGTATGCACTTCATTAGAGTGTTATTGCCCGAGGTTTCGATTGGAAGAGATGGAAGCTTTTTTCCATTTAAAAAAAAAAAGGCCTCGAACTTCCACTACCCAACGTTTTGGGCCTGTGTTTTGAGACAGAAGAAATGAGGTGTAAATGCAGATGTTAGTGCAGTCCAAACTGACTCGACTGATAATATGGGCATTGTGAATTCCTTTGTTGCGAGACGTTTCGTTTTCTTATGTGCATGTCATGATTTTTGTCTTAAGAAACATAATCCTCTTTTCATTTTTCCCCTCCGCCTCCCTTGTTGAAAAGAAATAAAACTCTTTAAAAACTCCCTCGGGAAACAAAACAAAAAAAAAGGGAGGGAGGGAGGGGGAAAAAAAGATTTGGGAAAAAAAAAAATAACAAATACATTTTCCAGGTCCTAATTAGCCAGTTTTTCTCCCTCTAGATATTCTCCATTTCTTCTCCTTCACTCTGCCTTTCTCTACTTCCCATTCCCTCAGCATTTACTCTCCCCGCATAATTGAACTTGTCCACGTATCCTTCTCTGGAGAAGGACAAAGAGGCTAGTCTTACAGTATGAGTACAGAACGGGGCGAGAGATATAACGAGATAATGCCATAAAATCCATTTTTCTTTCCCTTAAATCTCGCCATAGTGGCCTGTCAGCACCTGTAAGCAGAGACTTGTAAAACGAAGAGGACGAAACTCGATCGTCAGGGCGATTACAGCAGCGTACCGTCTGCATGCTGTTCATTAGAGTTGCTCTCACTACCCGCTCACCGCCCAAGCTGTTAATATCTGCTTGACTTTTAAATGCCACAACAAGCTGACTCACGATTATGATGGCCAGACTCGCTCTGTCCCGTGTTTTTATTTTTTTTATGGTGAGGCAGATAAACAGTTAGCGCGAACTAGGCATTGCACACACACATCGCAGCATGCAAACCATTAATTCATAATGAGATAATCATGTAGAGGGAAACATTCGGTAGCATAATATTTAGACAGACACAACACAAACTTCACAAAGGGAGGCAGCCCAGACCGTATCTCGCCTTCTCCCCTGTGGTTTATTTTTTACAATTATTTTTATATGCATAATCTTTGTGAGTAAGCCAAAACTAGCAGGATGGGCAAGTTTAGGTCATAATGCTCATTTAGACTTGCTCGTTTATTTGGTTTGTCCATTAGTTGGCCTAGTGGTTCAAAATGGGCTTTGCTTCAGGAAATGAAGTAGCGACCCAACGCTATACCAAAATTGTTTCCTGTGCATAAAACTAAACAACAATGTCCATAAAGTAATATTAAATTTAAATTTAAATCACAGCTTGTGATGTGATTTGTTTTATACGTACTCCCCAGTTGAGAACCATTGCTTTATTCATAACACTCTAAACGTCAGTCTCTTATGCATCAGAAACATTATGGCACTTGGTCAAATATGTTTTATCAAATAGATTTTTCCACATAAGTTGCCAAATCTGAAGGTTTCCTACTCAAGTCTTTCTCCAATTAGTTTTCTCTTCAAACGAACCAAGGCTAAAAGGGATCTCCCTCTCTCTTCCTCTCTCTCCCAACTTCTGGCTGGAGGGCTGTATTAAAATTGGCACTTTGAATACCCACACTCCTCTGTGCCGTATTACAGTGATTGGCACAACACACTTACTCATGTTTCGGGTCTGGGAAGACTAAGCAGTATGTACTTTCACATTGTGTCCAGATGATTTATCTATTTATTCGTGATGGGCATTTGGTTATTACAACTTAGGTTTTTGAAATGACATATTTGACTCTTACACTGTAAGAAGTGAAAACGTGCAAGCTATTTCTACCTGATCTGACACTTGACAATTATTGAAATGCTTTAATCTTTTTCATTTAGCAGTTACCACGTTAGCACATATTTTAGGTTACCTGACAATGTAGTGTATGGCATAGTTTTTATATTGAAGTTAGCAATGAATTTATTAAAGTTAATGAAATAATTATAGAGTTGTATTTGTCAGTTGTTATAAGAATCATCCATCCATCCCTCAATTTTACATGACAAAAATATGTGCTGAATTTTTAGAGTACAAAGTCTCATGACGGTTTTGTTCCAAACACATCTTAGTGAACTTTAAACTAGGCTACAACTTTAAACAACCTAGACAGAACTTTAAAACATGCATTCAAATACTTTAACCTTGAAATCTCCCCTCGCAAATGTGGCAGTACTCTTTTTTTCATCTTTTAAATGTTTGAGTGTTTGATAGTTTGAGGTCTATAGCAGAAACCACTCGGGAATTAATGTCATTCATATGCCCTGCGGAAATTACTTTTGAAATGCATATAATCTAAAACATGCAAATGAGGCTGACTTTATGCACCCTGTTTAATATGAATTATCATTTTCTGAATACCTATTATTACTGCGTACATTTCTCCAATTATATTGTTCTTTTTTTGTCACTTCTGCTCTCTCGCACACACACACACACTCAACCCCAAAAGTGTGACGAGAGAGAGAGAGAGAGAGAGAGAGAGAGAGAGAGCCCTGGTGTACCGTGTATATTTCTTCTGGAATTTTCTTCCAGTATTTTAATGACGTGTAATAAGGCTGATAATGACACAAAGGCAGCTACTCTTGTTCCGTAGAGAGGAACGGAAAATGAACAAGGTGAAAAGGCTACGTGTCACGTACTGATTTTAAAATCATCCTCGCTGAAATTGAATTGGGACACGAGCTGCTGTTTTCATAGTGGAAAAAAACACTTCACGCTGGATATAAAGACAAGTTAGTGAGAGCAAGCATAATTCATGAATATTGAATAAATGCAGTGAAAAATTGATGTAATATTAAAGCGAACTCTGCATGTTTAGTTTCTTCCCTGATTCTACACGGGTTCTGACACCTCATAACAATGACTACAGTTAAGCAATTAATGTTCTTGTCTATGAAATGGGTGTATGTGCCCTCTTTTTTTTTGGGTTGGGGGGCTGAGGCATTAATTGAAGGCATCCATTTTCAAATGAATTACCTCTCTAATTTATTTATATTACATTATGAATTATTCTATTGATATTATTATGATTCAAATTAGTAATGCTTTTCTACTGTTCATTCTAGTGATATCAATTTGCATTCAAGTCACTTTAACAAAGATTTTCCTTTCTGTGCTAAATAATAAAACAGACGTTTTTTAATGCAATCAGCACTGCTGAAGATGGAATTAATATTTTAGCTTTTACTCTTGGTGAGAACTTTATTAGTCAGTGCAACTACTGGAGAATATAATATGGAAATTACTGGCAATTGAATGCTCTTGGTTGCTAGCTATAAACAGTGGTGGTTTTCTCCCAGAAATCAAGGAACCAAAAAAAATGTGTCTATGTTGAATGTCTTTAGTCATTTTAAAGATGGTGTGGAGTTATTGCTTATAAGACGCCTTGGACCAAGTTCAGAAGTACTAAAATTCAATTAATTTGAAAAATGGACATGCTATCATTTTTCCACATGCCTTCTTCCAAAGTGTTGTTTTTTTATTATGGAGTTATAAAATTTTATTTGATTATACCCACTCTGATCCAATCAATTAATTAACTCAGAAATCCAGAGTGCCAGTCATGAAAGCAGATGTATAAAATTATATCGTCATGTCCACTTTGAACTTAAGACATCACTTTGCCCCACCGCCCCGTTTAAAGTCTTAAGTTAGTTTCATTCCCTCCTCTTCAGGCCAGTTTAATCTGTCCCTATTCATCCTTTTTTTTTTTTTAATCTGGAAAATGTAAAAATTTTATTCAAACCTTTAATTGGTTTTTAATATTTGTATTGTAATTACTAGATTAATGACCGACCAGCCATGTTTTGTCTGTCTAAAATAAGAAACGGCATCCTTGATTTGAGAAAAACATTTCCTTTAAAAAAAAATCTAGATCAGCTAACTCTCAAACTCTGCCCCATCTTCACTTTCTCACTGTAATCTCAGTTGCTGTTCATTCAAACTTTATCTTGCATATGAAGGTTATGCTCATAAAGCAGATATTGCATCCGGGTGCGTTTAGGCAGTTGTTGGATTGCTTGCTCCTCATAGCCATAAAGTTCCACCTCTGTTCCACCATGTTAAATACAATTTGGGTATTAGTACCTCAGGCGGTCTTGAGACTGCCCTTGCCCCATCATTAGCCTCTTAAACCATTACAGGACATGAGAAATGGCTTTATTCATCTTGATGATCACAGGATAATAACCACTGCCTATTAACACGACCCACAAGCCCCTGTGACCTCCACCTATAAAGAGCCACACACTCAATACACGATACTTACAGATATCCATCTATCTATTGATCGTTCATTCTATCTATTTATCATTCATTCTATTTGCCTGTCTGTAGGCTGATGTCTAAGCTGCTTTTTACCCTTAAGTACCCCCACAACACCATCAATGAGGCTACAATAAAGACATTCCCCTTCATTGACACTAAACCAAAGAATCTGTGGTGTGGGTGCTTAATGCTTACAATTAAAGTTGCAAAAGTTATTCAGAGAGAAGATTTTCTTTGTCCTTTGTTCTTTGATTAACATGACAGGAGCCGCAGCAGGAATATATAAGACTGCTGAGTTTATGCACGGATCCAATACTGTTACATCTTTCTCAACTATTTACATTCCAAAACTAACCGTGTTTAACTGAATACTTGCCAAGGCATTTTGACAATTTTGTGTGTATTTGACCATTTAAGCCCAGTAAGCCGCTGATTTTGGTACTTGCGACTTACAGAATGTTTGAAAGAAGGCTTTATGTGCACTTATATAGATTAGTGGTGCTCGCACTATTGGTTTGAGCGTGAAACCAGCAGGAATTAGTAAAATGATATGCAATACAAGTATTATTCAACCGGAGAGGAGACGAGTGTGTGTCAATTCGCGTTGGAGAGAAGAGCCCAAGAATGTGCAGCTGGTATCGGTGTATGTTGGAATCGCTTCAGATATTTCCGTACCGAAGTATCTATTTTTTTTACAACACTATAGTGTTTAATTAGGTTTGTTTGTTTCGAACGTTTTCCGTGGTTGGCCTTACAAGTATTACAAATTGCGAACTTTGTCTTCACTCCTCCCAGTGAAGAACTTTCAAGCCCACGAGATGTTTACATGGACCTGTGAGTGTGAGCGTGGCTGTGACGTAATTTCCTGTGCCGCTGGCAGCAAAACCGAAAGGCTCGGAATCGGAAAGATGTGAGACTGACCAGCCGGTTACCGGTCTGGGCAGATCATGCGGAAAATCGACTGATTCCGGTCCCCGGCCAGTTGATTGTTGCATCTCTGGAAAACTCCTATTTTAATCAATGACTCTAACTTAAGTGCACAACGAATCTCTAATTTACTATGCATTATGCTTTGTTTGTTATAATGAGTTGGGGTTAAGTTTGTGAGTATTTACTGTAGGACTTAAACTAGTACTAAACAGAAACTCATTCAGCTTTTTGAGGGCTCTGATTGGCCATTACTTTCAACTGTCATGCTTGTAATTGACTTCAATATACTCGACGCTGAAAAATCACGATGTAAATGGACACATTTGTAGTGACTAATGTGCCAGGCTGGGGTGATGCTGGGGCGATTGACGCAATCCTGGGATGCCTGTTCCATCTATACGGAACAAACCCAGCAAAATCTAAATCTTTTGGCGTACCCCCTGGAACCTGCTCACGTACTCGTGGTCGAGACTCACTGGTCTGAGTGGATGAATACGTGTGCGCTCAATGGCTGACAAATGGGCCGTTTGTGAAAGCCCAGCACCTATTCCAAATATTTGCTATGATTTCTGTGCATCGCAAGGTGAGGAGGCCTCATATAGAAATCTCCAGTATCTTAAAAATCAAGGGCAGGATGGAAAATCACTTACTTTTGGCCAAAAAGAAAAAGGCAGAGGGTAGTAGTAGTGTCAGTGGGAGTAAATGTTTGCCCCGGTCACACAGACACACAGAAGCGATCTCATCTGTTGGGAATGCTGGTGGTGTTTACCGAATGCAACGAAACCCACCTGATTAAAGCTAATCTTTATGGGCTCGACAAACAGGACTTTGCCTCCTCCTGCATCAGGTGCACGTCACAGAAGGAAAGGAACACATCAGATCACCATATGGTGCATTAGATATCATATGAATCCAATTGCCTCCCCCACACACTTTTTTTCTGATTGTCTCCTCTGTTTTATTTGGCCTCGTTTTCTTTCCCCGTGAGAATCTTTCTTACTTTCTTACGTTCATATTGGCATGTCCTTGATAATTGAATTGTCCTTTGAGTGCCTCTGATTTGAGACAGTCAGCGGGTAAGCAATTCCTTAATTGTCATCTGCCATAGTTTAGATTTGAAAGAGAAAAAGGAAAACCTCAGCTGAAAAAAACTGAGTTTGAAATTAGGACACCAACTCTGAGACCCGTTGAAAATTATCACAAGATCAAAGTTGTGTCATTAGCCTCATAAATGCAGATCATTCTGTTCATTCCATTTTCTTTTTCCACGCTCCCATTTTTTTTGCTGTGCCCCTTGCCTCAGCCTCTGCCGTAGGGAAATGAATGGGTTATTTTTGGACATTGGTGGTCCTAAGCTTTAGTAATAAGAGGGAAGGGCTTTGGTTGTGACCGTAAAAACAGTCTAGTCCCAAATAAACCAGCAACCATTCCAAATGTTTACCTTCACTGCTCTTTAAATCAGCATGGTGGGAATGCACATGGACACAAATGTTTCTTTTAGATGTTAGTTTGTCTTTGAGGCCAAGAAATGAGCAGGTAAAGTCCATCTATTGCACCTGTACAGAATGGAACTGTGACCATGCGATCACAAGAGGAGGCTGTTGAGTTCGACTGGATATGTAGCTCTAATGCTGTACAAAAGCACCATCTTTCCTCGAGATATGAGAATGAGGGCAAAACACAAAACGTGTATCTTTACAGGGCAATTAAGAGTTAACAAAGACTTTGTATTTGATTACCTGGTATTTAGAAGATCTCTTTTATCCTAGGAGATGTGCAGTACACTAATTGTAGGGATCTGTTTGGAGCAATTGAGCCAGCTGGGGTGTAGGTATTTTGCCTAAGAGACAGTTGGTGTCCTTTACCTGGGATTGCTCCAGGTAACCATGTATAATCAGTCTTGAGCTTTAGTATAATGGTAAAACAATCAATATTGTTAAAATAACTGACATTCACGTGTGTTTCTCTTTGGGTAGGTGAGATGGGAGGTAACACTGATTCCTTTAAAGTCAACATGAAAAAGTTAAATGTTTACTTTGTTAATACTGTACATGCTCCTGATCGTATTGTACATAATTCATTAGTGCATGTTATTGCAAAGGAAAACATTTGGCTTTATAATTTTACTTTTCAGTGCTTAGAGTTACCAACAATTTTCATCCAACGCGGTTTCATTACAATTTGTTGACATTTTTGGCAATTCATAAAATCTCATTTGTATGTTTTTGTTTTTTTATTACTTTAGTTTTTCATTGCTATTTAGGTTTTATTTATTTTTCTCAGTTTCAGTTTTTTTTTTTAAGTGCTTCAACTTAAACTTATTAGTTAGTTGCCAACATTTTTAATGTGTATAACTTTTTCATCTAATGTTTATTTTATTTAACTTTATTTCAATGAACAAAAACGTTTTTAATAATTTTAAAAACAAACCATATCCCGTTTTGGTATATACTGCCCTCTCTTCATTTATTCCTGATGGATAATACAATAAAATAGAATAAATGTAAGTAAAAGAAATAACAAATAAATACGTTTCATTAACGTCTCCATTAAATATCCTGTTTCACTCTAAAATGTCACATTACGTCAGTAAAATGGGTTGCAGACGCCATTTTCATGTTGAATTTAAAGGCCTGGGGTGAGTGAAGTGTGTAAGTGGGTGGCAACGTGAAGGGATTCTGTCATAATGCCAAGTGGAGCAGTGTGCCACTTCCACGGAGAGTGGAGTGGAGAACGGCTTCGCTCATAAAAAGGGAATGCATAAGTGCTCGGCTAAGCAGTCTTCAAACGAGGGTCTCTTCTTTACTGTCAGGATATTCCAACGCGCCATACCCCCCGGGAGGAGCGGGTTGTTGATCCCTTTGAAGTGGCCGGTACTGGGCCAAGGTTAAAACTGCTAAGAGACACCCAGGAATTCAGACTTTCCTTTATTTTTCTATCAAGAACACTTATTTGTTTCTGACCCTTTCTTGTGGTGACTTACTTTAAGGTACCCTGCTCATTACATCTCTCTCACTCTCACGCTCTCTCTCAGCTCTGGGTCTTCCTGCTATCTGTCTTCACGGCAGACAGTGACAGACTTCCCCTGGGCCCAGCCTTTTAGTTGATGTAGTCATACCTGCCCCCCTCCCTCTCACCACCAACCATACGTCTAGGGAAGACAAATCTGGAGGAAGAGCCGCAAGCTGTGTGTTCTAACCGCTGGGACACACACACACCTGCCCTCTGCCCCGTGGGCTAGCAGTTGGAGTTGCTAACACAAATACACCCTATCCTTCCGTAGACTGCGTTCCTGAATGTTTGTGTCCTGAGAGCAGTTCTTCCTGATGAGGCAAATAAATAAACACAATGAACGTGTGTTTGCTTCAGAAACAGCTTTTTTGTTGTTGTTCAGAGGTTTTAAGAGGTTTAACTGAAATTTTATACAGTCTTGATGAACCTTTTCCTTGTAAAAGTATCTTTGTTTCAAAACCTAGTGAGCTACCCTGCTCCCTACTGCTTACATAGGCTGCTATGAAACTGCATATAAATGATTTGAAACACTCTTAGCATTTTGCTAAGCTACCAGAAAAATAAATAGTACACACAAGTATTTTTAATTACACTTTACACTCTTTTTAATAGACACTTCTCAGTATTGAATGAAATATTAGTTTTAGTAGTAGTTATAATAAACGTTTTTCCCCTGATCTGCCATTTTGGATTTTTTTCCCCCCACCTGAGTTTTACATTTTAGTGCATTTGACACTTGTTCAAAGCAACTTGCATTGCATTCAAGTTGGTTTGCTTTTTGTTTATTTATTTATTTACACCTAACTTTTTAATATACATTTTGATCAGTATTGTTGAAATTATAAGCTTTATAGTACTTTTTTTTCACCTCATCGCATTTATTTTATTATTTAGGGGCCAAGCCCCGAAGGGGCTGTTGATTTTCTTATTATTATTCTTCGCGAATGGGAGTCAATGGCAGCCCTATGAACCGTAAGTAGGAAAATTATGAAATTTGGCATAATTGTAGAGATGTTCATCTATAGTAAGTGAAATTTGGAGTCTCTAGAACCAACTCCATAGCGCCACCACCAGTTCAAAAATTCAACATTGAATTGGTTATAACTTTTGAACCATTTGATGTAGAAAAATAAAACTTACCTGATTCCGTACCTGATCAGGTACGTAAAAATACTACGTACCTGATTCCTCTCATCATGCTGATCACAATCAACATCTTACATCAAAACTCTTGCCTAATACAGAAATGGCCGTTTTGAAAAGTACAGTATTCAGTTTTTTCGCTATTCTTCCTTCAAAATTTGTCCAATTCTTGCAAGATTGACAGAGAGAATCTTTGGACCGAGCTGAACAGAAATGACTGAACAGAATTTTGTCTTTCTGGTAAAAAAAAAAATTATGATATTGCGAACTTAACGAGGTCGACCCAAAATTGGTTCTGAGCCTGTATCTTGGCCAAACTTTGATCCATTGAAACAAAAATTGGTACGCTTCATTGGACCCATAATCTGAGGGTCCATGCCAAAGTTGGGAACAGCGCCACCTACTGGTCATGAGACTTCTGAGCAGTTTGTCAGAAAATCGTAAATAAAATCCTTGTCATGCCGAATCCGTGGATAATGGAAATGTCAGGATCGGATGAACCCTGTGTCTGCCATTTTGAATTTTGTCATAAATTGCGATCTCTTTTAAAATATTTGACATATCTGCACAAAATTCGACAGCATGTCCGGAACGTACCTGAGAAGTTTCACAACAGCCCCACCTAGTGTTTCAGAGATAAGATTTTTTCGCAAAATCATATATATCTTTGAAAACATTGTCCAAATTGTGTAATTTATGTAATTTTGTTTCCTGGCTTATGCCGATTCCGATGATATCTCATTTGTCATTTTCCAAACATGTGACTGTCCGCCATATTGAAAATGATATTCCGCCATATTGAAGTGAAAAACTTTTTCGCTACTCTTCCTTCACATTTTGTCCAAAATCGGCTCCGATGATCTTTGGACTGAGCCGCACAGACAGGACTGATCGGATGTCTGATATTCGCTACCGTTCCTGAGAAATTTGTCTCTGAAGTTATCCTTGCCTGTGTTTGTTTATTTATGCTAATTAGCTTAGCATGCCAATTGGTTAATTGCAAAAAGTGCTTCTGTTCCAGACATTGAGTCATTCCGAGATTGATCTAAACTGAACTTTTTAAATATTAAATGCTTTAAAAAAAATCGCCATTTTGAGTCGATTCTCATTAGAACTATCGAACTTCGGCAGACGTTCGAACACGTGTGCCCAGTGGCGCAACAAGATGAGAGACAGGCACCTGACCCAGAGATAGGGGGTTCGAGTCAAGGGGGAACAACTTTATAAAATTGGCTTTGCATTGCACTACAGCCCCTTCTGGGGCTTGGTCCCGTAAAACTGCTTGCAGTTCTTGTTTATTTTTATTATTTTTTATTAGTTTGTGTTTTTCTCTGGAATGCTTGTTGTAATGCATTATGGGCCAAAATGAGGTATCTTAGTAAACGGCATAATTAAAAACGCCATTGTTGAACCTATGGTGTCTTAAAATCACTAGATGATTTTGTAACAAAGCAAGTTGTTACATGTGCTCTGGTGGACTTTCTGTTGCTCAATCATATTTGGCGACAAACAGAGGTGGTGCACTCCTGACGAAGCGTTCGCGTCTCTGCGGGATGGTTGTTTCAGTAGCCTGAGGGAGAAGACGTGAGATGTGCTGGCACAACTGTGGCTGTCTCCACTAATCATGTTGGCTTCTTCTTTGTTTTATTAATAAGAGCATTCCTGTGAGCTGATGCAAGGCTCTAGAAACAGCCTTTGTGGGACTTATATAAATAGACCTGTATAAGGCTTAACATGATAAAGAGTTATTAATCTGGTAACCTGCTGAAAAAAAAAAACGACTGAGAAGGGTGTCTGTGTGTGCTAGCGTGTGCGTAACGTGCTGAAAGAGCTGTTCCACAGGTGCAAAGGAAGACAAATAAAGCTTACAGCCCTGCTGAAAAAATGTGAAATGGTTCCGCATATGCCTTGAAGAGTTCCTATATGAAGAAGAGGACAGGAAAGATGAAGTAAATGAATGAGTTGGTGATAAAAAAAAAGTGGGAAAGGACTGGCAGGATGAAGCGGTATTCCATTTTTATAAATATTGTCAAAGTTGTCATCTTGTATTACGTCCGTTTTATTTTCTTTTTAGTTCTGGGTAATGCTCTTTGTAGTTAAATGGAGCTCTGGTGTGTGCTGGAGAGCTGAAGTTGCAAATTTAAACCAGTCTGTCGACATTGCCAAGTGAGTTACGGCTTGAATCCTTGCATTATTTTAAACATTGCTTCTTGAACAGTCCTTTTCACAGTAAAGGAATATCTTTAGCCCGGTTTAATGTTTGCCATATTTTCTTTCACTGAGACCCAAACAAGAGGGGAAAAAAGTAAAACGTGTAAAAAGAAAATTCAGGTATCACAGTCAATTATCCGTTATAGAGCTTTCAATGTTTTAGAGGCCAGTAATAAGCTTTTATGTGAAGGATTTGAAATATACTCATTTTCATCTGAAATAATAAAGACCGATTCCATTAGCTGGCGCTGTACGGACCATCTGAACATGGCACTGGCCGTTTACCATCTTCATTCAGGTGAAATGATCCAGGCTGGAAGTACTGAATTCAGAGGGCATTAGTGGGGCTTGTGTTTTGGAGTCGGACCGGAACGATGAGTCCAATCCGCAGTCTGGGGCTGCAGATGTGCTGATCTGGGATCAGCCGGCTGGATCTGACAGCCTCAATCCTCTTCAAAGCTCTCGGCCCGCCGACCGGGCCAAGGTACTCTGGTTCAGAGGTGCATTGACATCCACTTCAGTGAATCTGTGCTTCATCCACTGAACCTGTCATCATATGAGTGTTTACAGATTTACTTCAAAAGTATGTTTTACTTTGTTTTTAGCTTTTAAGAAATGTTGGTGTTATTCAATATAACTTTAAAATTTATGAATTAAAATTAATTTAGTTTTTAATTGAGCTTAAAAAATGTCTCAAATGTAATAAATAAAACGATCTGCAATATGTATTCAAGATGTAAGGAAATATTTTTTTACACCATAAGCAAGTCATTAAATAGATTTTTTTTTTAACTGTATGTGTTCTAAACTAGATTTTTCCATGGACACACTGCTTTTGTTGCATGAAAAGCGTAAACTGCCTTCAAGTTCATTTAGGCAGGAACACCTGATGCTTTGTCTACTTAATAGTATTGACGTCTTTAGCAAACTGTGTTCCCTAAACAATAAAAAAGCAAGCTGGGAAAAGACAATCTACCTTTCACCTCTGACCCTGTCGGAGTACTGGAAGCTTTTAGTCCCCGCTGGGCTTGCTATTTTTTGAGAGGGTGTGAAGTGACGGCCCACCTGTATGAGATTTACCCAGGAGACCTCCGCCCCTTGGCCTACCTGGCTCAGACGGCGTCTTTTCAACCCTGCTCTCTCGGAATCCTCTGTTCCCGTGCCAGCTGCCGACTCCGACCCTGAGCACAGGAACGGAACTGCAGCTGCCTCAGGGGTAGTCGGAGAAGAGAGAAAGAGAACGAAGGGAAAGGAGAATCTTTGCTTCGGGGAGGATGGGATTTAGTCATGAATGAGATAAACTGTGGTTTGTTTCGCCATCTCTCCGTTTCCTGACCTTGTTTGTTTTTGTGTTACTTCCTTTTTAATACAGATGAGGGGGAAAAAAATCAGCAAAACTACAAAGCTTTCACTTTTTACTGCTAATATGCACTTCTGGAGCCGAATCAGAATTCAGGGACGTGTTTATCCCCGCGTTGCTATCTTACCTTAGCAACTTTCAGCATCAGCAATATAAACAGCTTTTAACAGGCAGTCACAGAAGTTCCCATGATCCCTTGTTGCAGCCTCAGTACTTGCAGAAACAGGATAGAGAATGAATCACCACCCCCTCCACCCTTTCTTGTAAGTGCCAAAGAAAATCTGCTGATATTAGAACATAAAAAAGAGAAAACCTCAGTGCATAGCCAATGCATTGCGTTACCATGCCGCAAAGACGCTGGTCCTGGGATTTTTGTTTTATCTGTTGCGAGCTGAATTTTTTTTATTTTTTTTTCGTGTGTTTTCGTCCCTGAAGCGAAGGCAAGTTTGGTCCCATTTCTCTTCCGTCCCAATTAAAAGGCAAACGTTCCTTTTTTTGTGCCTTGCCCTCCCCCAAATGCACACTTTATCTCTTCGATCTGAAGAAGAACGCCCACCCTTTCTGTATCCCTCACTCCCCTGTAGAAGAAAAATGCATTTTCCTCTGTTCTCACAGGTCAAAGTTCAGCCAGGGGGGCTTTGGGGGCTAAACAAGATGCGGCAAGCCTCAACATTGGCGGCTCAGATGAGCCTGCCAAAAACAATTACAAGACGCTGCAAACTTCTGTCTCATAGCCGTAATCAAAGGTTCCCTGTGCAGATTTATTGGGCTGCTTTATTTACGACCTTCCATTATAGCAGCAATATACACCCATTACGGGATATGACAAGGCTTCATGCTTGCTTACACCTCGGGCTGGTTTATATGGCAGTGATGCTCTCGCTCAGCAGCTGCTCGTTCCTTCAAGCTAGCCGATGCAGCAAAGTCTTGCATCTCTCAAACAGTTTGGGTTTCTTGCAAATCATGAAATTGGTTTTAGTCATGATGAAAAGAATTTGAAGTGGGTTTTGAAAGCTGCTGTTGGGGTTTTGGTATCATCCCCTACATGTCACATCCGAGTGATATAGATGGTCTGGGTGGATGTAAATTAACCACACGTGGTATGCAATAAAACTACCCACATCTTTGGTTTGCGTCCCCCATGAGACACGACATGCCTGCATCCTCTTCAGTCATGCGAGTTTCGCGTGACTGCCTTAGATGACAGCTTTGAATGAAGTATACAACTCCTCAACCAGGTGCATTTAAGTGATTCCAACTGTGAACTTGTTGGACCCATAAAACCACCCTTGAGGTTCCAAAATGTCCCAATGTATAGTTGATTTGAGTGTAGAAGCGGGTAAAAAGTCTTCTCTATCTCGGTCTCGGCAGTCTTCAGCTGTTGTTGTGGCGAGCTTTACTGCACGGCACGTACTGCATGTGTAGATAGTACCATTCCCACAATGCGATCACAATGCTCCGTTTTGTTGATCATGTTGATGTTTTTTAAATGAATATCTTATTGCTTTTGTAAGCAGGTCAAGGTTAAATAAAGCAAGCAATTGTAGTAAAAATGTCAAGTTAGATGTACTCTGTGTTCATGTTTCATATGATTTTTTAAAATATACATTTGTGTGTGTGTATATATATATATATATATATATATATATATATATATATATATATATATATATATATATATATATATATATATATATATATATATATTGCATAGCATATTCTTTGCATATAATTGCATATTTATGTATTTTTAAATAAATTGATGTATATAATATCAATTAATTAAAAAATACATTAAATATGCAATTATATGCAAAAAATATGCTATGCAATATATATACACATTTAATACATTAAATATGCAATTCACACATAAAATGACTTGAAAACACCTCTATTATTATGCATATATAATGCATATAAATAGAGGTGTATTCAAGTCATTTAATGTGTGAATTGCATATTTAATGTATTTTTAAATAAATTGATATAACAGGACAAAAATGACAACAAAATTGACATCCTTTTTAGTGCAAGAGCACTCATGTTTTAGTGCACTATACATGCACTCATGTATAGTCTTCATAAGATTATACATGTAAATATGTCATCAGTTCACTGAATCATTCACTCATTTGAAGCCTTTTTCCTTTTCCCCTCACTTTACCTCTTAAAGATACTAAATGCATTCCTCTTCTGTTAGAAAGTTGCTTGTGTTTTTGTACTGCTGATAATAAGGTGCACAAGAGGTTGGTGTTTCTTTAGAGCAGATGTTTTCTAATTGAAAGGGCCTCTTTGTCTCTGTGGTGGATGCATCAACACTTTCTGTCAAAGACAAATGTCCTTCGATCAAAGCTGATGCACTGTGTTGTAACCTTTGGTAAAAGGGAAAAGCATGCCGCTCTTTCATGGCACAATGCCATTTTAGTTTGACACAAGTATCTCTTCAGGCAGACCTTCGCTGTGCCTTCCTCCGTGTTTGTGTCCTTGGCTGCCATTGGCTGTTTGGAGGCTCAGGTGGTTCTTTAGGTATATCCAAATGGATGTATGGCACACTGCTTGTTTATTATGTTCTTATCAAGGTTAGCAGCTGTGTCACTGTATTTCTACTGCAGTTAAACATTTTCTGATGGGGTTGATTTGTGAATCTGTGCTATTGATTAGTGTGCATTTGCTTTTGTGATAAAACACATTACCTACATAGATCTTAGCATGCTTCCTAGGACTTCTTACAATGCCTGATGGTCACTCAATGTTTTTCTTTTTTGCAAGGTGCCACGTGATGATGGTAGAATCAGCAACTGAGACCATTCGAACAACACCCTCCAATCAAAATGGAGTCAGCAGCCTAAGCAGCCAATCAGATGGCGGAGGAAGAGAGGGCGGGTCCAACGGTGACACCAATGGGGAGATCAGCCCAGTGGATTTACTGCACCTTCAACAGCAGCAGGTGTGTGTGTGTGCGCAAAAGACCCCAAGTCCTCTACCCTGACTTTCAGGAAGCGTGTTGAACTGTTAGTTGTTTCTTGTGCAATTCCCATGGCTTGCGCAACATACAAACAACCAGATATATGAAGCAAACTGCATTACATTGTTTTCAAAACCTCAAAGAGTTGATTGTATGGTGTACAGTATCACTTTTCAGTCATTTGATGGGAACAGTATAAAAATGTAAAGAGATGGTTCACCTCAACATGAAATTGCTGAAAATGACTCCTCCTCAATCGTCAAACCTGTATAGTTCGTCTGTTGAACACAAAGTTTTACTTTATTTTTTTATTGCAAACATTTACAATATAATTGTAGGAGGTTGCGCCATATTTTACAGTCTAAACTTGCACTGCCAAACTGTTCAGTATTTCAATATTTGATTTTCTATTCAGAAATCTCATCCTGTTAATGTAGTTTGTTCATCATTATGATTAAAATAATTGTAATAATAATTATATTAATTCAGACATTAAAAACATAATAGAGTGTGTATATTCAAAACTAGACAACATCATACACATCATAGAATGTTTAAGTCATTGCATAATGTATAGAAATTTCATGCTTAATGTATTTTTTAAATAAAGTAATGGGTCTGGACCAAAAAAAACATAATTGCCAAGCACATTTTTTTTCTAGCGATAAGATTCTGATCTTTTCAGTGAATCAGTTAATCCAGTTCACAAAATGGTTTGTTCATGAATCACGCGTTTCCAAATTCCTTGCAGTCCATGTCTCACACAAAGCTATTGTATGACTTCAGAAGACTTAAAATATCTACCTGTGAATTTCCGACTAGAATGATGATAACAGTGCAGTAAATGGTATTTAATTAGCACTACAAACCAGCATGTTTATGATTACGATTATAGAAATAATATAACAAATACCAGATTGCAATATCAAGCAGCATAACAGGTTTTTGCACAGCTATAATAACTGGAAGCGGATGACATCGGAAGCCTCACACATTCAGGTTACAAATGGCCAAACGCTCTTATGTTAAAAATAAGGTTATTAGGCCACATTATGATCATTTTATTGTTTTTGTACTTTATACTTGAAAGTTTCAGTCCACGCGTACTGTCATTGCATGCAAAAGAGCCACCAACACAACAGTTCTTTAAACATTTTAAATCTTTAAAATTCCTCCTTTTTGTGTTAAAAAATGAAGTTGCTCAGGTTTGGAGAGAAATGAGAGAGAGGGTCAGTGATTTCATTTTTGGGTGATCTAATCTTTTAACCAAATCTGGTCCTCAGGCTTCATATTTCCATGCAGTCATCCAGAACTGCACTTGGCGATTTCAGTCATTCCTGTAGATGATGCCGACTTCACTGAATTCCTCACTCTTGATGTCCAGTCTTAGCAGCAGTCTCAGCCTAGCCTGAGTCACAATAGTCCTCTAAGCAACTGTTTTATGCAGCGACACGTCAGCGTGTAGAGGCTTGTGCTGTTTTTGCTCTTTGGCCTATGCGTCAGTGTCTTCCATATCCAGTTTGTCAGTTGGAATTTCCTCACTTCCCGGACTCTCTTGGCTGAAACTCTCTTTTTCTGTTCACACTCTTCCTAAATGCATTACAGACGCAGAGGGTAACAGGACCCCTCAACCTTGTTATCAAAGACACAGGCTGCACTGCACGCCTGTTAAAAGATCCTAGTTTGTCTTAATGTAATATTGATGAACTGTTACTAAAAGAAAGTGGGATCTGTTAAACCATATTATTTAAATCTCTGAATTGATTTGGTGTGTGTATATGTAAAGGCTTTTGACAGTAATATCCTCTCATTTTTTTTCCCCTCATTAATCCTCTGATGCTGGTGTCCACTATAATGGAGAGATCTTTTTTTAAAGCAGTTTTTTACCATTTAAGTGTGCCGTTACATCCAAACCACAGTGGGTGATCAACTTTGACTTTTGGACAACATACATTTAACGAAAATGAAGCACCAAGGTGAACCTCTGGAATATTTAACATTATCTTCTATTGTAATCATGGACAGATTTGTTTTTCAATTAAATTATAAAATTGTATCTTAAAACAAATTATTATATTTTTGTTTTGAAGAATTTAAAAATTCAGGCATCAGAGGGTTAAATAACCCCACACACAATTTGTAATTTACATTTTTTTTCATAAATTATATTAGTTTTAAAATGTAATAAATATAAAAAAAAAAAAGATTAAGGCCTTGATTCAACAATTTAACTGTATATTATTCATTAAGCATATATGAAAATATACAATTTGTCCCTCAGAACAGATGTTCAGTTTGTTGGCGATATGAAATAATTTTTTCGTGCCTCCTATGATCTGAGATATTGTGAAGAATATAAAAATATCCATCTAAGTCACTAGTCTGACCATTAGAGTTGCTCACAAATGGCCATAAGTTTTAAAAAAATCACCAATGAAGTGAGAGTCGTTTGGAGAGAAGAGAGCACAAGAAAAGCAGAACAGGAAGAGAGAGGGAAAGAACTTTTAAAAAAAACAAAAAAAAAAACTATGCAAAGTAGTGGTTATATTGTCAGTTGAAATAAGGGCTTGAAATTGTAGTGAAGGTAATGAATGTGAATGTTTGCAATCTTAGACTGCATCCTCCCTCTCTCTCTCTCTCTCTCTCTCTCTCTCTCTCTCTCTCTCTCTCTCTCTCTCTCTCTCTTTCTCTCTCTCTCTCTCTCTCTCTCTCTCTCTCTCTCTCTCTCTCTCTCTCTCTCTCTCTCTCTCTCTCTCTCTCTCTCTCTCTCTCTCTCTCTCTCTCTCTCTCTCTCTCTCTCTCTCTCTCTCTCTCTCTCTCTCCCCCCGTGTCTCTCTCTGTGTCTCTCTCTCTGGGGGTGTGTGTGTGTGTGTGTGTGTGTGGAGACTCCCGCTGAGCGAGTATGGCCTCACCACACACAAGGAGGTCTTTCTTCCCAGCTCTGCATTCTGGTGTTGGTGCACCTGTACATGGTCATGTGAGCCAAAGCCTTTAATTAGAGATAGAAATTGCCAGTTCCTTTTGCTCTAAACCATTTCCAATGTCAAACACACGGCCGCCGCGGCCTCAATGCCACACTCTGTCTCTCTTCTTCCTTTCCTTCCTCTCTGTCCCTCTTTATTTCCCTTTCTCACTTTCTCTCTTGTGTCGCACTGACCCAAACTTTTGGTCTTTGGTGGCAGCAGTAGCTCCTTGTAAAAGACCCGTCCAAAACATTTTACATCATGGTTTTCGTAATTCATATGTCTATTAGAAGCTATGACACCGTAACTATAACTCTATGATAATCATGTCATAGTTTGCTGGTCAGAAGAAAAGAAAAGCTTTTGTCTAGTTTTAAACTGCCATATAGCTGTATTTGTTTAAGAGAGTATCTTATAGTCTTGCTTGAGCATTTGTGAATTTGTCGTCATCAATTTATTTATTGTAAATGTGACTATTTAAAAATGTGACTATTATATTTGTTGTTTTAGCAGGCTCTTTGGCATATCAGAACAGAAGCAGTTAATTTAATCGGTGTTGTAGGTTGAATTTTTGTTTTTCAAACAATCAAACGATTCAAAAGTTTCACTTGTTGTATGGATAAAAAATATGCCACACAAAGACCTTCAGTGGTATAAAAGATGTAAGCCACTGTCTAATACGGATTTTATAAGTGAGTGTGTACAGGCCTGTGTCAGTGTTAATGTGTATGTGCATTTTATTTCTCTGATGGCCTTGAGACTTATGGAGTGAGGCTCCACACACCTGCTCATCTTCCAGTAGCAGTTTTAAACATTTACTTTGGTGTTACCTGATTCGGTCTACAGAGACACCCCCCCCCCCCCCCCCCCCACACACACACACACAAAAACAAAACGTAGAAGGCGCCTGTTTGAACTCCTATCACTATTTAATGTGGGAAATGTACTAATGCCTATATGTTTTTATTCACTTTTCAGCCTCTAAAGTCACTTTATTAAGAATAAGCATCCAGGTGCAATGAATAGACTTTGTGACTGGATGTTTTGCACCATTTAGTTTTTAGACCGAATGAAAATAGTTTTTATTTTATTTTATACAGTTTCACTAAATGACATTCCCTCCATGTCCTAACCTCTTTGTCCACAGATATTTCCAAAATAGTCTTCTCATTTCTTCACTACTCCTGTTTTTTTCTTCTTCGTCTTCTTCTAGCAAGCCATGCAATGCGCCCTTTATGTTATGGGTGGCAGTGCCATAGAAATCTGCTTCCTTTATTCCATCTCAGATAGCCATTGTTCATAAGAATCTGATGAATGAATTAGTTCATCATCAAGTTCCCTCATTTGATTTTAAATGAATGGAGAGTTTGGCCTTGAAGCCAAATTACTTTAATGAGGAAGGCTCTGAAAATGGCAAAGCAAGCAGTAAAGTGTTATCATGGCAGAGCCTCCTAAAAAGTCATTTATCAAGTTTTAATGTCTTGCTCTGCTATCCTCATTTCATACAGCTTTTTTTATGGAGCGGGTCACTATGAAGCCCAGCAGAAATTGAGGGCATGATTGAAAGAGAATATGGGGTGTTTCAGGAATCCTTTCAAAAGTCCCTTTCACTGAAATGTAAATTAATCGACTTATTGATAGATGTCAAACTTTAAGTCGAGTCATGATCTTTGTCATTGTACATGTACACAAGGTGGTATTAATTTAAATATATTAAATGTATAGAAAATCAAACAGGTGTATAATGAAAGTTGTAAATTTAAGAGATATAATGCATAATAAATATACAAAAAAATGCAACCTTTTTCAGCTTAAATAAAAATAAAATTATGCAGGAAAATGTTATTTATTTGTTTAAAAGCGTAAGAATGGTTTTGATATAAAAGCTCAAAATTAGAAATAATACTAATTTAAAAATAAAAAACATAATTAATTAATTAATTAATTAAAAAAACTGTAAATTATAAATGGTATAGTGTGCATGGAATGAGTTGACCAAAGTGTATAATACACTTTTTAATTAAAATACGCATAAAAAAAACAATCCCCTTAACCTAAGTAAATGCACTTCTGTTTAGCTGTTTATTCTGTTTATTGTCTAGTCTCTTCTTCCAAGCCCAAATCTTTCACCTGGAAGCGGTACAGTGCAGCGATACTGGTTAAACACCCTGCCAAGAAGCGTTGGAGCAGAAAAACAGTCCCAGCTCCCTCTTTGCAGACCTGCGTTGTCAGAGCACAAAGCGCTCTCTCCCTGGGCCCCTCGGGAGCCTGGGAGAAATCACAGGCATCTGCAGACGTCAAAGACTCAACAGCCTTTACCAAACAAACAGAAGCCCAGCAGAGTGATGGAGAATGCGAGCAGAGGGAGGGTGAAATGGCGAAAGAGAGCACCAGGATGAGTTTGAGTCAGAGGAACGGAGGCAGGCATCTCGGGAGAGGAGGGGATTGTGGGTACGGACAGATACGAGGTAGCCGAGTCAGAGAGGGTAAGAGAAAAGAGTCGAGAGGGAAGGGGGAAAGTGGGGCTGAAGTGGTTGGAGAGAGGGAACGAGGGAGGGAGGGGGGGAAAGAAAGTGCAACGCTGAGATGTGTCAAGAAAGGGCGCCTGGGCCCCCCTGAGGAATGTTCCTTGTCTGCTTCACAACCCCAAGACCAGCAAAACCCTTTGCTTTGTAGAAAAAAAAGGAAGACAGGAGAGGTAGAGAGAAAAAAACAAGAGTGCACACTAGTGGAGTCCTTATAGAATTTCATCCTCTTGTTGCACAAAGCCAGGAATCCAACCAAGGGTTTTCTGTTTTTCAATCCCTTGAGTGTTCTTCACTTCAAATGGTCCCGCTCCACAGCCAGTCTACAGCTACTTCGGCCTGGGCATGGGGAGGTGGCCCTGACAGACCCCTCTGCTGCACCTCGATTTCTTTAATAGGGTGGTCTTATCTCTCTCTCTAGCTCTTTTAAAGGATACAGTAGACCTGTGGTTTCGCTTCAAAGCAAACGTTTAGATAGGATGTGCCCCAAATAGTGCGTAGCAGGTTAAAAACTGGCCCAGACTAGCTCTCTTAAAGCACCATGTGGCCCATCCTTTGACTACAAGTATGTGGATTAGTATCAAGAAAAAAACCAATTGTCCTTAAAGTTCATCACAACTCATCCTGCTATGAGTGACGCCATTGATATAGAGAAACAAGCAACTGGACATGCGTTTTTACCTGGTGGACGATAAAGAGGGGCAAAACACAGACAAATGGGTTTTTCTAAGGATCAGGGGTCTCATTTGTAAAGTGCTCATACAATTTGATTTGATCCTAAATTCCATGGATTTTATCCTACGTCAAAAGTGAGGAGCAGTCGGGATTTATAAAGGCAGAAACAGAAAATAATCTTGCGTACGCCAATTGAAGAGCATGCGTACAAACTTTTTGTGTTCTATGTGTTCTGTAGGTTGAGTTGTACTTTTTCGCATTGAGCTTGAATTTAAGATGAACTGTGATTTTTATAAAGTAGGATGCATTTATGAATTTTTTTGTGCGTATAGATGTTTTATAAATGATTATAAATTCAGATTCAGTTTTAACCACTTCTGAGTTTTGGGTTAAAAAAGGCGTGAGAAGACAAACAACTGCTTCCCTAATTAGTGGAGAGTTGAGAAAGATTAGCACAAAATGGAGATGTGAAACAGACAGCCAGACTCCTCCTTTAGAGATGGACAAATATTGACAGCTTAACATTGGTTATGGTTTGGATCTGGTGCATATGGAGACCACATCGTTGTAAAGCTCTGACTCTTTTGATCAGATGGCCTACAGACAGGAGATGGCAGATGATTTCACTGTCTCTCTAACTTCCTCTTCTCTTTCTCCACTCACTCTACATTCAACTTTCTTTGACTCTTTGGGAAAAGGATTTGGTTTGACGAGGAATGGGTCCCAATGGTCAACTGCCGTTAGCCTATGTCAGTTTTTATATAAAAAACAGCCTATTTATTCAGATTACGAAAAGTCAACAACATGCTCAGACAACCCACCATCTAGTCAATTTTGAAAATGTTAGCAATTTTACACTTTCCTAATGTTGACTGGAGTTATATTTGGATCATAAGTGTTCCTAACAATTTCAGTTTTCTCTGGTCCTTGGTCTATATTGTAAGGGACACTTGACGGTTTTTCTTCCTGTGGTCATTGTATCTTAACCCACCCCCACTTTTTATGTTATTACAACTCCGAATTACCTGTGTGCGTGTGACGTTTGCTTTACTCTTTGTTTTCTCTGGCACCGTCCACCATTAAGAGGCCATAATGGACTCTGCAAATTGGTCATAATGGTAGCTTTAATTAAACTGTCCACGGCGCAGATGGAAAGAGTGGATAAAGGCATATAGATCTCAGATGTCTGGACAGATAGGCCATATTGAGTTGGCTGTCCTGATGGCAGATCATAGGTACCTATGAGGTGGTCTAGACGCTCTAATTGGGTTTCTGCGTGTGAAATGCTAAGCATAGTGAGATAGGAAGCTTGGACGCTTTGACAGTCAGGGTGTTTGGCCTCTCTCCCGTCTCATTACTGTTGGGAACGGCCTTCTGTTCAGTACTCGGCGGACAGTAATGGCCGTATCACGTCCTCCGTGTGAAATGAAGCTCATTTGACCAATTGCAGCCAAACGTGTCAGCGGTCACAATGCCTTGGGTCCACTGTCACGAACAGGCTCTCTCATCTTCCCCTCAAACAGCTTAAGTCTAACGAACATAATGGGAGGGAAAGGAGAGTCTTAAATACAGGGATCATATCCCTTTTGGACAAGGATGCAAGGTGATGGGGGCCAGGCCTGAAGCCAGCTTAATAACATCCAGTAAATCGAACATTTTCAGCCCATTGAAAGGTGTCATCGCTTAAAAGCATTCCACACTTTTAATTGTGGCCTGTCTCATTGTACGGAGGTCAGTGAAGAAGAAAGGTCAAGCTTGGTCACAAAACGCTGGTAGTGACGGAGGTGCAAGGGCGAGGGTTTTTAGGGGGAGGTGTTAAGGGAGGGTAGTTGCCTAGCATCTGTAGACGACCTCAATAGATGCCGCAGCAATACCAAAAAAGACCTCCGCCGTGCTGGTTTCCTGTTGTACAATTGAAAAACTGGCCTGGTTTTCAGCATCTTACACTGTTAAGAGAAAGTAGTTGAGAGGATGTTTCTTAACTTGCTTTGTTGTATTCACTCAAAGCTCTCAAAATTAAGAAAATAAGAACTTGGAAATGTTTTGGTTTATCTAGATAATGGTCCTCGATAACTAGTGTTTTTGCTCTTCATAAAATGTATGGTTTCGTTTGTCACCAAAGTTGCTGTCTAGGATTGGTTACACATGCACATTTCTATAAGTAAAGGTTCATAAGAAGCGTAATGTATTTCACATGTGCTCCGAGATATTTCATATTCTTCATCTAATGATTTTTTCACACGTGGAGTCCTAATTCTGGAATGTGGGAATGTCATATTTATGGGAGGGTAATAAAACTAATTTATGGCTTTTCCAGGGAAACCTTTGAGAAGGCTAAAGAGGGCCGCCGTTAGTGTGCATTTACATACGTGTGTGTGCTGGTATGCTTCTCTCTCTGTGTTTGGAGACATTGGGAGCAGTTGTGGCAACACACAGTCGCCTCTTCCTGCGTCTATCCAGTGCGTCTGTCTATCCAGAGCATCTCAGAAGGACTGCCAGCACAGCTGGGCTCAGATCAGTTCCAAACACACAGCCAGACCACGGTAGCACTGTCACCCAACACAGATCACATTTACAATAATCACAAACTCATATGGGAGTAATTGTGAGAACAACATGTTGTTAGAAAGAATCAGAGCAGTACATGTATATATGGATGTATGAGTTGTTTGTTTATTTTTATTTATTTTTAATTAATGTATTTTAATGTATATTTTAATTTAAACATTCATTTTATTTTATTTTTCAAAACAAAAATAATCATTAGACAAAGCAACAAAAAAGTGCAAAAATTAACAACAACAAAAACAAATCACTGTCATACTGTAAAGTTTTATTTATAATGTTTCTCCATCGTATTTAATTTAATCCATTTTAAAAGAGTTTTGAAAATACATATTTGGAGTATCCTGAAATTTAAGTAGTTATTGACTGAAAATCTCGTAACTTTAAAAAAAAAAAATTCTACAAATATTGTGACATTTATTAAAGGTGGAGTGTGTCATTTCTGCGGCAATAACGGCAACGAAAAAAAAAAAAAGTAAATTTGTTCATAATTTTTCTCCATCATGTGTTTTGCCCTCTGACTCACAAGCCCTCATTTAGCCTCTTGTTTTGGCGAACATGCTCAAACATAATAGATTTGCACCAACAAACACTCACGTCCCACTGTCTAAAGTGGTGCCACAAAGCCACCTTTTATTCTGTGCCTGTAATTTCCACGGCCTGGGCAGTTCATAGGCAGTGCTTGAAGCACATCAAGCATTGACCTTCTTCTAGTCACCATGGCGATTATGAAAGATTCTCAGCTGGATACTAATGTGTGGGCATTTGGAGGTATAACTCCCTCAGAGCTGATTGACAAACCACTGGGGAGAGAGAGAGGAGAGGAGAGAAAGGAAGGAAAAGGAAGGGGACAGGAAAAAAATAGGGCAGGAGAATGGATTTAGTGATTCGGAGAAAGCCGTGAGGAGTGGGAGGGGGAGATTTAGGTAATAGTTGAAGTGGAGAGGAATGGAGGAAGGATGGAGAGAATGAGGGGCAGAAGGAGGAGGGTGGCAAGGGAGGGAATTTCAGTTTTGGAGAGTTAGCGAGGCAGAGGGAGGGGTTCTTTAGCCTTAGTACACTTCCTACTGGACTCCACGTCAGGAAACAGACATAATTGACACTAATTGGCATGTGTTTTCGCTGTATCCGCTCTAATCAGCATACGAGGTGGAAAGAGAGTAAATTGTCATGGACTGGTACCACTTTTATCTTCTGAAAGGAACAGTTCCTCCAAAAATGAAAAATATGTCACCATGTACCATGTCGCTTCAAACCCCTATAACTTTATTTTCTTAGACAAAACACAAAATTAGATATTTTGAGAGATTTCACATAGTGAAAGCATATTGTGACTACGAGTGGTCTCCAAAAATGCCTAAACACCATAAAAGTCCAAAAGATTCAAATAAATAAATTTTTGATCATATAAATGCAGCCTTGGTGGAATTAGAGATTTGTTCAAAAACACAAAAACTTTTTTTTTTTTACTGTTTTACTTTTTAATCCCAAACTTCTGAGAAAAAGAAAAAAAAACATAATAGATGTGTGTTTGCAGCAGCCTGAAATTTAAGTTGTTATTGACTAAAACTAAATCAAACGTGACATGATAAATTTAAGTATGAATTTATTTATTTTTTCAGTCACAATATGTCAATTTAAATTTGATTAAATGGATGTAAATAGATTACATGGATGTTCTTCAAAATATCTTGTGTTCCACAAAAAATAAAGTCATATGATTTTGATACAGGTGAACTTTTCCTTTAACCAAGCTGATTACACATGCACACTTACGTACTCACTAAGCCCAATTTCCTTGCCTTCAATGCCCACTTAGAACTCTGTATTGTGCTGTGTAATGCCGAGGCCTAACCTTACGCCATCCCAGAAGCCCCCGCTCTGCACTCAAGCTTAAGAGACCCCCTCAGCTCTCTATCTCTGTCCTCCCATCGGCCCTCTCCAGACTCCAAAAAATGGAGAACCCCCAGGGGAAACAAAAAGACGAAGAAAAAAGCAAAAGAAATATGCGCAGCACCACTCTCAAAGTTGTTGCCCTGGTAACTGGTGAGGGCGAGGGACTGCAAACAATGAAGCCAGATCCCTTTTTAAGTGTTGCTAATTAGCTTGCCTCCGCTTGCTCTTTGTGTTTGCCATCTTAAAAAGAGACTAAAGTCAACAGGGAGAGGCGTTGTTGGAGAAGAGAAGAGAGAGAATGTTGGTTTCTATTTTTCTTCTCCTTAATAGCCAAGGGTGGAGATAGAAGCGAGATGAAGGCCGCTTTGTGCCGAGTGACTCGGATTGATGATATAGATTGATGCTACTGATGTAATTGAATATTGATGAAGAACATGTGAAACCTGGAGCTGGTTTCAATTTGTTGAGGGTTTGCTTTCACAGTGCTGAAAGAAAGTGTGTTTGCTTTATCATATTCACATTGTGCATCATTATTGGAGATTTTAAGTTTCCTATGTGGACACGACAGTAGTTTCTACTCTTTCGCTTTTGGCATTTGAGCTTGAAGATGTGAAACGTGGCCTCATAGCACTCGGTTTCCTTTCAGTACGATTTATTCCCTCCTAACTCGTCTTCAAAACCGCCCCACTCCCATTTAAACACAGATGGCAGGAACCTTTTCAATTCAATGTGTCGTTTATCCCTTTTGATTATTTTCTAAAGATCAGTATCACTTTAGCCACTACCAGGTGTAAAATCAAACTCGGACTAAAAGCATGAACTTTATTTTTTTAGTTCTTCTCCAAGCAAGTGGTTTCAAGTTTTCCTCTGTTTAAACAATACACCGCATGTGTCTTTTTTTTTCTCTCGCTAGCTTGCTTTTGGCAACATCCCGAGTGTGTATTATTAATTTTTTCTTTATTAATAATAACAAAGAGATGCGTTCCATATGTCTGGTTTGGACGGGAAGCCCTGCTGCCAGTTAGCGCTATCCTCATCATGGAGACCAGGTCAGTCTGTTTAGCATGTGTTTGTTGGAGGATGGGTTTTGGACGGCTTCCCATTGGGCTAGGTCACCCAAGCCATGATTCGCATCAAACCCCAACACCTTCCTATTACCCCGAACCATCCCTGCAGACTCACTCCAAGATCTTGAAAAGCTCTCAAATACGACAAGACCTTGAAAGTCAATTTTTGCTTATTAGTTTTTGCAGTCCGCACAGCAGAGAGAGGTTGAAACCCTATCAAGTAGAACTTTTGTTTGGCTGCCAGAAGGGCGGTGTTAAGAAAACCACAGCAAAACTGCCGTGCAATTGCCATCAATTAGCCGGCTGTGCGGCTGCCGAGGCTGGAGGATTTTGAGACGACCCGTATCCTGAACTCTCCGAGCTCTCTCTCTCTATCCAAGCTGTCTCAACGCTGAACTCTCACTAATGCTGTGGTCCTCAGCACTACAAAGTGAGCTCACGGTGCCAACAACGAGGTAATGATGCCCAGAGAGCCCAGCCATAGTGGATTACACTTCCTCTTTTGCTCTTTCAGTGTGGGACATGGGGATAAGTTACTGCCGAGAGAGACACCAGGTACATATGAGCTCATTTGAGCCTCTTTCACTGTTTGCCTTACTCTAATGGGTTCAACAGCCATGAAATCCTCGCAATCTTTTTCACAGTTTTCAAAAACAAAATCTCTCTGACATACGAAACACTGCTGGTATCATGTTGCAGCCCATATTTACTTTGTTTTCCAACAGGCTTTTTGTTTTAACATTTTTGGGGACTTAGAGGTGAGCAACGCACATCTGGAAAGCAGCAGAGGCAGCAAGTTTCAAACAGGTCCCCTTTGTGAAAAATAGGATGTGAAAAAAAAAAAAAAAAGCGAAAGCGGTCAGGGTTTTCAAACATTACAGCATATTTTAAAGTTTTTTTCCTCCCTTAGTTTTATTTTTTTATTGCCTTGGCTCCAATTCACCCTTTCCTCATTTTAATGGCCAATGGGAGTCTGCTGTAGCCGTTTAAATTTTAAGGTTTTGCTATAGCCTTTATATTGCGGAAACATTACATTAAATGGCAAAAAGGGACAGCGGCGGGTGCTTTCAGATGATTCCGGCATTGAATAATTCACTTGATTTTGCCATTTTCGGATGCGTGTTTTAATGGATCTGAACAAAAACAAATGCGACGAGTGACTGCAAACCGCATGATGGAACAGGAAGTGGCAAATTAAATCCAGCTTGGGCCAAAATGGAGCGAGAGGGAGGGGAAAAAAAGGGGAGAAATATGGTCAGAAGTGCAGTTTATTTGAAACCCACCGTGAAATTGGACAGCTCTGCAGGCTATGACTGTAATGAGTCATGGGGACCAAGTTAAGATCTACGAAACCTTGGCCCGGGTCCGTAAACCCGATCTTGTCGTACAATCCACACCTCGTCCTGTAGCCCGGGGTGGACAGCTGCTAACAGGCCCAGTATGTCTGCCTGCTGCCGCTGTAGACGAAGCTCATTTGGTCACCAGCTGTGTCGGAGCGTTCCAGCATCAAAATAGAGCAAGTCTGGCAAACAATAATTCATCCTTTAGCGATTATCGGCACAGATAGTCTATATCTGTGGCCTGGCCAACACTCCATAAGCGATGGTGCGTAGCGCTTTCGATTGTGTGGACAAACATCCGTGGTGGCAGATTCCTCTGGCAGCTGACAGTGATGCATTTGATACATTACAAGCAACTGCTACCGAAAGCCACACTTCACGTAAATATGCCATTCAGATACAAAGCAATCCCACAAGTTGTCACACTCGTGAGTAATAAAGTGGCTGCCGTCAGGAGTGGCGAAAGGAAAGGAGCGGGTGCATTGTGTGCCTGTAGTTACTCAGAGCTTGAAGAGGTTGTACAAGCAGGTATGATTATTTTTGCCAAATCCCTCACATGAGTGACGTTTTGGATGCCGGCTTATATTACATCTGTGAAACTTTTCTTTCATCTCGCCCCTCTCCTCTTCTTCTGTTTCTCGTATCCAATGCAAGCAAACAGAAACAGCTCAAGACTTCATTTTTAGACACATTACAAGGAGAAAGCTGAACTTCCTAATTCCAGGAGGATCAAGCCCGAACCTCAAAAGAAGCAGCTTTTGGCATAGCTTTACTTTTCCTTTAAGGTTGAATGGCACCGGTTGGGGGAAAAAAGGGTGCCTTTGTCTTCCTCTCTCTGCTCCTGATTCGGAGGTGGCTATCATGCAGGGTGCATGCTGAACAAAAGCACCCGAGTGTAACAAGTCCTCCCGGTTTGTACCGCTGAAAGAAGGTTAAGTTTGGTTCTTTTTTTTCCCCCATCGGTGCGACGCAGGATGTTTTTTTTTCTAAATGTTCACATTCCAGTCCCGCCTTAAACACCGTTGATGTTGAGTGAGGGGAAAATAAGCTTTGGCTAGTTATTTATGAACTGCTATTTTGTAAATTGGAAATATATTCTGTCTTCACACCCTTAAAATAGACTTTTTCTGGTGTGTTTGGGTTTGTTTGTAGAGCGTCTGACCACATCTGTTCATGCGTGTGGTTGTAGCATGAGGTAGGTAACATTACTCGCATGAAGAGCACACCCTGTTGCTTTCCTAAACAGTGTGAACAAATTACAGAGTACATTTGAAATGCTTTTTTTTCTCTTCATTTTAACAGAAAACTGACCTCACCTATTTGCGTTTAGTCTGAAATTACACCACAAGACGCTGAGACATTAAAATTAGTTTGAATATATATTTATTTATTTGTTTATAATAAAACATAGCAAATGATAATCACATATCTCTTTAACTCTATGAAGTTGGCAAAGGCGCCGGCGCCTTAACCTCATCTCAATTGTTTCTATCGCAATGAGGTACAAAGATTTTCTCCTGAAAAAACCCTAGTTGTCTCAACAAAGTCAACGCTGTGCTAATATTTGTCAAGTCTGCATTCAAATACCTGTGATTTAAATTTCTTATCAATTTCTTCCAATTTACTTAAATTTGAATGTATATCAACATTTATCTAATCGTCTTATTTATCCTAAGGAATTATAGTATAAACATTTAAGTCAAAGTTTGATACTTCAATGAAAGACAACTTATAGCACCATTATGTCTACTGAGATAAGAAAGAGCAACGTGTAAGCATAAATAGGGGTTTATAACTTTGGTTGCTTTTTGTGTTTTTATAATATCATAATTGTTTTTGAATAAGTTGTGTGAGATAAACCAAATTATTATCAAGGCACATAATACCTCAAAGCCGATTTGAGTGCGGATAAATATGCCATTTGGCAGTTGAAGCCAGAGTGCAAGTGGAACATGTTGACAGGGGTTTATTTAAGAATGAATTAAAAACGCAGCGCCACAGCCCTGAGGGAGGCCACCACTGTTACTTCGTTGACCTCTTCTAAAAGGGTCCCCACTAGCCAACTATAAATAACTGCACATCATATCTAACTCTGATTGGAGGTCAGCACAGAGGCAGGGGTTTGATTGGTCGAGTGTGGCCAGCAGCTGTTTCATAAAGCTGGTGTAGATGGGCCTGTAGGAAAGACAAAATTACATCTCTTTAATATCTCAAATGTTTCTCCTAGAATGCAATGAGGTTAAGTTGAATTTCTGAGAAAAAGTTAAAGCCTCAGTACTATCACGTGTCTCAAGTTTCAGAGGATATCTCAACCATATCTAAAATTGTCTACTGTCCACATTCATTTTTTTCTTCTCTTTTATCCTCTTCTCTTTTTTGTCTCTACGTTGCTCTTATATGAAGGATTAGTCTTTGTTCCTTATTCCCGCCTCTTTCTACCCTCATCTCCATCAATATCTCCTGAGCTTCTCCCAGCATACAGTGGCAGTCTCAGTCTGTCTTCAGCTCTGGATCCGCCAACTCCAGTAACATGATTCCCTCTGACCCTTCGTGCCACCCTGGCCCCCCTACCACTTCGCCGCCATCCACCCACCCACACTCATGGACGGCCCACCGTGGGCTCTGTTTTTCTACGGGGGCGGTTGCGGGGGGACGTTGCAGGCGTCAACAATGGTTCTCTGTCAGTGATGATGGATCATTCCAGCATATGGTGCCCACCTGTCCGCGGAGGAGCCGACTTCACTGTTTAGATTTACAGGAGAGAGAGAAAAAGCGAGCGAGCGCCCTGTGTTCTGCCCTCTCCCTCATTCTCACTCCCACAAACATAGGCGGATTAGGGCTCCGATTCATCACCTCCCAGTCGTGTTTACTTAAGCAACCTGAGCGTAATGAATAGAAGCTGGGACATCCAGGAAAGAGGCGCGCAATCACCCCTGTTTGTGTGTTTTACCGCGTTGTTTTGGAATGTCCGTCCTAGAGCGGCTCAAAAATTTCATCTGCCGTATTATTATTGGACGCTGGCACGTCTGTGCGCACGGACGCGACTGTCACAACTTTGCTAGAACGAGAGCGAGTCGTACTACGTGCGTATGCCAAAACGAATTCTTCCCTGTTATTTTCCCATAATGGACCCTCACCCGAAAGCCCCCCTCCTTCCCTCTCTCCTGCAAAAAAGTAAAGAAACCCAGTTGTCAGCCATTTTTTTTAAGCCTGTTAAAGAGGGGAGGGTGAGAGCCAAGAGAAAAAAGGAAAAGAAAGATGGGGAAAAAAGGGAAGAAGAGGGAGCCCCCTGCTAAATCTCCCTACACCCACCCCTCTGACCACCCTACACCCTCCAGCCAACCCCCCCAACGACCCTGCTGAATTAAAAAATGCTCTGTTATTAAAGGCAATGTCAGGAGTGTTGATTTACGGGGGGGGGCGATGACAAGTCAGAAGAACTCACACACTGTGCTGCTAAGGCCGCCAAGCTGGGCTCTGACCTCTTCACCCTCCCCTTCCCCTCTCTCACTCGCTCTCGCTCTGGCTCGTCCGCCCGCCCGCCCTGCACTGCAATAAAACCTGTCTAACTCAACAGCACAATGGAACTGTTGTTGGACCCGACCAGCCGCGGCCTCCCTCATACTTTCTTTAAAGGTGCAGCGCTCACCAGTGAATGCCACGAGGCTTTGGGATGGATGGGAGAGAGATATAAGATGAAAGTAGGTGAGCGAGAAGAAAGAAGCAACTCATGTTCCCTTTTGAAATCTGGATGTGTTTTTCAGTCTCTGCTTAGATGTATGGATGGAAGTTATAAAGCATTTTCCCCCCTGTTTGTACTCCAAATCTTTTTTTAACCTCCACTGTTCGTGAAAGCAATAAAATTGGCAAGTCAGACTCAATAGATTCTCCAGCCACAGAACGAAGCCTCTCCCCTGTTGCTCAGAGAGACCCGCCGCCCAGTCACTCTCACTCTGGGCCAGTGTAGTGCCGCCAGCCTCCGGTCCCACTGCTGATCTCAGTGCATTATGATTAAGACCAGCCGTGCTGACCACTTGTTCTTCACTAGGTATTGTGCATTTCTCTTTAAATAGAGGTTCACCGCAAAATTTCTTTTTTTTTGGCATTTATTTTCCGCCATGCCTTTCCAAACTCTTTTTCAAACATATTTTATTTTTTCAAAGCAGCATAAACGAGATGTTAGGAAGAATATTCAAGCAGCTGGTTTCCACACAACAAAAACAAGCACCAAAAAGTTGGCAAAAATTGAAAAAAAAAAAAAAGTATATTTTTAATATAAAAGAAATCATAAAATGGTCCATACAGCTTGTGTACTACATCTGCTTCTAATATTACAAATCCCTGTCTGTTTCTCACATATTATGACTTACTGTAGCTTAGAAAATGTCTTTCCATGTTCATATTATTTTCTTTTTTCAGTGCAGCACCAAATTAGATGTTAGGTTAAATGTCCGAGCGGCTCTTCTCTATAAAAAAAACAAACAAACATAAAAATTCCTGAAAGTGATTTACAGTGGCAAAAAATAAAAGCAGTGCATATACTTATATTTTAAGCTTACTAAAGCCATTTGATACATTTACATTGTATTAATTGGAAAGCTTGTAATTTATACATATTTTTATAATGGTCTTTTTGGTTCTTTTTTTAGAGATTGTTGTTTTCTTTTTATGGAAAAGATACTTGGACATTCTGCCATTCTGTTATCTTATTTTGTGTTGCACAGCAGAAAGAAAAAAAGTCAAAGGGACTAATTTGGTGTTTTTGGAGTCTTTCGTTGCATGGAAAAGAGCTGCTTAGACATTCTGCTTAGCTTCTAGTTTTGTCTTTCAAGAAAGAAAAAAATATACATGGTTGAAATTACAGAAAGGTGAGTAAATGATGATAAAATGTTCCTTTTTGGGTAATCTACTCCTGTAATGTAAGGAAATGGCGTAAAAAAGAGGGTTTGAGATTACTGTAAGAGAGTTTTAGCCTAATAGTTAAGCCTCTATTTTTTAGGGTGGTCCTATTTAGGGGTGACCCAGTCACTGCAAAATGACTGATATCACAATCTATCACCATTGCACCCCTGAGCAAGGCACTTAACCTCTGGTTGTTCCTGAAGGGGCCGTGCATTAAATTAGTGCACTGTAAATTACTTGGGATTAAATGTGTGCACTAAACTGCTACCATTTAATTCTAAATAATCACGGCGTTTATGAAAATCAAAGAAGAGTTTAATAAAGTGGTAATCAGCGTGGCAGTTTTGTCCAATTGTTGATCATTGTTGCCAGACAACCATCTGGTCCAAGTTGTCTCTGGTTGTGTGTGTGCGCGCATGTCTGTAAGAAGTAATTCACACCACATGCCATCAGTTTGTAGTCTCAGAGCTAGTCGTAGCTGGGAGGTGCTGCCGGTCACTTTAGCTTATCCAGCCCTCCGCTGAGGTCATGTGCGCAGATGGAGGGGGGTGGGGGGGTTCCTGCACAGCATGTGCGTGCATGCGCGAATGTGTGTGTGCGCACGCCGCTCAATTGCGACCTCAGCAAAAGTAGCAAGTGCTCTTGATGCAGATGGTTTTCATCACACCGACCACTGCATGTTCTCTCTCTCATGTGCCGATTGTATAGGGGGCCTCTCGCCTTTTTTGGTCCCCTCTCTCTCTCTAAAACCCCCACCACCCCCTCTACAATAAAAAAGACAGAGGTGTATCTCTCTTAAATGGATTGGCACCATTTATTTAGAGGGTCCTGGACTGGGCTTTGAAATGCACCCTCCCACACATTTAGCCAGTAAGTACTTCTGCAATTGATATAATGGCTATTAGCACTAACAGTCTATTACTGATATCAGATCAGTGCTAAATGACCATGTTTTAAAGGGATAGTTCACCCAAAAATGAATATTCTGTCATCGTTTACTTAACTCATTTGCCTTAGTGTCTTATGTGAAACCTACTTGATTTATGCTGCTTTTTCCCGTACAACAATAGTAGAAAGTGACCAGGCATTGTCGAGCTCCGAAACACTAGTCTGTATGACCCGTGCATTGTATTATTACTCTTTTGAAGATCTCAAATCCCATTTGTGCATAGGTTTGACTCCAATTGCCATTGATTCTCACCAAGTTACATTATACACAGATACTCTACCATTCAAAAGTTTGGGTTTGGTAAGATTTTTACAATGTATTTACAATATTTAAAATGTAATTTAATCCTGTAAGTGCAAAGCTGAATTTTCAGTAGTCATTACTACTCGCTACTAACCAAAAATTACAAATTGTTTTGTTTGTTCATCACACAAAGCTGTTGTATGACTCAAGAAGACTTTATATATATTTTGCGTTGTATGGGCCACATTTATGCTATGGCACTATATCCTGACTTGAGAGTGACTAAATGATGGCAATTGTAGTCTTTGATAAATGATCCATTTAATGACAGTGAATGCTAAACCATATAGATTTGCCTTCAAAGTGAGTTTACAGCTAGATGAATATTAAAGCTGGCTTAAAATGTCTAAAACTTGTGGAATTTACAGCTTTTTTCGGTTAGCATATCTAAGTATGACTGAGGATTTATGTTTGGTGTCAGGTCTTTTTTCTTTTTCTTTTTTAAAGAGGGCTTTTCACCCACATACCCCCTCCCCCCCTTTCATAAATCAATATTTACTATGTAACCTTCCTCTTTCTCTTCAGGGCCAGGAAGCAAATGTGCATCCTGATGGCGCTCTTCAAAAAGCTGTTTGCCCGCTGATTTACTGTTGCCTAGTGTTTTTGTTTTGAGAGCCACATTTTGCCATTGGATCAAAGATCCTGTGCGGGTACAGTCTGAAAAATCCAAACGAATACTGCCGTCATCTGTTCGTAGGGTAGCGAAACGTTGCCACATGATGTGGGACGGAACTCAGAGTGGCGGTGTAGTGGACAGATGATCTAAGGGAGTGTGAGAGAAAAGGAAAAAAAGGGTGCGGTAGAGTTACAGAGTTGCATTTTCCCTCTCTCAGTATAAAGAGAAAGCAAGGCCCTTTTCTGGCCCTGTAAAGGAGGGGCCATACACACACTCAGGTTGGCAAACAGGTGGGGCCCACCATGCGGTGCTAAGTGTACCCCTCCTGTGATTTAGAGGAAATGTAAGCAGAGTGCAAATGTGTGTGTATGTGTGGTGCTCACCGCTGTGTTGTCTCTGTTTCTCGTGTCCACAGGCCCTCCAGGCAGCACGCCAGTTCATCCTCCAGCAGGCCACAGGACTCAACTCCCCCAGCAGCAACGAGGTCAAACAGAGCCCTGTGCAGGTACGAGTGCCACACACACATACACAAAACACATGGAAGAATATACAAGAATACATGCATATACTTATTATAACTATCAGATGTGAGTGTATGCACATCTAAATCTCATTTTTGTCCTTAACCCTTCATCAAATATCAAAACCAGATTTTTTTCAGCTATATCAACCAGCCCTATTTGTCATTGTCGTACTTTCTCAGATATTTGTCTATTCAAGTTCTTGACTATCTGACTTTGATCGTCTCCCATCCCCCCGTCTGTTCTATATTATTATAAGAGCAGATTTGTGAATGTGGCTCTTTGTAGTGAAGAGCCGAACAATGGCACTACTTTAAGACCAAATTTCATTTATAGCTTGATGTGCATGTTCCTGTAACACACACACACATACACACACACACACACACACCGTGTGGAGAGCTCCGATCTATCATTACTAAGACCAAAGTTTGGGTAAAAAAAATTTCATTATTTTTATGTTGAAGTTAGGTTGATTTTTTTTTTTCTTCTTCTTCTTCTTCTGAATACACAATAATGCCCTTACCTAAAAATATCATTTTCTTCTGAGAATGAAAAAAATAAAGATTTTGTTAGTATTATTATTATTTTATATATACTTTTTGTGCTGTGTAGACTTGATATGAACAGGCTTTAGGCTCTCTGTCCAAATATAATTTGTTTTTCTCTTAATACTTAAAAATATGTATTTCGTGGTCACGAATTAACAAATAATTCCTAAGACTTAATATGTCAGCACGTTTTACAAGTTCGTTCCCGCGTTTTTTATGTAAATCACGCAAAAAAATTAACATAATTTGTTCCCTCGTTTTACTAAATCGTGCAAACAATATAATTTGTTCCCTTGTTTTAGTTAAATACAATAGTTAAAATTATTATATTGTTGCCACAATTTACTAAAATGAGAACACATTTTTAATTTGTGGCCACTATATATATATATATATATATATATATATATATATATATATATATATATATATATATATATATATATATATATATATATATATATATATATATATATGTATATGTGTGTATGTGTATATATATATATATATATGTGTATATTGCAGCATATAAATGGTAATAAATTAAATATTTATACATATTTATTTTATAAATTTTATTTAAGTTAGTTTATTATTTTTTATTCATTATTATTCATTCCCCATTTAAGTCAGGTTATCTTTACAGAGTAAACATCAGTTCTTGTTTAACAATACACTGTGCATTTTGCATGTGTGTTTGTATCGTTTTGTCTAGGTGATTCTTACTGTTGGTAAGAAATACAGTCTTCATGCCTGCCATGTTGAATTGGGGCAATGGTGATAACTGCCTGCTTTAGCCCACCTGTCAAATGTGACAAGACACACTTGTGTGTGTGTGTGTGTGTGTGTGTGTGTGTGTGTGTGTGTGTGTGTGTGTGTGTGTGTGTGTATACCAAAGTAAAGTAATGCTCATGAAAACATGATTCTTCCTGCGTTAACACAGTTGCGAGACTAACACAGACTGGCATGTAGGTACAGATTAGGGTGCACTTTTTATTTAGCCTGAATCAGATGGAGATGGAGGTGAGATGATGTAGAACAAGGCCACCCCTAATCACGAGCAGGAAGCGAGGGGCGGGTGTAGTCAATACGAGCATATTAGGTGAAAAGTAGAGAGTGCAAGTGTAAGAGCGAGAGAAGGGGAGTGTGAGAGCTGCCCAGAGTTTTACAAATCATCAATAATCCAGGAGGAATGCTAGCTGACAGTTTAAATGACCGTGTTGAGAGGTTTTCCCTTCAGGGTAATTAACATTATCAAGGAACAGCAGGTTACCTCGTTAGTGGCGCACTCATTTAATTAACAAACCACACTAATTAGATTGAACCCTGGGCTGAAGTTTGCTTCACCGTGCTCGTTGAGCTAAAGAAAAGTCAAGAAGAGGAAAATGAAAGGAACATTTTATCAGAACACCTTTTTTCACAAGTTGCTTTTTTTTTGTTTATGCACCTTTTGATCATTTATATGGCTTATTGAACAGATTTGGCTCTTTTGTTGGTTGTTTAAATTGTGCTGTTTGCAAAGGCGAGCATCACTTTTATTGTTTATTATACTTAGAGGACCACACACACAACATTTATTTTTTCTATTTTAAAGGGTTAGTTCACCCAAAAATGAAAATGATGTCATTAATTACTCACCCTCATGTCGTTCGACACCCGTAAGACCTCCGTTCATCTTCGGAACACAAATGAAGATATTTTTGTTGAAAGCTGATGGCTGAGAAAGGCCTCCATTGGTATTCAGTACGTTCACACTCACAAGACCCATAAAAGGCACTAAAAACGTCGTTACAAAGTCCATCTCACCACAGTGACTCTACAATATTTTTACGATGCGACGACAATAGTTTTTGTGCGCAAAAAAAATCAAAATATTGCCTTTTTTGTTCTTGTCTTCAACTTGTTCTTGTCTTCCGTGTGTGCCTCCACGACGCATGCACGAGAATATTACGCAGATCCGCCGTTCGGACACATGACCCAGAAGCGATTTGTTTACAAGCAGAGGAAGACGCGCGTTTCTAAGCTGTTGAATTCTACATTGATCGTGCTTTAGGTCTCGGCGTAGTGCTCAAAATGGGGCTAAAGTGTGCATTTCATGGATTCCCGAACGCCGGCGCTACGTCATATTCTCGCGCATGCGTCATAGTGCTTCATGAGTTCACGGCAGAGGCCAAAACGGAGGACAAGAAGAGGTTGAATAAAGTTATTTAGATTTTTTTTTTGCGCACAAAAACTATTGTCGTCGCTTCGTAAAATTATTGTAGAGCCACTGTGGTGAGATTGACTTTGTAACGACGTTTTAAGTGCCTTTTATGGGTCTTGTGAGTGTAAATGTACTGAATGCCAATGGAGGCCTGTCTGAAGCCTTTCTCAGCCATCAGCTTTTAACAAAAATATCTTCATTTGTGTTCCGAAGATGAACGGAGGTCTTACGGGTGTCGAACGACATGAGGGTGAGTATTTAATGACATCATTTTAATTTTTGGGTGAACTAACCCTTTAATACAACGAAAGTCACTGGACTTTATTCAAAATATCATCTTGTGTGTCCTTCCTTGTGTGTTTTTCTGTATCATCCACAGAAGAAAGTAATTCAGGTTTGAAACATCATTGCTCATTTTTAGGGTAACTTCCCCTTTAAGTATTAAAGTGTTTAACTTGTCCTTCTTCCTTTGTGCTATACAGATTGACATGAATGGCATCTCAAATTATGCAGCTTGTTTAGGAGACTTGTGATATTGCTTTCATTTAACTTTTTGGATGTAAAGGGGGAAACGATACAAGATTTGCACTAAAAAGAGCATATCTAGGGATCAGAATATCGCAGACTTGGAGCTGAGCGCTTTTGACTTGACGAAAAGCAGCCACCCAGAACTCGTGAGCATCTTTTGGCAAGTTTTACAGAAGGGCTAATCTAGCTTTCTTTCTAAAGGGACTTACAGAGGATATAGCGCACTATAATCTATATAGGCTGGATGTTATAAAGAGGCGTGCACATACACATTTGATGTTTTCTGATGAACTCTATGGTCAGATTCACTGACCTCTGTCGACCCATGACCCTTAGTAGAGCTTTAGCTGAGGCTCTTTGTATGGGCTTCTGGGGTGATGTCTATCCCATCTCAGCTCAAGGCCACCCTGCATACTGATAAAGGTGAGCCCTGAGATTCTGCTTTGTAGTGTCACTTCCTCATCTACTGCCTTGGGGCATCAACCCTCAACCCCGACCCTTCCCTGTTTCTGGTTTTTCTAAAGGGATTTAGAGACTGCAAACCGCCCCTTGTTGTCACTGAGGAGGGTTTCTGTTACTATTGAAGAAAAATGTCAGGTATGAAGATTTACAAGTAATACTGGAGGATTCGGGGTTTTTTTTGCAGCGACGCATCATACCATTTATGTCTTTACGAAAAGCCTTCAGCTACTCAACACCTAGCCGTCAAGAGACTCTGTTATTTCACCTCTCTTTTTACTCTCAGGGTCTTAATTCAAATTATTAATTTTTTTAATTTCTAGAAGTCCACAGGTTCAGGGTATTTGAAGCTGTTGTCCAATGGCAAGGAGAGTAGGGAAGGGAAGTCATTTAATCTAGTCAATGGACTTAGCCCGGCAGAAAATGGCTGCTGGTCAGGTTAAGCTCCTTATGAAGATTTGAATGCAGTGTGACAAACAATTAAATCTTTTAGTGGCTGATAATTAAAGTTTTCCTCCTCTTTACTGCCAAAGAAGCCAGAAGTTACACTACTGAGGTTTTTGTCAGAATCTTCCAGAACCTTGGCCGTGACCAACATGTTATTTCCTTAAATGCTCTCATTCTCACTTAATATTCTTTCTCTTTTTGGGACATTGAGGGCTGAGGAATCTCGGATTGCCTTTCTGTAGATAATTAGAACATATACATCAGAGTCAATGACAAAATTTAGTATATACACTACCACTCAAAAGATTTGGGTCATTAATATATATATATATATATATATATATATATATATATATATATATAATCTATAATTTTTTTTTTAAAGAAGTATTTTATGTTCACTGAGGCTGCATTTATTTGGTTTAAAAATCCATCAAAAACAGTTATGATGTGAAATATTACAATTTAAAATATTTGTTTTCTATTTGCAAACATTTTAAAGTGTAATTATACTTAAAAACTATAATTTCCAGCATTATTACTCCAGTCTTCAGTGTCACATGATCCTTAAGAAATCATTCTAATATGCTGACCTTTATTATTATTATTAACGTTGATTTTTATAACTTTATAAACTGATATTTTTATACTTTAAAAATGATTTTCTTTTAGTTATTTATTTACTTTTTACTTCAGTCTATTTGATGTTTTGTAATTTGATTTTGATTTTATAAATTGATTTTCTCTCACACGATAGGACTATTTTTATCTTTGTGTATAAGGTGATGGAAAGGGCATAGAATTTATTATCATGGTTATATAGACCCAATTTACATACACACACGTGGCTTCAGTCCCATCTATGTTGGTAATTGAAAAGAAAAAGTGTCCTCTTTTCATGTATTATTGAGGACCTCGTTTAATTAAAAAAAAAAAATGAAAAGACTCATTAGAGACATGCTAATTAGTTTCCTTCTCTTGAGCGTTGATAGAGAGGCTGCGTTGCCACGGTAGCACTGGGTGAAGGGAGTAGCACATTGAGATGATCCGATGGCGAGATGGGTGACACCAGCTGGAACCTCCACCTCTGTGTGGTCAAGCACTTTGGGATCATTTTTAGAGAATGAACTTTGAAAGTCCTTTGACCCTGATGAAAATGTGCTTCTCGTGTTTGTTCTTTATCGCGGTAAAACACAATGCAGTGCTTATCGTGCAAATAGCCACTTTAGAGCAGGTTTTGATAAGAATTCTTTGGCGTTTTTTGGAAACAGACACGTTATATAGACACCTCGGATCAATGGGGGACAAAAAGACCGTCCATACTGGACAGAGCCCTTTTTGTGAACTTTTATTTTTGAAAACTCTCTGTTTTGTCCATTAAGTGGAAATGCTTAGTTGGCACATTTTTTTTTTCCTTTTCAAAGAGGTTGTTTTGAAAAGAGAGAGGGTAAGAGAGGGTGACCCAGAATGCAAGAGGCCTGACAGATTGAAGACTGCGAGAGAGAGAGAGTGCAAGAAAAGAAACACCCAGGGCCGTGCTGGCCGTTTCAGAGTTTGGGTTTGAGCAGTGGAGTGTAAAAGTCCATTTTTTGATCTGAAACATGAGTGAAAAGTGTAATGAACGCGGTCGATAATGGGCTTTTATATTTCCGCACCCCAGTCATCTCTTCTGTTGTGTTCCACTGGAAATTTGTTGTCATTTTTATTCTGGGGCAGTGAGGCGTTAGATAGAGCCACAGATGTGTGTGTGCGAGGGACGTCCGCAGAAAGCGAGGGACTAATGGAAGAGGGATATGGAAGACGGAGTGGTGGGGGGATTTTCCACTTGAACTTGCCCGATTCGGGGCACTCGCGCAACGGCGGATTTTCATTTGTCCGAATGCTGTCCGAACGCTGTCAGAGAAAGCGGTCCCCAGACGCGAGCTTTGAACTGGGTGAAAATAAGCAAGTGACAGCCCAGAATTCTCTGCTTCTCTAAAGTCGCTCAGCCCTGCAGCCCCCAGTGGCTGGCTTTTATTACACACCGCGCACACACACACATCGCAAACAAAACCGCCCGCACCACCATGTACTGTATAAGAAGTGCGATATGATAAATACCTGTGGGAGGTAATTGGGTAACTTCGGGGGGATGGACGGCAATGGGGGTTTTAGATCATTTTTGGGACAAATTAGCTTGTGAAAAGGTGGCTGTGTGCACCAGGGCTCTATAGCCTGGAAGACATCATCACAGAGCCACCTGGTAATAGCGCCTGCAGCCTTTCAGCGGGCCTGTTATTAAAATGACAGGCCTCTTTAGCGTCACGTCCCGCTCAATAGTGACCCTTCACTCTCCACATGCAGGCTAATATCTTCCAGGCTTTTTGAAGGTGGCGGTGTGACTGTTTAAAAGCTCTCCCATCCGTCCCCGCTTATGCTAACCCCACCTAGCTTCCCTTATCGCTTCCACCTGAGAAATGTGACCCCTTGCCCCCTCCTGTCAGGATTAAGAGAAAGGAATTATTCTAGTGGAACAGTGGAGGCATTTTGTTCTCCTGTTCATGTGTTGATAAACACATTCTGCTTTAGTATGATGGGGGAAAGGTAAATGTAGTCAGGAGAGTTGGCATGTAGCGGTTTAGCATTCTTCCAAAGTGTATGTGATGGTGGAGATGAAAGGTGATCATGCGGGCTAGTTAGGAGACAGAGGCAACAGTTTAGATGTGTTGGTGGGGTTTACAGCAGCCATGTCAAGCGCTGTTTGCATAATACTACGGTTGTAAAGGATATTGTATATTTTGTCATTACTGCAAAGTAAACCCTGACAGGGTGATGCTGAGGTTTCTGAACGCGTTACTTCATACATATGTAATGTATATGTGTGTGTATATATAAGCGTGTAGTTCTGTCACAGTATATAAATATGTAAACAAAAAGAAATAAATATATACAAAAGCGTACAAGTGTGTATATATAATGTATACAACAATATAAAAAAATAAATATTTATATATAAAGTTGCTTAACACATTTTTGTCATTTATGTATATTTATATATGTAGGTTTTTTTTACTTATTGTTTTTAAATGCTACATATATTTATAAGTAATATAAAATATGCATGTATGTGTAATGCATTCTTTTGTACACAATTATACAATATATATTCATTTAATGTTTTTTTCAAGGACAAGTGTCCTTAAGGATACATTGATAGCTCACAGATCACACCTTTACAGTGTTCCTACAGCGGTTCCTTGAGCCCTTTTCTTGTGGACTACAGACTTAGTAACACCCCCCATATCTGATCTCCCCCTTCCCTCCTGTTTTTGTTTGGGTACACCCTTACTCCATCCCTGCTCTCCCCGACTCTGACCCCTCCAAGCCTCCATAACCCCAGCCTTAACCTCTATCCTCCCTCCCCGGCGTCTCCCTCTCGCCTCATGGCCCGGCGCTTGGTGTTGGTTTGCGAGGCGATTAATGGCGCCGTTGTGTAAATGAGATGTGACGGCTTGTTTACCGGCTTGAGCCCGCGGGCAGTAGACTCACGAGCGCACCCGTGAATAAACTGATCATAATGGCCATCAGCGCAGACTGCAGGTACTCTAGTGCAGGAGGAGAGAGAGAATTAGAGAGTGTCAGCTGTGGGTTGCGGTTAGGCAGTCTACCAGTCCTCCATCGGTGAGGTGAGTAATTCTTTTTGACGGGGGTAAACAGCGCTAGAATGTTGTCCCGCGTGTGCATGGATGCCCGCGTGTGATGTCTCCTCTAGTCGTCTCCTTGTCATTTTTTCAATTATCCCTCCCACTCCAGGGTCCCTGCAGAATGCCGGTGAGCTTGAAGATGGATCGTTGAGATTGACTGACTGTGGTGTTTATATATTCATTATAACTTTATATGCCTCCATTTTTCTCCATTACACTTGCTAGCACATTAACTGTTCATATTTGTCATGTTTTATAGCACCACCTATTGTCTCATTGCCACTAAATGTTACAAGCTTTGTCAGAATCATGCATTTAAGTATATGGCCTATGTTTTGTGAGAATCAGATCAGGGGATGCATGATGTATTGGAATTGTCTTTAAAATACTGGTATCAGTAGATATCAGATATTTAATTGTGCATGCTAATTTACCTTTTTTTAACTTTTAGATTACGTTTTTCGTCATCTAGCTATCAAACTCTTTAAAAACACTAATAATTTAATAATAGTTAAAGAGATCTGTAGCAAATCTCAATATGTACTTTATAATGTTGTGATGGCTAAATTAACTTGTAGCGTTAAAAATGATTGATTGACAGAATAGTATAGAATTTAAATATCTGCCATTTATCAGTCATTGGTCATAAAATATAATGTTGGTTTATCGTATTTGCTAGAATTTTGATATCGATGCATCCCAATGAAACTTGATGACTTTGGGCATAAGACGTGTCTTTTTTCTTTTGTGGAGCATCTGACAGATCTAGTATGTCCAAGGTGCTCTTTTCCATAAAATCGTATTTTTAAGAACTGTGCTTCACCAAGACTTTACCAGTTGATTCATTCTAGCTCACGACAGAGGGACAATTGTGTTTCTTAGCTGTTATATGACACCCCATCTCAGCTTTTTCTAGAAGAACTAAACATATATGTATGTGCGCTAACCAGGATTTTATATTTGGATGACCAGAACTCTGCTCCCTTTACATAGTCGGAGTGATTCTTTGGCCACCTTTCCTCATGAGTGTCGCACTGTCGTAATTCATACTCCCGAGTCTGAGCCGAGTTTCCTCGCAGTCTTTAAAGTGCTAGACCTTTGTGCTCTTCTCTAAATTCTTCAACTTTAAGTGCCGTTTATCAGATTTTCCCCCTTCTTTATATGGACGAGTATATTATTCCTCTCCAGCTATAAAAAGCCTTTCAAGAACTCAGCCAGTCCCAATTATGGCTTTATGGAGCTGATTTGCCATGTCTGTCCAAAGTTTAGTAACATGTTTTTATATGCTTTCACTTGAGGCTCTTTCGCCCACTTTTTCTCCTGCTCCTGTGTGTGTGTGTGTGTCTGTATGCACCAGCGCACTACATGTGATAATTACCCTGTAATATGGAATGGCAAAGAATCCTCAAGAGAATGGAGATGCATTCATCATCATCCATTTATTTAAATACCATAATTTAGTGTACGGCTCATTACTGGGAGGTTGACCTTTCCCAAAATGAAGATCTCCTCTATACTTTGTAGTCACTGCCTGGTTTAAATTTTTTTCAATCCTAAAAATGCTAATAGAGACAAATACAAAGAAGGTGATGAAGTGTGTTAGCCTGTCTGTCACCCCCCCCACCCCCACCCCCCCCCCCCCACACACACACACACACACCCTTCCATCCATGTAGTCTGTCTTTTTAATGTCATTATGTAATAAGATAGAAGCATCTCAGGTTAAGGCTTCAAACAATAGTGGTTTAGTTTACACCAGGTCCAACAAACATTGATTCCCTTGCAAGATGTACCACAACTCCCAAATCTATTTTTAAATAGCAAATCATTTGAGTGGCCACTTCATTAGAGCAGAAACGTTACAACTTATCGTTGAATGCATTGAGACGCCCCATATATCCAGACTAATGGAATCAGATTGAATCCAGGAGCACAGGTGAAACATTTTGCATGGAATCACCTGCAGAATACTTTTATGTGCAGATGGTTTTAGTTTAATGAAAGCGAGTCATTTGGCAGACTGACAGTATATTGTGCTGAGGAGGATTTCGTATTAAAACACTCACTTGTTCCGGTTCAGACCCCACATAAACTACACAATGTCGGGCTCTGGCTGCGGGCCTGTCTGCAGGTTCACAAGAGATTCACATCATGGTCCTTGTGTCTGTGTTTTAATGAGCGGAGGGGTTGATAAGACTGATTGTAATTTATCAAGGCCGGAAAAAAAAGGAAAAGCCAGAATAAGGCTCATTGGAATGCATTGTCTGTCCTTACTACTTCCTTTATGACCCTCTGGGATGCATCGCTCTTCTTGCTGCTCGGCTTCCCTCTCCTCTCTCTCCTCTCTCTCGCTCGCTCGCTCTCTCGCTCTCTCTCCCTCTCGCTCTCATTTCCCATCTCTTCTCTTTGTTAATCAGTTAAACTCGCTCTTCAAATAGCCCCTCTAATTACTGCTTCGCTCCCTGCGAACGGCCATCTCCCCCGCTGCTCTCTCTCTCTCTGTATTGAAGCTGACCCCTGTCAGTAGTGGGTAGCTCTTCGTGGTGCGTGCGGACAGTGCTGGTGAATCTTAATGGTGGTGGGAGGCACCAGAGGTGCCACTGAAGCTGGCTCATTAGCAGACAGTCTCAGAAGCTTGTGGAGATGGTTTTAGGGGATGGCCATCAAATGTACACACCATATATTATGTGCGCTCTCACAGACAGATGCGTTCAGATGCCGTGCCACTTACAAACTCAAAGCTGCGGGTGAGTGCGAAAAGAGGTTTTGCTTGTATAGATGAGCTCCATTTACCGTATTGACCTCTAAAGTGACTGTGTGTGTGTGATTAAAGGTGGATGAGATAAGTGAAATACGCTGAAAATGACCACAACAGCCACCCTCTGCAGACGACCCTTGACCTGCGTGCCACTGATTGGTGGAGACCGCTCATCAGCTCGCAATTCTATAATTTTTTACCTAGTCCGTAAATGCCATTTTACTACTTACAGAAAAGGGAAATGATTTTTAAAAATGATTAAATAACTAATAAAATAAATGATTCGGAAAATAAAAATAAATGATTGGGAACTATTAAAAATAGACACTTGTCACTCATCTATTATAATAAAATGAAATATATTTTTGATATAAATAATAATTTTTTTTACCCGGCTGTCAAAGAAGAAAGATGCCTTTGCCCTATAATGGTACAGCAAATGTAGGTACAGCATTGACCAGAAGGGACAGAAATGTTGGCACACCAAACCTTGACCGGGTTAGGCACAAAGTCTCAGAAATTGCCAATTGAATAGCTATAAAGAGGAAATCAATCATAATGTGAATATATTTTTTTATGGTTTATATACATATATTTTTATAATTTAAATGATTTAATAGCTTTTTTTAATTTATATATTATTTAGGGGAAAAAAGAATAAATTTATGTATATGTGTATATTCATATATATTCATTTTTTTACCTAAATAATGTGTCTATATATTCCAAAGCTTTATCTATTTGGCTGCCTATTGAAGCTCCATTATAGGCCAAGTGCTCTTCCTGTGTTCTGAATGTGAGGCATCTCTAGCCCTTTACTGACAGCACATCACAACAGGTCTCTCTTGTTATGCTCTCTCGTCATATGTGGACAGAATGCTTTTTGTGTCCTTTTTTAAAATATAGTAAATGAGTGTTCAGGCTTGATAATTCACAGCAAGGTGCTCGCCTCTGTGCTTCTACTCATCGAGCAAAATATCTCCCTCGCCTTTCTTTCTCTTTGCATGTTAATTTAAAGAGAGAAAAAAATGGAAGAAAAAATTAAATGCATTTAATAAATGCCTGACTTCAAATGGTTGGGGTTTCTGGCTCCTCTATTACTGGGTCTATTCATCGGCAAATGAACGGGGGAATCATTTATGGCGAGAGACAAAGCCGAATGAAAATATAATTCTGCATTGTGCTGCGCTTTTGTTAGCGGCCGTCAAGTCCCTAATGGCGCGCTTTTGTTTTCCTGCACTGCTCTGAAACCGTAGTGTCGAATTGCACGCTCCGCTCATGGTGTGTAATGGCCCGCCTTTGTGATATTAGATTATAGGGGCAATTAATGGCGTCAAACCTTAACAACTCAGCATTCAGGCGGCTCGTCAATCCCACTGTCGCGCCGCAATAGAAGGTGTTATAACTCTGGTAATTATTACGCCTGCAACTTGAAAATGTCAATGAACGTGTGTATAAAATAGAATGTATGGGTTGTCACTGCGGGAGAATGGGATGCAGAGGAGCAATTAATTACAGGTTTTCATTTCGCTCTTTCCCGGTGACAAGCAGCCGTGCGTGGCAAATTGGCGTGACGCCAAGTGCCCGCCACACCGAGCCCCCTCTTTTGCCCTATCTCACGTTCTGTCTCCCCCGATGTGTGCACAAACACACACACACACACACGCATACAGCACTTCCCGGCTGACCGACTGGCCTACTGTGGGCTCTCGTCTCAGATGGCGCCCTGGCTTTGTTTCAGATGCCTTTTCCTCTCTAGGTGAACATACTCGCTTTCAAAGCTGTAATTGTAGGGCCCTTGATGTTTTAACCCTTGATATAAGTCCTCAAGGGCGGATGCACGTTTTTTGGCAGAGGACCGAACACTCTCCCGCGATGGCATCAGATGCATGATATCATCATCATCTGAAATGTGTCCGTGCTTGCTAGCTTTAGCTGTAAGCGCTAGTCTAACATAGACTCACCTGCGTCACGCCTATAATTAATCAAGGTGAGTGGCACGCCAGCCCATAAAATGTGTCTGTCTTGTGGCGCACAAGTCATAGAGGGTAAAAGAGTGCATAATTTTGCCTCTTTGTCTCTGTCATGGATTCTGGGAAGCATTTCCTCCACCTCATTGTTGAAGGATACAGATGGCTCTTTTGATTGTGATAGGGATGTTTACAATAAAATATCGGACAGTTGCAGATAACCACGAGGCTCGTGAGCAGCGCAAGCTTTCATCCCCCTTTCCAGCGGGGAAAAGAGCCGGTGTTCGTATTTACCGCCAATCTTGTTTACAAAGTCAAATCAGCCCTTTACAGATTTAATTTGCGCCTGACAGCTCTCTCTCTTCGTCTTTCCCCTCCTTATCTCGCCCCCTTCCTCCACCCCTCCTCACGAGCCCTCGAGCTCCGAATAGATAAACTGCTGAAAATATGAGCGCTCAGGCGCTACATGAAAACAAATGAATGCAAATATCAGATCGGACTGGCAGTGGACTGGGAAGTCGTCACGCCGTTGCCTGTCTTTTTTATTCCCTTTGAGTGGAAAATGTAGATAAATGTACGTATTATGCTGGATTGTAGTTTGCACTCGTATGTCAGCTTCAAGCCAGCCGTTGCCTGTAAATAGCTTTATTTTTATTGAGCAGTTGCAGGGAGATGATCAGTTCTGGCCCTTGAGCAGTAAATAGGAAAATAAATGGAACGCCACGGAGCGGCTTTGTGTGTGTGCGTCTCTGTGGAAGATCGCTAGCTGCATTCGAGGAAGCAGCCGCAAATTGTACTGGTGGAAATTGCTGGCCCGTTAAAAAGCTGCCCATAAGTTCACAGAGTGGCCTGTACTACTGCATTAAAGGATGTAATCGTGTACAGGCGGCCTGCCTTCAGGCCTTTCCAGACCATCTCTCTCACACAGAGAAAGAGAGTAAAGATGCCTATGACCAGTATGAGACTTTTAGGACAGTAGCTGTATTGGGTCAGCGCTGCATTGATCATGTACATGTGTTTTTATGCCTTTCAAACTTAACTTAAACATTTGGTTTCCGTAGAAAAGTTCATGTGAAACTTAAAGAAAAAAAAAATACATATATGTGCATGTTAATAATAAAATAAAATTTTAAATGGGGCAAGTGAAAATTCTGGCAGGGCAAGTAAAAATCTGAACTGGGCTTGCAGAGAGAAATCCTTATTGTTGAGCTCGTCTCTCTTTCCATTTCTCGTTTTCTGCATATTTGTCATAAGATAAGAATCACGCTTTCCATCTTTACGCCTTGTTCTTGTCTAGCAAATTGTGCTCTCAATTCCAGACTGTTGCAAGTTGTTTCCTGCCGATAGCTATCTTATCAGACTGTTTGTTATTTTTGCCAAAGATGTGATTCTCTAGATAACAAATCATAATATTATGTTTATTGAAGTACTTTCAGGCTGATAAAGACTACATACTCAAGGGAAGATTTGATCAACACGCTTTCTCTTTCTCTCTTTTGGAGAAACTGCCAGGGTTTTACAATGCAAGCAGTGTGGAGCTCTATTGTGTCAACAGAGCTGATATTTTGTGTGCTGTCTTTGCCATGACAGGATAAAGAGTTAATTAAAGTGAAGTACAACATTCCTTTATGAAGCTAGAAAAACAGAAATGGCATTGTATCGTGTTAAAGTGAGGGTATGTGCTTATTTGTGCTTATCTCACTGTAGAGGTGGGCATCTTAACAGTCACATGCATTTTATAATTGTTGCACTGTTACGGAGTATGATACTCAATGCGGTCACTTATTGGACTTATTGTCTGTTCTTTTAGGTGCCGGTATCCATGGCAATGATGACCCCACAGATGATAACTCCTCAGCAGATGCAGCAGATCCTCTCTCCGCCTCAGCTACAAGCTTTACTCCAACAGCAACAAGCCCTAATGCTGCAACAGGTAACACACACCAACACACATGTGCACCATGCAAGTCACCACACACAGAACTTAAGACAATATTTGTAAATGTCTGGGCTGCTCAGACATGACGTGTCCAAACAAACCACACAAAAGGTACATTTTTCAATGCCAATTGGTGCAAGTTTTATTGGCTAATCAAAATATCACTGTACGCTATTTGCTATAGCATGTCCTCTAAAAGCTGTGCTGCAGGGACATGTTTTGCACCATATGCCATTGTTTTCCAACAAAGTGTATGACATCATAGAGTTTTTCATCAAGTTTCGTAATTTGATTTATTTGATTTGTTATAATTTTTTTATTTTGTAGTATAGAAAACTATGATAACTATTCTACAGATAATTGTGAGATACAAAAGTCTCTACTATAAGAAAGTTACAATTGTGAGATAGCCGCAACTGAGAAATACAGTCTCAGATGTGAGAGAATAAAGAATAAAGTTGCAATTCTCAAAAAAAGATGTTCACCAATGCTGCATTTCTTTGATCAAAAATACACTAAAACAGTAATACTGAGGAATATTATTAAAATAACTGTTATTTTTTTACTCTGAGGTAGAAACTGGCTTCTATGCAAAAACGTAACGTTAAGTGGAAAATATCAAGTTGGCGCCAAGGGGTACATACTAAAACAAGCTTTCTAACCCTTTTCGAAAATATAGAGCACTTGGACACAAAAATCACAAACGCTTTGTTCCATACTTCCCTAAGAAAACTTCTTCCCTCCCGTCCGGCCCTCTAACTGCTTAAGCCATACATGTTTTATAGGAGAATCCGGCCAGCTTGACGGAACATCCTTCAGCTGTTGCCAGTGCTTTTATAGAGTGCTGTCGGATGGCACAGTAAATGCACATTCATGTGTGATCCCCGTTAATAGGCCCTGAGTGTAGATGTCAGAGAGTGTAATGTAATCACGTTTTGTGTAACTTTGATTGCACACTCATAGGCATGCCCGGAATGATATCTTTCCCGGCTTTGATGTTACTTGGCTCTGGCGTTTATAAGCAGCATTTACTAGCGTACTAGTGTCGACGACGCCTCCTTTGGCTGGTGTCGCTACACGTCGACTCGCCGGCGGTCAGGGAGCGCTTATGTTAGAGTGAGGACAATGTTTCTCACCCAGCTGCTGAGCCAGACTTCTCCATATCTCTTCCCGTCTCTCTCTTTCTTTCTTTCTTTCTTTCTTTCTTTCTTTGTTTATTAGTTGCATGGCCTCTGCTATCTCGCTGCGATATCGCCTGGAGGCCAGAGGTGTGGCCCCCGAGCAGACATGAGGAAACAAACAAGCCCGTTTCTCTCACGTCTCTCAAATATTTAACATCATCCCAAAAGTCGCAACCCTCGACCTTTTCACACACACCTCTCGGGCAAAAATCAGGTCAGGCACCTCTCCGTAACCTCTTTGATTAAGACTTTCACAACTACAAGACGAAAAAAGAGTTTTCTGTTACATAAATGATCTTGACAGAGCAGAATTGATTTACAGTAGTAGTAAGGAGGAGGAGGTTGCTTTAGGCGAGTATAAATTGCACCGAGCAGATCTGACAAATTTATCAAGAGTCGCTCGCTCACAGAAATCAAAATTCAGCTGTTTGAGAAAGAAACTTAGCACTTTTGTCCCCCTCCCCCCGCTTTATTTCTCTTTTTTTTTTATTCTATATTTAACGAGGATATTGAAATTGAAATAGTTACCGTTCATGGGCCGTTTTACATCTCCAGTAAAAGCCAGTGGGTTTAATGGTTCGCAGTGGTGATGAACCACGTGAGAAGTGGCTTTTAATGCTCACTCTCTCGCACACGGCAAATGGAGCAATCAGAGAGCCTGCCAACACACACATACAGCAATCCGTCCCTGATCTCATCACAGTGTGTGTGGGAGAATGAGTGGGCTTTGGCTTTTTCTGCATGTGAATACCCTTAAAAATATGATTTTACATACAAAGACAGAGCAAGCGCGGGAAAGAGAGAGCAAGTGCATGTTTATGTATGCGTGTGCACTTATGCATGTGTGAGTTAACCTTTACATCCCTCCAACCCTTAATTACAGCCCAGCTGATATATTTTTCCTTTTTTTTATCCCCTCTCTGTGCTGTTAAGTAAAACCAAGGTCACAATAATGGGAATCTAAGGTGAATGCCTTTCAAGGCATGCAGTTAACGTGAAAAGGGCCCACTGAATCAAATCATTAAAAAACCCTTAATTATTCTTTAATTATTCCCGCAACTATTCAGCTTCATATTGGCATGAATTAAAGGGGTAATGAGTGGGCGAGAGGCAGCGGGGCCAGGCGGGCGGCAGCGAGGCGTGGAGAAGAGTTTAAACCGAGAGACAGGCGACATATTGCGATCCAAATGCCTCTAGTGTGGTAAATGGAGTTTCGCTTCACACCTTACGGCTCGCTGACTTCCTCTGTTCGAAAGGGCCGTGGCTCGGCAACGCAGACGTGAGGTAGCTCACCTTCAATATCCCGTAGAGTAGCATGGCGACAGGTAGTAAAAAAGGATTCAGTGGTGTGAGATGGCTTTTGTAGAGGGAAAACAGTGTAGAACCACTCGCCTGGTAAAACAGTGGGATATGAGCGAGTTCAAGGCTCGTTTAAGACCAAAGAGTTGTGTACACTTGGGTCGGCCCAAGATGAGTTTTTCTGAGGACAGACAGCCAATCAAATGAGAGTTTTCTGTCTTTTGCACTGTCATTCTGTCAGCGACATAGCCTGGAATTGTTGAACATCAGGCCCTGTTGATAGTTTGACCTGGGACAGGGCTGTCGCCAGAACATATAGAATGGGGAGGCATTTAGTTTTCATGAGGGGCACACTTTAATCTGAGAAACAATAACAACCCGTATTTATTATAACTGAAATAGATATAAATTCTATATTAACACCAACACCAAAACACAAAATATTGTTTGCATTATTCACACTTCGTAAAACATGAGTCACAAAAGCACTTCTATTACTCCAACAACACAATATCTCTGAGTGATAAATATAATTATGTTTCAAGTTCTGTTTTGTGTAATAATGCATTACTTATACATTTTAGGCAGAGGGAGAACCAACTTCAAGGCTAAAGCTTCCCCTTTAAAAACATTTAAATGGATTTACTTGAAAAAGTTTAAAGTTACTTGTCACCGCACAACCTACACATCCCAGCATAAATGCTCCAGATAAATAATTTGTTATTAAAGCGTCTACGTTCACAAACCATTGTTAATTTTAATTTTTTAATTTTAATGTTTGTTATAATGAGAGGATTTGCGAGCGTAACTCTGCAACTTGGAACTCTGAATCCACTCGCCGCACAGAAAAATGCCAGAGTTTTTGTTCAGTGCTACCTTTAAACACCTCGGATTAGCCATTGCGTTCACTAAATCAACAGATATGTTTGGGATTGACTACATTGCCCAACACTACAAAAACACATTGTAAATAGAAACCTTTTACTTTTCCAGAGCGCAAAATATTGTTAGCCGTTGGCAGCTTTTCCTTTTAAAATCAATCAGAAGGACCAAAATGGTTTGAGTGAGAACATTCTAAGCTAGTCTCAAGTCCCTGGACAGTGGAAGGTCAAGCTTTGCCCAGCCTTACACACGCTCTTAAATTTCTGAATCATATTTCTAATAATGTGAGATTTAAAGTTATCATTGTAGAGTGTTCCTGTGAACTAAATGCTGCGGAAGACATTTAGTTATGGAATATGTAAGTTCGCTGAATGACCATTTGGTTAGGGGGGTACGTTGGCACTGCCCCCATATACACCCACCCCCCAATCCCTTGGCGACGGGCCTGACCTGGAAAAGGTTTATAGGTTTAATATACAAGTATAAACTGCTCTAAAATATTTTATCATTTCTTGCATCTGTGTAGAGAAATGTTTGATTTGTGAGTGTTTTGAATTGATTTTTTTTAATAAATTGGTTCACAAAGGGAATGATACATTAATGAATCTGTTTGAATCAAAATTATAATATTAACAAAAAAAAATCCTTTTCAATAATCACAAATGACTGGAAAGGTCAAGGAAAAGTCAAATTTTTTTTTACATGTAAAGGGGGGAGGGGGGACGAGTGGGAACCCAGTAAATTTGTAGAAGTAAATATTTTTCCTTTCTGATATTTCCATACAAATTTTATGTTTCATATGCCCCAAAGATGCATAAAACCTTCTTTTTTTTGGAAACATCTTAGGTTAAACATTTTAGAATTTTAGGTTAAATGGTGAAAAGAATCATATTTTATTGTTAATTTTTAAATGTCCTGCATTGTGATTTTTTTTTTTAAGAACAAATATTCCATATTTTAAGGTTTTAAAAAACCTGCACTCATTATAATTATGAAAGAATTCCATATTCAAGAGTTTTTGAGCATGTACACTAAAAGTACACTAAACCTATTTTGCGTCGCGTCTTTTTAAAGTTGTACACAGTGTTGTGATGTGGGATGTAGCCCACTATTAAGTGCCTCATTCCTTGAGTAAGCCTGCTTTACATCTGTAAACAGTATGTGTGATAAGGAGTTAATGAGGGTATCATTATTCTACTTTTCTCCACCAGCTGTAGCCACCGTCCCCCAGGCGCTCCTCCACTGCCCCTGCGTATCCAAGGGCCTCCGTTCTCTGCTCTTTCGGTCAACATGTACTTCCATGTCAGATAGGTCATCCATGCAAAACTGAGATTTTAATCTTAATAGGCTTTCCTGGGTAAATTAATAATCTGAAAGTAAAACAAACAGCGGTGGGTCTGCGGTGGCCACTGCGGTTAGCCAGAGCTACGGTTGGAGATGTGTAATGACAGTGTTAGTGGGTGCAAGCCAGTCTCACTTAGGACTCTGTAAAAGAGTAGCTAGTTGAAAGTAGCAGCTAGTTCAAACAGGCGAAAGTAAACATGGTAGGGTAACAGGAAGACTTTCTCATGTTTAAAATTTTTCTCCTTCAAATGCAGGAAATGAGAGTATTATTGTGAGTGTGTTATTTTAAATATTTGCCAGTGTAAACCTCGCCCATATACAGTTTCTTCTTGTCTTTTTTAATATTTATTATTTCCAGGTTTTCAAGTGAGCATTAAAGGCATGTTACTTCTTAAAATGTTCATGACGTTTCTGATTATCTGAATGAACATTAACTACAAAAACATTCTTTCAGATAGAAATCTGATGACACTTTCCATAAGATTTTATATCTTCAATAGACCCTCGATTATCAAGTTTCGATCAGACCCCAACACAAAGTATGAAGATAATAATAGTGATGTTTGCCTTCGCAACTAATAAAAACACTTCCTAAAGTTTTGAGAGAATTAGTAATTGAGTATTGTAAATGATTAATCCTATCTCTACTGTTCTGCCCTCACACACCTGTTTCTTGTTTTTGTCTAATAACCTTCATTGTTCTGGAGAATGAAACATACCCTAACCCTACTATGCACACTTAAAATCATTGACTTCCACATGCCTCGGTCTGTTCCCAAAGCTTTTAATCAGCGCAAGGTGTGCCGTGGCGAAGTGTTTCACGGTGATAAAGCACATACAGGTCTGTGTTTACCTGTGTAGAGCAGATAGAGACTCATTCAGCTGAGCCCTGAATAAGTAACCAGTGTGTAAACACCTTTCTTGTGCTTTATTAACTACATAAAACCCTCACGCAAGCAAACAGAACTGCAAAAATATCTAAAAGGTACTTTTTTCCCATTTGACAATGGCATGATTTTGTGTTTAATAAACTTTCCTGCACATAATTAATGGATAGTACCAGTAATAGGGAAGCATCAGTGTAGGAATCAAGCAGGTGTCTGTATTTCAGATCTCTCAGATCCTTAAGGCATAAATTGGGTTTTTGTGCGGACCTCTGGCTGGTTTCTACCACCTGTGTTTTAATCATAACTGTATTTCAGGATGTACGGAAACTGCTCTGAGATTAGAAGCGAAGGGCAAATTTTTACCAGCGCTTTCAGAGGCAGGTGTTGTGTGTTTTAGTTCAGTCAATCATAAATAAGGAAGCCTGTCTCCACACTGTCAGGTATGCCACGTCAAGAGATGGGTGGACAGATGATTTACAGGACACATTCATGCGGCATCTGCCAGGTGTTTAAGCTGCCTTTTAGAGGAATGCTGAAAAAAGATGAATATACCTTATTATGGAGGCACTTTAGCCCTTAAGCAAGAAGCTGATCTTGTTTTATCCTGTTTTAATTTGTTTTGATGCCTTTAGACATATGCGACTCCATGCACCCAGCTGCCTCATCATAGAAACAGTGTCATGTGACTCATTTGATAGCCTCACAATTTCCAGTGTAAGCAGATGGACAGGACAGTTTTTGGGCAGCCTATTGTGCCATGGTGTCTCTGTACTTGAGAAGCACTGATGTTTAAATGCCCTTTATTTGGTTTGCACAGTGTAATAAACAGAATGGAGAGAAAAGGTACAATACATGCGACCTTCATACTAGGATGCAGTACAGATGAATCTAGTTTTGTTTTAAAGTGCATGTTATTGACGTTTTGTTGAAGTGCTCCTTTTTTCCTACATATTTGTGCTATGTCCTTGCAACACTGAAGTGTGCATTTTTTCTCACATTAACAAATGTAAAATGTTCTTGTTTCTTAGTAAATATCTAAATGAATAGTAATAATAAAATGAATTGACTTTTACATAAGCTTTGCAAAATAGCATAAAATATTATGAATACTTTTCAGAAAATGTACCTTAATTAAGAATATTTTTAAGCATAAATGTAACAGTTAGTTAGATTTATGCTTATGCCAATATGGGGTAAATAAATATAATATAAAAAATGTTTATCTTATGCAGTTTGTTTGCTTATTCATTCATTTATTCGTTTATTTATGTATGCATGTATGCATTTTTTTCATTCATTCGTTTATTATCATTATTATTTAATTGAATTATAATTTTTTTGCAGTATAGTGTTACATTTCTGTTAAATTAAAATCATTCTCTTTCTTTTTGTCTAGCTGCAGGAGTACTACAAGAAGCAACAGGAACAGTTGCACCTCCAGCTCCTTACCCAGCAACAGCAAGCAGGGAAGCAGGCCAAAGAGGTGAGACACCCCTGTCCCCTCCCTCTGTAGTGCACTTTACAGTGTACTTCACCCTCATAGCACCCTAGATGAGCATTCTCAAGGAGGCTGACACATCATTTGTCACACAGCAGAGGCCTGTTCCTCTTGAAAGCCAGAAACCAACTCTTTGAAAATAACTGTATTCTCATATGTGAGATGATTGCATGACTGATTGCGTGCTGCACTGAGCGGCACAGACCTTATAAAGGCTCTGTAATCACTGAGCATTACATGAAATCCTCAGTAGGAAAACAGACGGAGGTTTTTTCCCTCCTCTCTCAAGCACTCAATTGCATTTTGTGTATTAAGTGATTCAAAAATGCGGATTAAGACATTTGGGGAATATGGATTTTCATTTCTCCGCCGTTGACCAAAGTCATGCTCCAAACCTTACCACGGGCTTCCCCGCTAATACTCGTTAAGTATTAATTTACAAGTCGCCGCTTGCTAAGCCTAGTGGAAAATCCCTATTACAACCCACTATGGCGGAGTTGACGAGTTTCTTTAATTGTCAATTAAGGCACTGGAGGAGGAGAAGGACCTGATCTGGGTAATGAAGGTGAGGGGGGAATCATGTTGGATCACTGAGGATAAGACTGCAGCACAACAAAGGCGAGGACATAATCACTGTCTGCCCACTGTGGGAGAGGAGATCTGCGCTAATCTGGCGGTCAAATGAAATCCAAACTTTTGCGGCCTGTGTGTTAGTGGCGTGAGCTATATCTGATACAACTTAATCAAGGAGTTTCCGCGAGGGCTTAATGAACAAACGGCTTAGCGGAGAGATTAGCACATAACTGCTAGCAACATGCAAGTTTCCATAGCTTGTGTAGATGAAAGGAGACCAATGTTTTGTATTTGTGTCCTGCTAAAAAACAGCCTAAGATAGTTTTCTGGTCTTTAAACTGGTTTAGGATAGTCTAGTAAGCCTTCCAGCCTCTACAAACTGGTGTTAAGTTAGTTTAACTGGTTTTACAGCCAGTCTATCTGAAAACGGCAAAGACTAGCACATAGCTGCTAGCACAGCTGCTAGCAAGATGCAGGTTATGGTACCATGTGTTGATGAAAGGGGAACAGTGGGTTTGAGTTGAGTCCTGCTAAACAACTTGTTCAAACCAACCCAAGATAGCTTTCTGGTTTTTAAGCTGGTTTAAGATGGTCCAGTTATCCTCCCCAAACTTGTGTTAAATTGGTCTAGTTTGTCTCCTAACCTCACTAAACTGGTGTTAAGACGGTTTAACTGGTCAGTCAAATTGTTTTACAGACTAACTATCTGAAAAGAGCCCCAAACCATCAAAAAAGCAGAGATTAGCTGCTATACAGCTGCAAGCTAGATGCAGGTTATGTTAGCCTGTTTAAATTAAAGGAGACCAGTGAATTTGTGGAATTGAGGTGAGCCCTGCTAAACAAACCAACCTAAGATTGCTTTCTGGTTTTTAAGCTGGTTTAAAATGGCCTAGATTGTCTCCAAGCCTGACTAAGGGGATTTTTGGATGGCTCAACAAGTCTCCCAGCTGGCATTCTATCTGAAAAGCACCTAAAAACCATCAAAACAGAAAACACACCACCCTGTCCAGCTTGACCATGTTAGGAGACAGGTTTAAATGAGAATAATCTTCTGTCTCGGTTGTATTTATTGACTCAGCTAACAACTCCATGTTAAGTAGGACAATTCCCATCTAAGCTGTATAGGGTTGAAGGTGGTTTGCAGGCCTCTGTGATCAAAAAATTAATGAGTTCTTGACTTCATAGCAGGTGAGAGACTGAGGTGGGGGAGGATGCTATAGGACATGGAGGACAAGGGATTAAGACACGTTAGATATGCCCTGGACAGCATAGTGACTGATAGAGCAAATGCGTGGCAAATGCACAAGGTGCCCGAAACACACATACCGAGCAAAACACACACACACACACACTTCAAATGAGACCAGTATCCTGACATTTTCCACAGATAGCCAAGGAACGTGACAGAGACAGAAGGGAAAAAAAGACAAGGAAAAAGATTGAAAAGTGAGAGGGAGGGGAAAGGTATAAAAAAGCATGACTAACCTTATTCAAGGCCTCAGGAGTTTTTCAGACATTTTCCCTTATTAAATATTAGAGCAAGGGAGATGGTGTGCTCTCTGAGTGGAAGGAGAGCAGGGAAATTAAATCGGGAGGGCATTGGTCAGCTCCTCTTCCCCACAGATCAGCTCACGTTTGTTCAGGGCCTCTTTAGTCGGCCTGAAATTTGGCCCTATGCAACTAATGTAGACAAGAATGCTTGGCCAACACACTGCAGTCCGGTCGTACACATTGTGTCACAAAATTGTATTAGGTTGGAAATCTAGCTGTAGCTTCTTTGCTTAAAGATCTTATGCTTTTTCTCAAATTAAAATTAAATTAATATTAAAATAGGTTTAATTATTTTATAATCAGTTACTTTTTATTATTATTATTATTATTATTATTATTATTATTATTATTATTATTATTATTATTATTATTATTATTATTATTATTATTATTATTATTATTATTATTATTATTATATAAGCACTAAGCACTATGAATGAAGGCCAGTATCACTGATACCAGTACTGATACTGGTTTCTCTTTTAAATTGATTGTTTTCGTCAATTTTAGCCATTAATTGTAGCCATTCAACATTACAGTATAATTTAAAGCTATCAATTTTAACATTTTAATAGGCTTTAAAAATATAATTTAATTTATTTAATTTACATAAATTTGTTGTGCCTTTAATACATCAGGGCTTACCACTAAGGTTTTTTCCCTGCTGACCCAGTTGGGCCGGGTTAAGATTTTTCACTTTAAGACCTGACACACGTGACGTGGATCTGATCCACATCCTATTTTTTTCACAACTCCTTTCGTTTTATTTAACACTTTAACTCGTTTAAAAGACAATTTGCTATGCTATCTGAAGCAACATTATGTGCGCACGTTTTGGGTGTTTGTTCACAGAGAGCTGCTTCATAGACTTGATTTGAGTACAAATTTGACTTCTATTTTGCTTGTTGCGTTTGAATGGCCATAATTAATTAATTTATTTGAACTGATAAATGCATGCTGTCTGGATTTCCACAGCAAGGAAAATAAATCAGATAAATATGCATATTGGATTAGGCCATGTTTAGGGTTCCATCTGTGTGTGTTTGTGTGTTGTCTGCCATGTAGTGGTGTTCCCCTGGGGACAAGTGCACTGACAGCGTTGGACTAAAAGTAAAGCAGTCAGGCGTGAGACGAAAGAAGATAGAAACACAAGAACGTGTGGTGTTTCTCATCCCTCTAGCGCTCTTTTAAATCCCTTCGTCCTCTGAAACCTACCTTTCCTTGTTCTACCATGCTGTTGGTTCAACTGGCACAGGAATCTGGCGCCATGAAGCGAACTGTATCTCTGGCCATAATACCACCACCTCAATTTTGTCATCAATATATTTTGTTTTCCTTTCATTCGTCATTATTAGCATCATATTTCAACAATCAAGGCCTGTTTATATTATGTGTGATTTGAAATCGGAGGCTCATACTCAGGGCTTTGTTTTGGTAAAGCAGCAGAAGATGGAGCGATGACACGTTATGCTCTCCCTCAGTAAAAGATGCTTTAATTGCAGCCCATATCACTGCCAGTCAGCACAAGCAGGTTGAGAGGTGAGATAGACAGATAGAAGAGCGGGAGAGATGGTTGCCACACACATTTTTGCATCATCAATCCACACTTTTGCTCTTTTTCTGTTTTTTATTGTTTCGCCCCCTCTCTCTCTCTATCTCTCTATCTCTCTCTCTCTCAGTTTGACGGTTGAGCTGTGGAGTCACCCTGGAGTCAGCCTAATGAAGTAGCGCTGTCAGTCGGGCCTGGCGTGCCCAAACTCTGTTTGATGTGCTCATAAATCAAGCTGACAGGCCTGTTACTCCGCTAGCTTTAGCCACTCAACTGCATCTAATGTAAACAGCGTGCAGACACAATGTGTTAAAGAACTTGAACTGTGTCCCATGGGACCGAAACAAGGAGAGAAATAGAAAGGAGAGGAGACGGGGATGAAGAGGAGGAGGAAGAAAGGGATAGACATGCTGAATATTGACGTTAGCTCACTTCTTCGGTTGTGGTCTTCGGAACTGAATGTTCTTTGTTTGGACTTTTCACATCTGTCTGTGTCAAAGTTGAGGAGAACAGGTACGGCCAGATTAAGAGAGAAGTTAAGACATTTCTTAAGGTAAATGGTAAGAGTGTTCCTAAGTCTAATGTTCCTGACATTGCTAATGTCAGACTATTGAAATCTGTGGTGAGTTGAGTTGAGTTTCATGTTCGGAGCAGTATTTAAGTTCCTGCCTATTCCGGATCATTCACTTACGAGGATTCGTGATTGTTAGGATGCTGCCTTTGCTTATGTAGGGTGTAAGGAACAAAGCAGCTCAGTAGGTTTTGGAAAGGGCTTGTGTTTTCTCTCTTCTCTGGTGATGTTGACCCATGTGGCCCTTTCCCATGAGGCCTTGTGCCCCGGGTGGCGGCCTCAAACACTTCTCTGACAGTGAGATTAAGAAACTACCTTTAATTATTTTCCTTTTTTATTTTCCTTCCCTCCTTCAACATATTTTTCTCTCTCCCCTCCACTTTTTTGCGCCGTTATCTTAAAGGAGATAAGGCCCTTCTCTCATTGGGGGAACATCAAAAAGCGTGTCTCTGGAAACAGTGGTTTGACTCAGGCCGGTTCAGGAAGGAGGACATTTATCACCACGACACCAACTGACCTTATCGGTACATGCCATGTATTCCATAGCACTCACACTTACCCTTACACACACAACTCACACTCAACTCCCCAAATCTGCACCTTTCTGCTCTAGAAATATTTTAATGGTGACCCATATACCATGTATACTTTGAAAAAGGTTTCCAAAACACTACCCATCTTCCATTGTTCAGAAAACCAGTTATGCTTCTCTTCAAAAGTTTGGGGTTTGTAAGATTTCCTAATGTTTTTGAAAGAAGTCTCATAGAAACTGAATTTAATCAAAAATACAGTAAAAACGGTAATATTGAAAAAAGTGTCACATGATCCTTCAAAAATCATTCTAATATGCTGATTTGGTGCAAAATAAATAGGAAACTTGGATGTTTTTGTGTTTGTGGAAACCATTTTTTTCAGTATTTGTTGATGAATTGAAAGTTCTTTTAGAAAAACATTTAAATTGAATGCATCCATGTTAGATAACAGTATTAATTTCATTTTTTCAAATATATATATATATATATATATATATATATATATATATATATATATATATATATATATATATATATATATATATATATATATATATATATATATATATATATATATATATATCAATCTGAGCCCAAACTTTTAAACGGTGGTGTAGTCCCGGCCCAAACTCCCAAAATGTCATCGGTTGAGTCAATAATGCCATGTTAGGTCACTTTAAACATATAATACATGCATCACTTTTAATAGCTTTTTTTCTCCAGCCTTTTCTTCACCTTGGCCCTTTTTCTGTTCTTTCCCACCTCTGGCTAAAGATCTGAAGGGTTTTTTATACAAGTTTAGGGCTAGTCTTGGAGTACACTGTGCTTATGTCATAGCTGATTTTGAACGGTTTGCTCATTTTTCATCTCTTTGTTAAACGTCACCAGAAGTCAGCTGGAACAAAAATAAATCTCTTGAAAGCTGAATGATGGCTTTTGTTTATGAAACAGCGAAAGAGAGTTTTGGAGTCTCAAGTTTCACAAAACACATTTCATGCATAGTGAAAAAATACCAAGCCTTATCGTAAAATGATAAACATCTGATGTCATGTAATCTGGAACTGTTCTTAACATTGCGCACAGATGTTGTTAGTCACTGTTTATTGCCGTGTTAATTGCGAGCCAACCACATGCTAACAGATTGCTACACGCAGGAATGAACAAGCGTGTTTGCGAGCGTGTCTTTGGTGTCGGTCCTAGACCACATGGAACTGTCACTCCTAGATTAATGCATTATCTCTTAATGCACGAGGCTTCACAATGCACTTCGACACTTTGAACCGAGCCTCAGAGTTTTGCTGGCTGCTTGTTGTCTACCGCCACAGGAAGTGCTTTGGTGATTGCCGGGGAAAATATCTCTATTCCAGGATATGTCCTATCTAAACATGTCCTGGACGAGGTTGAAGGCTTATAAAAACCAATGAATGTCTCCTCTTTCCCGCCCTCTTTATCCTGCAGCTCTCCAAGTCTCTTCCTCCCGCTTTTCCCATCTCTTTGTTTTGTTGTTTAACATGCTTCTCTCTCTCTCTCTCTCTCTCTCTCTCTCTCTCTCTCTCTCTCTCTCTCTCTCTCTCTCTCTCTCTCTCTCTCTCTCTCTCTCTCTCTCTCTCTCTCTCTCTCTCTCTCTCATTCTCAGCAGCAGCAGTTGGGGAATAAACAGTTGGCTTTCCAACAGCAGCTGATCCAAATGCAACAACTACAGCAGCAACATATTCTGAATCTACAAAGACAAGGCCTGGTGAACCTACAGCCGGGCCAAGGAGCAGTACCCATTCAGAGCCTGCAGCAAGGTACACATACCAATGCAATTACACAGTATCTGTTAAACAAAGCTCAGGATTCACAGTTTTTTGGCAAAAAGCAGTATGTCAACTGAGTAGGATGTCCCAATACTCAGTATTTATTATACAGTACCTTTATGAAAAACTACTTCTGTGAGTTTCAACCAAGCGGCAACCTCCCGCAGTTTCTCTTGAAGCCAATACGGAAGTGACATATACTGCAATTCATTGACTGGACGCTAGAGACAGGCTCCAGAAGGGAGCAGAAACTCATTGAGCCCCATGTTAAAATGGCCAACTTTACAGCAGATTAAAACATGTTTACAGCCTGGTACAAATTTTGGTTTTGGTCTATACAGCTAATTTTGCCCTTCATGACAACTGTGAGGGGGGTGATTTTTTTATAACTCATTCGTTTACATTATATAAAGCATTAAAGTTCTGCATAATTAAGGGTGTGGCCACTTTGAGTGACAGGTGGATAGCCATTTATTTGCTGTCTGTTAGTCATCGCGTCACTTCAGCTCCGCCCACGTCCCGCCTTTTTGCCCATTTTCTGTTATCAGGGATTGACGCGCGACAACGCGCTGCCAAGATGGCAACGGCCTTCTCGTCCTTTGCGCTTCAAAAGTGCTCATCAGAATCCTATGGGTGACGTCACGGACACTACGTCCTTATTTTTTTACAGTCTATGGTTTCAACTGACACTTTGCCATCCTTTGAGGACTCGGGTACTGCCACGATTCCAAAAAAAGTATTAAAAAAGTATTGCAAATAGTATTTTGTCTTGTTTTTCAGTTAAAATATCTAAAAATCCTTAAGATGAATTAAGACTCAACACTGCATACAATATTCAGACTTGTTTTCATTGTTTGTATCTTGAATACAATTGTTTTTTATTTCTGCACTGGCAGATTATCTTGTTTATACTTAAAATAAGTGGGAAAATGTACTTGTGTAGTGAGACAAAATACACATATATTCAAGATGAAAATTATGAAAACAAGTCTTAATATTTTAACACGTTGTGTGCATTTATTTTATGCTAAGGAGTGCTTTGCAAGTCAATGACAAATAAACACTTTAAAAAATTGTTGAATGTTAATTTTAGGCCTTAGTTGAAAGAAAGAACAAACCAGTCAAAGGATTATGCCAAATATAGTATAAAGGCAGATATACTATACTACAGATATACTTCATCAATAGTAAAATCAACATATTGTAAATAAACATATTTCCTGTATATCACTAAAACAGTTCAGTGTAATTAAAAATGTACTGTTTTATAAAATATTTGTTTTTGCTATGTTTTTTTGCTTCTAAGTTTCGTGCCATTAAGCTTAGCAACATGTTAATGTCAGACTATTGAAATCAATTAGAGTCACCTGCTATTTGTGTGACAAGGGAAGAATGTTATTTATCAAATTTAGTATGTGCTATTAATGTAAGGCAGATCATTTTGTTGCAGATACTGACTCACTTGAACTAATCTTTGAAGGTACAAAACTCCATTAGCTGGCCGATATTGACCACAAAAATCTGACTCTGTCTAGCCCCAGGGTGAGGTGCTACAACCACTGGCCTCTCAACCCGGTGGTCTGTCTCTTTCACAGCTCTCCTCTTGTCCTCAGCAGCCAGAAAACACCACAGAACGTCTGATTCGCTCCTTTAGTGATGCCTATTAAAGGAAAGTGGAGCTCTGGAGGAAATGCAGTGTGCTAAATAAATGCAGCATCTGTGCTCATACCCGTAGCCTAGGACCAGATGGCAGTCTCAGGCTGAGGCCAGACCTGCGTCCGCCGCCCACTTATTCTTTCTTAGTCAGCCTCCACCACACACACACATGCTTGCTCTCAAATTGCCCCGCTACTACATGCGCAACCTTAAATGCTAATAAAGCTGGCTGTAAAATGAATCCCTCATTCTTCTTCCTCCAAAATTTGGCAATGAGCTATCATCTCAATCTATTAGAGCGGGATGAAGCCCCCCAGAGACTAACTACAGCCATGTCCGTAGAGCCACATGTGAAGCTTGTTAACTTAATCAGCTCATAAAGAGATAAAAGCAAAGCTTGATTGTTGGTTTTGTGGAAGGCAGTCATTTGGATAATAGGTAAAATATGCCACAAAATTCACCGGGTTTTGTGCACAGACTGGGAGGGGGCTTATGTGTGTGTGCGCATGTGAGTTTTACACGCTCCAGACGCGCTTATCCTACAGAAGGAAATGGAGGTTTTGGATTAGTTTTAAATGTATTTTTCCATTTTTCCTCGTTTTGTCAAAGGGTCCAACCAGAAATGGATCTTGACTGCGAACTGGCCACCATCCGCCGAAATTAGACGCATCAACTTTTACAGGTTCCACAGCGGCCATAACATTACAAGAGCCTCAACAGGACAGAACAAACAGGGAGCCGACTCCAGTTTCCATGCCGAAATCCCTGCCACTTTTGCCGATAGGGCCTCCAAAATGATCCCGGCCTTTTATTAGAGTGCTTGACTCTCATTCTCGCCCATTGCTCTTGACATCTCTGATTATTTCAGTCTTAAGAAAACATAGACTCGTCATCCGGAATCCTGAGTGGGCCTACCCCACACACACAAACATATGCGCAAGGCTGCTTTTAGGAAAAGTAGTCTGGTGGAGGAAAAAAAAGGAGCGGGAGAGAGCAAAGCAGAGGAAGGTTTGCAGATTGATGAAAATAATTTTTAGCGACAGCTGTAAACTTTTGGCTTTGGCATCTTTCTGGCGTAGACCCCAGCGCCCGCCTCCCACTCCCGTTGCTTATGTCATTGTTTCAAGGGGTCTGAAGAACAATAAACTCTGGGCTCTTGGAATCCCTTCAACAAATCCTGCGACAGAACAGAATCATGGAATTTCCCCACAATCCCTCTCTGAAAAGAAGCCCTCCATTATGACTGGCCAGCCAACCATACGCATTCTTCTGGCTAGTCATGCTTGGCCGTAGCTGCTGCTGAAAAGGATTTGTTCTCTGATCCTTGGGTGGCGCCAACCGTTGTTGTTGTTTTCGTGTTTGTTTGGCTAACCAGTCATTCCCTCAGAAAAGCTAGAGTTTCAAACGCAAGTGACTCACTGCATTAGACTCGACTGCTAGTCGGGATGACTTTTGTTTCTTTGGAATATTCACTTAACAGTTACAGTAAGTCATTTTAATTCCTGTCCAAAGGGTGCAACCAGATCTGTTGGACTCAGCTTAATGCTTTGTGATCACCATGCCAAACTTTTCTTCAGTATTTTTTTTTTCAGGAGTTGTGATGCATGAAGCTAGAGGAGAGAGCAGACATGAGAAACCAAGGGGGATTTTTTAATGTTGCCTTGTGATTGGTCATCTACTTATAAATGTTAGTCAAATGTAGATGGTAAACAGATGGAATGTGGTCCGAGCTGCGGTGAAACGGTAGCATACTGTCAAAGTACACACCTCAAAAAATAGAGTCTTTGTGCTACCATTCAAAAGTTTGGGGTCAGTAAAATTTCAAATAATTAAATACTTTTATTCAGCAATGTATTTAAAAACATTTGCATCATTACAAAACATTTATATTTCAAATTATTCAACTTCACCAAATCAGCATGTGACCCTGAAGACTGGGGTAATAGCAGCTGTACATTCAGCTTTGCCATCACAGGGATGAGGTTGACTTCAGTGTTTTCTGTGAAGTGTGTGTGTGAGAGAAAGAGAGAGTGTGTGGCCAACCACCGGGGAAACGCCTCACCTTGCCCGTGTGTGCGACTGTGTGTTTGGAAGAAAATGCAATACAAAAACACTTCACTGTAGGTAAACCGCTCCATCTCCACCCTGCGTCCTCCCTTCCACTTCCTATGTTCTGGCTGTTCTTTCACAAAAGTAGAAACTTGCAACAAAAAAAAACACCTCCCTCCATCCACGGCAACAGCGCCACACCACCGGTCTGGCTTGGTTATTTGCAGGGTTAAAATACATCCGTGGCCCTTTGGTGCTCTGTCAGGTTGTCTGTGTCTAGTGAACAACAGCCTGTAGCTGCAAGTGTGGCCATACATCATTTCCCTGGCCCCGAGCCTGCTGGGAAGAGAGGGAGGCGGGGGGGCGGGGGGGGGGGGTGAAGAGAGCCAGGCCAGGCGAGGAGTTTTGTTTTGGCGGGGTCCGGGACAAGAATGCTGGCGGACCAGACATAATATTTGGATTGCTATAAAGTCTTTGCCATGTGAGATAGCGTAGCAGGCTGTGGCTTTTTGGGAACAGTGTGCGCCAGACGAGCTTGGCCGCCCTTCCCCCCTTCTCTTTTTTACACCCTCAAATCTCCCTCCCAACCTAGACCCCCTCCGCTTTCCAAGAGACGAAAACAATCTCGAATTCAGCAAGTTTGAGGGGAAAATAAAACAAAAAAAAAATGCCAAGAGAGCATCTAGCCAAGATTAATTCACCCAGTGAGTTGCAGTGCCGGTCGGGACAGTGATAATTACAAATGGAGGTAGCCAGGGGGATTTGCGGAGATGTTGAAAGATAACAAAAACACGCTGAAATTAGCCATTTGCTGCCTCAGATTGGGATGTTTCCCTCCTTCTGCTCTCCCGTGAACTTAACAAGTCCCATTGGTGTGCCCCCCTCCCGTAGTGAAGTGTGGCGCGGTGTGCGCCTGGTGGTTTATGGCTTGCCACACTAATGTCAGCGCACTGCCAGACTTTGAGATCTCTGGGGCGGGATGCGCTGCCAGCTGGCCGCCGTTCAAGATGTGGTGAGGTGGAGAGGGGGTGGCTTTGGAGGTGTGATAAGGAGAGACGCAGGTTTTGAATGCTTTCAGGAGGAGCTCTCATCATTCAACACCAGGCTTATAACTTTCAGCACAACAATGAGGAAAAGTAATAAACATACTGAAAAAACTGTCTACCTAGACATGGTTTCATCATATGGCACCTGTTGTTGATTCAGTGATTGTCAACTCACAGTGTTGTGTTTCAATAGAGATTGTGGATTATAGCTTATGGCTTAGGACAGTATGATTTATTGTAATACATAATGATTTATAGTTTGTTGTAATCTCTTGCTTGCTTTCTATCTATCTCAGCCATGTGTCCCACTGACCTGCAGCAGTTGTGGAAGGACGTGGCCAGTGTTCAGAGCACAGAGGAGGCCATGAAACACGAGGGTCTCGATCTGACCACCAACAGCTCCAACACTACCTCATACTCGGCCTCCAAGGTCTCACCTCAGATCCCCCATCATACTTTGCCAAATGGACAGAACTCTGTGCACACTCCAAAGAGAGACAGGTCAGTGGAAAATTCACAAGCATACTTTGTTTATCCACATGATATTTTTTTATAGCGAGTCAAAGACATGAAATGACCAGCATCCACAGTTTATAATTAAAATTGGCAGCCTTTTGAAAGTAAGCAAACAAAGTGCCATGGATTTACTCGTGTGTTTTGTATCGTGAGCATTCAAAGTGCCAACTGCTACATGACAGTATTTCATAAATAGATATTTTTGTCACACACGTCGTATTTCAAGGTCTCTGCTGTCAGGTGCCGTTTGATGAGCTGATGTAAAATGCCTGGGTTCATTTGATATTTGGTGCTTGTGTGAGTTCCTCAGAACATAGCATGCCTTCAGCATGACTGACGCCCCTGTGCCAGTTTAGCGTGAGTGTGTGTGTGTGGGGTAGGTGAAGGTATACTGTGATAATTTAGCTGAGAGGTGAGCTGCTGTGTGTGTGAGAGAGAAGTTGTCCTCCTGTGGTGTACTCATACATTCTATCTATTTTTAAGAGCAAGACTCTTTGAGTGGATCTCGTCCTTCACCAAGGAGTCCAGTGACGAGCATCTCATGCCTTATTCCAAAGGCGCTCACCTGCAGAGCACTCAGTGAGTAAAACAAACACACACACACACACACATATACTGTACACACATGGTTACCTAGCTATCTAAATAAGAACACGCCTTAGACTGCTGTTGTTCTTATATAAAGGTAATTTTTCAAACCCACACAGGGCCAGCCCAGCCTATACATGCACATATACAGGACATGCTTAAATCAATAAAAAAAAAAAACATCTAAATAAAGAAATAAATAATAAATGCTGAAATTGATCATGAAAATAAACTATATGTTAACACTTTATTTAACAGTGTCCTTGTTACATATGTTACATGTACTTACCATAGTAAATTATGTATAATTACATGCAACTAACCCTCGCTCAAAGCCGAATCCTACCCTAACCCTATAGTAAGTGGAGTTAAATATATAATTACACTGTAATAATGACACCTTAAAATAAAGTGTAACCAAATATATATTTTTATTCTAACGTTGTTAGAATTCATATTCGCTTGAATGGTTCTGCAGTGTGATGTTTGCAGCAGTTCTATGGATCTTTTTATGTAATATGGCCATTTTTACACACCGGTGTCATTGGAGGCCCTCCAAACAAATACAGCCAAATAAATCCACACACACCAGCAGCACTATCACACACCCCACCCTGTCATGCTACACGGACATGGCTAAACAGAAAGAAAAGCACGCCCTCCATCATGTTTTCTTCTAACACTGTTCTCCCTGACTTGGCCTAACACGTTTACGCACAAACACACACACACTCGCAACTCAAAAGGGAAGAAAAACTGTGCGGTGAGGCTAATGCATGGCACATGTGGACAGTGTGGTTGCCAGTAGTTTGTAATGTCTAGCGCTCGAGCAGCTTCTGAATTGCGTGGGCCGTCTACTGCCAGCACATCTGATGAAGAGGTGGAGGGAGCATGTGTGTGCCGCATCAGGAGGGCCTCATCTGCAACCAAGCTGCTTTATATTAAGCAGCACTCTGATGTGGAATTGGGAAGAGTTCCCCAGACCTTCAACCGCCACAAGCTGCACTCCCCCCCTTTAGCCCCCTGCCCATGCTTAGCAACAGTCAGACACATGACGAAGGATTCTGTGGTCCCTGCCCTCGCAAAAAAAACCAAGCTACATGCTAGCAAGTGGCGGTTGGCCAGGCCCGAAATGAAAAATTGCTGGATGAGACTGCTGGCAGGAGTTCGGGGTTGATCCGTTATGGGTCTCTACAGAAGCCGGGCCAGAGAGACCCGTTCCAGACTTCTCGGCCACAGAGCGCACAGTGGCTGTATCTCAAATGAAACAAAACCATAGCGTTTATCCCCAGGCCCCACCAGCAGGCCCTGTCAGCACATCAGCAGCCTCCTTATCCGTACTCCCGTTGTTACCAAGAAACAGCTGAAGATCATCCACGTTCGTTCGTAATTAGATAGCGGTGTGTTGTTCCTGGCCGCATCTGAGACATTTGAACCCGAGTCGTAGTGCAAGATGCTAATACGATGATATACACTTACCATTGGAAGCCTGTCAGTCACGATTATGGAAAGCCGGCTGTTTTTTTGTATTTTTTTTACATTTACCAGGTCCTCTCAAACTGCATTTGTTCAAAGCTTCCTGAAGGACTGGCTCAAAGCTATCGGCTTTCCCAGACAGGGAACGTTCGAGACTGTTTCCATTGCTTCATTGCTTTGTATTAGTCGCATGTGTGTGAGACTACCATGCCGACTGCCTGAAAAAACTGCAATAAGATATCGACCCCAATGAGTTGTTTTGATTAAGCAAGCAGGTGTTTAGATGTTTTTGAAGAATTGAGTTTGTAATTTCTGCTTCTTCAAACAAAATCGTTTTCCTTATGTAAAAGTTTAGTGTGACATAATCATTTAGAGTTCAAATAACCAGATCTTGTTTCTCTTTCTCAGCTCGACCCACGAGGAACACACAGCCTCCCACCCGCTCTACGGACACGGCGAGTGCAAGTGGCCCGGCTGCGAGGCGCTCTGCGAGGACATGGGCCAGTTCATCAAGTGAGTGACAGCTGTCCATCAAATCCACTCCAGAAGCATGTCATGTGCTACATTCACGTCAAACCTTGTAACTCGCGTAAAACCCCCAGCCGAGCTGCAGAGCATTCATCATTGTCCGCTGCGTCCCGCAAAACAAGTCTCTGGCTGTTAGCATTTCCCTCTGTCAATGTGCATTCATCCTTTTTTCGATGAGCTTGCAGATCGCTTGTAAACTAAAGCCTTCTCTTGCGCTGAAGTAAGTGTGTGGATGAGAGGAAAGGCAATAAGAAAGCCGGGCGGCTGACAGCCATGTTCAGGTGTGATGTTTGAACAGACAAGAGACGAATGAATTCCACAGGGAGGTGGGGGGTGCAAGGTTATTGCTGAAGAGAGCGTGAGACATTCGCCAGCGCTGTGGGACTGTACTCGTGTATGAAAAAAGAGTGCTAACGCTTGATAGACAGGTATTTCACAGTCAGAGGACACAATCAGAGTAAACTAGAGTGCCCTCTGTAGAGTTACAAGCAAATGCGTAGTATGTCACAGACTATAAATGTGTACACACCTTTTGGTTTTCCTTAAAGATTATAAATAGAGAGAAATAGAATTTTTTTTAAAATAATTTTATTAGAATTGTATAGTTATCAAAGAATCCTGGAAAAAAAACATGTATATATATATATATATATTAGTGGTGGGCCGTTATCGGCATTAACGTGCTGCGTTAACATGAGACTGTTATCGATAAAAAAAATATCGCTGTTAATCTATTCTCAAAGTTGGGTTGGGAGCTGGGTCTATACTACGCAAGCTATAATGACTTTCACCTTGATATTTTAGCGCGGATGTATACCTAGCCGAATTGCACTGTAGGGGGCGAGAGAACGAGTCTTCGAACCTGTGTGTATGCCTACTAGTGTTGTCAAAAATATCGCTATTCCGCTATGTATCGATACTGAAATATCTGAAACGATACAATACTCATTTTCTACAGTATCGATATCAGCTGCGCTCTCCTCTCTTCTCCGACCGACAGCAAGTTGACACGCACCCGCCTCCTCTCATTCAGTCCAGTTAACCCTCTGAACATTGTGAATGGGTGTTCTGCTGGATTATTCTTCATGACAGCGTGTTAGTATTGGTGTGACCGGTCTGAATTTCGCGTGGGATTGCACATAACGTTAATTCTACTAATTCCCGCAGATTTCGTGCTCACATCTGAAGGGCACACACACATACCGTAATAAAGCCGCCTCTGACATACAAGTGCAAAAATGAGCTCCTTTTTCCATCTTATTAATGGTCAAATACACTCAAAAAATGTCTCAATGCCCATCTTGGTGAGTTTTAACATTAACACAGTCGTAACCAGCTCACATGAACAGTGTTTGGGATCCATGCGTGCGTCAGGTCTTAAAGGGACAGAAGTTATTTATTATTCAAACTACAAAAAGAAAAACGATCACTTACGAGTAAACTACACATATTCTGAATGCCTTCGGCAGAATTCAAATGAGCCATTTTAATCTAGATTAATCTAGATTAATTCCAATATTACAGTAATATTAATCTAGATTAAAACAATTAATCTATGCCCACCACTAATATATATATATGTATATATTTCTGAAGGATCATTATAATAATCTACTAATAATGGTTACAGTAATGGCTGTTAAAAATTCAGCATTGGCATCACAGAAATGCATTACATGTTAAAATATATTAAAATACAAAACAGTTATTTTAAATCGTAATACTATTTTACAATATTACATGTTTTCAATGAATTCTTGGTTTGCATAAGAGACAACTGTGAAAAATTCACAAAAAAAACTGACCCCAAATTTTTCAAACATTATCATACAATATAAAATTATGACAGCTAAATAAAAGTTTAAAAATTAATTATTTTGTAATACAGTCTAGGTACACAGTCATTTTTTTGCCTAAAAAAAGTTATCTCTGATGTGACCATACTACTTTTTTTTTACTACTACTATACAAATAGTACTAATACTAATATCTTTTTGAAGTAACATTTTTTTTAATTGATTAATTTAGTTTAAATTTTTGAGCCTGTTCATTTCTGAATTCAAATGTGAGCAGCGTGAAATAACTCCATAATTGAACTTTATGGCTTTCACAACACTTTTTCCCAAAGGTTCAGCTTAATACTTTTGCACAGGAAACTAGTTTACACATTCCCTGCTAGTAACCATAGAGACAGATGTCCGGTTCTTTTCTTGTTGACCTGTCCTGCGGTCAAGAGGAACAGTGTGTGTGTGGTGTGGTATGCGCTGTGTGTGTGTGTGTCTGATCAGGTAGCTACCTGCAACTCTTCAATGCTGTCAGAGGCCGATTAGCTCCCCACTCCCATAATTCTCCCTCTCCATTCTTGAGCGCTCCACTGCTGGGTCAAACAAATTGTTTTCACGCTTCGTTAGTGGTATACTTAATTAGCTCATTTACAATTAGAAGCCTTTGTTTCTTGGATACAAGCAAAGACATCAAAAAGAGTCTCCCTCCTCTCCTCTATCTCCCTTTTCCCAATCTTCTTTCTTCTCGCCATCTCTTTTTCTTTGCGCGTGTGTTTGCCAGTTTGGGGTCTTTAGGGATGCTTGGAGGGGTGGGGGGGGGGGCGAGAGGAGATAAAGAGAGGAAGAGATCAGACAGGGAAGGCGATGTAAACAGTCCCATTGTCTCTGTGTGTTAAAATAATGAGACTTCACAGTGGAAAGTCCTGACATGTCCGCCTGTCACAGGGGTGCGAGCCAGCCATTGCTGTGGCCTCAGCGGGCTCGAGGCTCGCAACGCAACTGCTATTTATTTTCTCTTCCTCTCCCTTGAACACCTCCTTTGATATCCAGCAGGTCAGCTCCATCTCTTACAGTAGTCGGGCGTTCTTGTCCGTTAATGAGTGGCGGTCACATCCTCGTGTTTTTATTTATTTAGCCCTCGCATCATCTTTTGACTCCAGGGCTGCGCTTCCTCGAGGGGACTGCTGTATTGACAAGCCGGAAAGATGTGTATGTAAATTTCCTCCGGTCGTCCCTGGTGACGGGGGTGAAGAGCGTGCTCGGTGCACGCGGGCGGGAGAGGGAAGCACGTATGATAGTCGCTGACATGCACATCAAAGAGCCGGAGAGTCTGGGAAAGTTTTAAGAGTAAAGCTGTTGTTTGGTTGCGCGGTGTCTCATTTCACATAGCCTCAGGGCAAGCGGAGAGAGAGAGGGGGGGGCATGAGATAAGAAAGGAGGGGGTGACAGATATTGCCATCAGTGCCGTGCACCCTGGCCTAGTCAGAACACTTTAGTCATCGCTAAAGACAGGAAGAGAGGTCTCGCTCTCTCTCTCTCTCTCTCTCTCTCTCTCTTCTTGTGTTCTTTTTGTCTATTCTATAGCCCCATCTGGCTGCCTGCCACTTATAGTAGGAAATTAGGCCCACATGGAGTCGGTGCCCGCTGTACGAACGCCCGCCATTCACAAAGCTCTACACATCTCTCGCCCCCATGCATGTTCATTTTGGGTAATTTAATAATGCTTTTAGCTTCCAATAACGGGGACATTCACACAGAATGTGTTCTTTTTGTACTATTTTTTTAATTGTTGATCTATCTAAACATGCGCTGGATGAATATTTTTTACAGTCACGTTTTTCAACATGAACAGAGTGTTTTTAAGTCTTAACTGTTTTGAAGTGTTTAACTGTTTTAACTGTTCCGTTAGGGAGTCGATTGTACTGAACATGTTGCATTTGGAAACACGGATTATAAATGTATTAATGTATAACATAATATAAATTTGTTATATGTTATGATATATGTTATGTTATACTATGTTATGTTATGTTATATATTATATTATATTATATATTATATTATATTTATTATATTTTAAGTATATCATCGATTGCATGAACTGTTTGCCTTAAGTCGCTTTGGATAAGAGCGTCTGCCAAATGCATAAATGTTTATTATCAAATAGGCAAGTGTCATTCTGACCATGACTAAGTCTCTCTTCTAAGGTATGGGTGACAAATAATTAACAGTTACTACTGTATACATGCTACTGATGCTTGCCCCGCCCACTGATTATTCTGATTGGTCCAGTGTCTTAAAAACTGACCTTGAAGAGGAACCTGTTTTGAGTTGGCTGAGCATCTTATGGTACTCATGCACAAGACACAGAAGAAACACTGAGACAGTGCAACGATCAGAGACATCTATCTTGTACAAAACTATATTAAAAAGCAGTATAGTTAAACACATAAAACATGCCCTGTGTGAACAGTCACGCTCATCTCTGTTTAACACCATTTAACAACTTTTTAAATCCATTTCAGAGAATTCCCCTCAAAATCAGTTCAGAAAATGCTTTAAAACGTCTTTCAGTTTCATCTGGACATGATATCAGATGAAATCTCAGTTTTTTATTTTTCTCTGACTAGAGTGGTGTGAGAATAAAACATTCATTCACTCTTAATCTTCATCCTGTCTCTCTCTCTCTCTCTCTCTCTCTCTCTCTCTCTCTCTCTCTCTCTCTCTCTCTCTCTCTCTCTCTCTCTCTATCTCACACACTCCCGTCTTGAGCTCTTTAATGATGTTCAATTTTCTCTGGCATGCCAGGACGACATGTGTTAGAATACTCAAGCCCTTTGTCGGGCTGGATTGTGACTGTTTTTTCTGTGACCGTTGTAAATGCTCCTCAAATCCCTGTTGGGGTGCAGGGAGTAAACACTGCCTCATTGTCGGGTCTCTCGGAAAAACGCTGCTACTGTTTATTATGAGCCATAAAATTTGTGGTCTGTTCCTTTATTCAGAAAAAGGGAGAGAGGTGGGGGGCTGGGGAAGGGAGAGTAAGATGAGATCATGTTTTTGTTATTATCATCATGTGCTTGCGGGGAAAAAATGTCTATCTGCGCCTGGATTAGTCGAGTGGGTGACATCATTGTTTTTGTTTAATTTCTCATGAGAGAACGAATGCGTACCCCTCTTTTCCTACAGTCGGACACTCAAAACGGTTGTCATGCGGAGGGTGTCAGGGAGATAAAGCAGGCCGGGATCACATTGAGTGTGTATTGCGAAGGTTAAGATCCTGCCGCTCACACACACTTCCGTTTGTCGCTCTCCCGCCGTGCAGGGAACTTCACTCATGGGCCACCCACGCCAATGAAGAGAGTTCTGAAAAATGCAGGAATTCCCTCACGAATGAAGGTGTCGGATGAGATTGGCTGCACCAATGTTGTGCTTAATATCTGATAACTTAATGTCTGAATAAATTAAACATTGAAAGCTAAAATCAGTCGAGTGAACTGCTACAAGTGAATTTACATTCAAATGTACAGTATGAAAAATGGATTTAAAGATTTGGTTTAAGCAAGCATTAGTTAATGGAAAAGGTAATCCAAAAATAGGGGACATGAGCATTATACACAACATTACAGGGAGTGCAGAATTATTAGGCACGTTGATTTTCTGATCATATTTTTTTTCCAGGCACATTTGACCAATTCCAAACCACAGTAATCCTAATAACTACTATTGATTTAGTATTTAATAATGTATAAGTGATATATAATTGTTCATGAAGGCTGGAAATGAAAAACACCTTATATTCAGGTGTGCAGAATTATTAGGCATGTTTTCTTTTACAGATAAATTGAGCCAAAAAAGAGATTTAACTCCGACTGAAAAGTCAAAAAGTATTAAATGCCCATGAGAAGGATGCAATACTAATGCAATACTAGACATTGCAGTTAAGGCATGACCATTGGACAGTGAAATGCTCGTTGGGTCAGCAGGATCTGACAAAAACAGGTGGTGAAGAAAAGACACCTGTTAACTGCAAAAGAATTAAGAATTAAGGTGAAGAATTAAGGGTGAAACCATCAGGAACCCTTTAGTCTCCAGCGCCACCATTTTCCAAAGCTGCAACCTACCTGGAGTCTCCAGAAGTGCAAGGTGTCAGGATCTCAGAGACTTCAGTTAGGTAAAGAATCCTAAAAAATGACCCCCACTAGATAAGAATCACAAGCTGAAGTGTTGTAAAATACATGAAGGTTTTTTTATAGGCTTTATGGACTGATAGGTTGAGAGTGACTCTTGAAGGACCAGCACCACATCCTCTAGCACCACTGTTTGAAGAATTCATCTTCCAGAATCTGGCAGTACGTTTTGGGAGTTCATTTTTAGTCCATCTCTGCAAAACGGACTTCAGGATGAACTAAAATGAACTCCCAAAAAGTACTGCCAGATTCTGGAAGATGAATTCTTCAAACAGTGGTACTAGAGGATGAGGAGCTGGTCCTTCAAGAGTCACTCTCAACCTATCTGTCCATAAAGCCTATAAAAAAACCTTCTTCATGTATTTTACAACACTTCAGCTTGTGATTCTTATTTAGTGGGGGTCATTTTTTAGGATTCTTTACCTAACTGAAGTCTCTGAGATCCTGACACCTTGCACTTCTGGAGACTCCAGGTAGGTTGCAGCTCTGGAAAATGGTGGCGCTGGAGACTAAAGGGTTCCTGATGGTTTCACCCTTAATTCTTCACCTTAATTCTTCATTCTTTTGCAGTTAACAGGTGTCTTTTCTCCGCCACATGTTTTTGTCTGACCCTGCTGACCCAAAGAGCATTTCACTGTCCAATGGTCATGCCTTAACTGCAATGTCTAGTATTGCATTAGTATTGCATCCTTCTCATGGGCATTTAATACTTTTTGACTTTTCAGTCGGAGTTAAATCTCTTTTTTGGCTCAATTTATCTGTAAAAGAAAACATGCCTAATAATTCTGCACACCTGAATATAAGGTGATTTTCATTTCCAGCCTTCATGAACAATTATATATCACTTATACATTATTAAATACTAAATCAATAGTAGTTATTAGGATTACTGTGGTTTGGAATTGGTCAAATGTGCCTGGAAAAAAAAATATGATCAGAAAATCAACGTGCCTAATAATTCTGCACTCCCTGTATAATGTACAGTATGAGAAATGGGGTAGAGAATGATAAAACGTTATTTTAATCGAATGTTCATTTCTCCTATTTCTCGGATTACCTTTGCCATCAACTAATGCTCATATATAATACAACTTTAAAAAATTTCATTTTTAATAAAACTGTTCATTGTAATCTTTAGCAAATCTCAAAAAGAATATACATTTTTCATTATAGGAGAAATGAGCATGCACAATTAAAGTAATACTCATAAAGATTTTGCTTTATAATGCTTTCAGAAAGGGAGCATTGTAATTCCTCTACTCATCTTCTATATCTTCCTTGACCCTTGACCTCAGAGTCATTAAACCTCACCAGGTGTGTGGTTAGAAGTTGGGAGGGCCTCCTTCTACACCTGGAGGGATTAATGACATCATCGCTCAAATGCTTCATGACATCATCGTTTGGATGTTATATGGATATATAATTGTGTTTATATGCATGCAGGGGTTCATTTGTCTGATTTTAAGCATGGGAAAGTTGTAAATAAAATGGGCGGGATGAGACAGATGGCGTCGTATCTGACACAGTCCCTTTAAGTTCTTTCTTTTTTCTTCAGTTTTGCTTCCTCATTTTGGTTCCTGCATCATCTGTTTGTTTTGCTTTGTTTTGGAGTTTTGTTTTGGATTGCTTCATAAAGAAAACATGACTTGAATAACTTCGGGCAAAGCTCACCCATCTGAGGCAGCGCTTGATGAGTAAAACAAATGAAGTCATATCCAGGTGGTTTTTTTCCCCCCATTTTCAACTCCCACTCAGAGTTCATGGACTACGGCACTTTCTGACAAAAAAACAAAACCCGTTTCCAAAATAATATCCCACTCCAGCTGCATTTCAACTGAATAACAGAAACATTAGGACACTAGATTAGACCTAATATCAAGAGACAATCATGTCTAAAGTTATATTCATCTCTTACGATGAGTGATGGTAAACACGGTTAGACAATAAATAAAACTATTTGCAAAGTAGACTTTCAGCAAACAGTGTAGGGGTACATTCGTTCATATGACAATCCTCAGCGGAAAACCCCTTTTTCCGCATCTTTCATGTTCTAATATTGTTTTTATTTTCTTTCGAGAGGAAATTGAGTTTATACGCCTAGTGAAAAGTGTTTTCGACTGGAAATCCACTATTGTTAGGGGTTTCCTCTGAGAGGGCCGTTGTGATCCCAAGAGAATTCAGTTAAATATTTCTACTCCAAAATGGAAAAATAAAGCACTATCTGTGCTTGTATTTTGATTTATGTGAAGTCATGGTTTGCCATGACGCCGCAACTAGATCTCTGATGGCTCAGTGACCTCTGTGTTTGGGTAAGTGTGTGTGTAGTCAGGACTAGACGCACGGGCATGTAGTGTTAACACGTTAGCATACACAGCAGAAACTGCGAGGCAATCCCAAAAGGCTGAGACACAGCAGTGTGTGTGTGTGTGTGTGTGCACTGTATCAGGCAGGTCAGCGACACGGTTTGTGGCAGATGGTCCAAATATGCTTACAGATCTCCCTCTGGGAGTTTAGATAGGGTCGTGGATTGATCTAGTAGACTGTGTATCAGGATATGTCATCACATGTTTGTGTTTCTCTCTCTCTCTCAGGCACCTGAACAGTGAACACGCCCTGGATGATCGCAGTACGGCCCAGTGCAGGGTCCAGATGCAGGTCGTTCAACAGCTGGAGATACAGGTGTGATGCGCGCACAAACGCAAAATCAACATTTCTCTAAATATCTTGCAAAAGCAATATTCAAGCCGCCTGACTACCTCTGTTCCTGTGTTTTCATTTACATTTACGCATTTGCCGCATGCTTTATCAAAAATGACTGTGTTTAGTGTATACGTTTTGGCCTCGTAATTATGTTGCAGGTAATTGAGTCATAAGTGTCAACTTTAGTAGATCAAGGCCTGAATTTGTGTTCAGCAATATGGTTAATGGATGCCGAGACTTGGTCTTCCAAGCCTACTATTTCACATACAAAACTGCACACTCACCCAGCTGGCATGATTTTCTGCCCATTACATGTCACATAAGTTGATAGAGATCACTGGAGCTTGTAATAGGAAGAGTGATGTAGAGTGCGGGTGCGAGAGAGGAGGCCAGAATATCTGCCTTTGATGGATCCCAATTAGAGGGTTTCCCAGCACCTCTCTCATCCCTCCTGCCGTGGACTCTCGGCAAGCACCATGGGCTGCCTGTCGTGCGCATATATACGTGGTGTCATCTCTAATGAGAGGGCTGGACATGGGAATTGCTTGAGACTTCCTCTGTGCGTTGCTCCACTCTTCTAATGCCGGCCTTAGTGCAAATTACAGACCTTTTTTCTAATCAGCTCAGTGTTTGTTTGTTGTATTGTTTTGTTTTTTAATAGGGCAGCATAATTCATCAGAAAAATAACCGAGATTACAATTGTGGTTGTCCTGCCACTTAAATTATTATTGTATGTAAATGATTAAATGAATTACATTCTTAAATAATTTAAACAATAACATTTAAATTAACAGTGTAAACAAATGTCACAGTTAATTGACATTTAAAACAGTAATAATAAATAATGAAAGTTAAATTAATAAAAAAAGACTAAGATAAAAGGTAGATGTTGTGTAAACAGAATTATTGTAAATAAAGGGAGTGTTTGAAAAACTCCAGAACTATCAGGATATTGTAATTTTTAATTGTATTTAATTTAAGAAGAATTTGGAGGAATTTTCAATGTAAGAGAGAATGTTCAAACGTGTCATTTCAGTGTTGTAACTGTTTATAACCCTGAAATGTGCTATGTTTAGTGATTTTATTGTCTGTGCGAGTAATTTGTTTGGACGCAGAGACTGTCAGAAGAGCGTCTAGTGACAGTTAGGATTGGTAGGCACTGACAGGACGTCGGTCAAGCACATTAGGTCGCACTAAAGAAACCGTTAGCTATGGAGGAGCTGCTCACACTCCTCAAGCACACGCCAAACCAAAACGCAGGTCAAGTAACCTTACCGTGCCTGCAGCGGTTGAATTCCTCTGCTTTTGGAGCTTTAGTCAACAACCTTAAAAAAAAAGCATGTCTCCTGGACGGGCTTACATTGAGACGGGCACTTCAGACCCTCCAGCTTTACATGGCAGAACTACTTCCCATCATCACTGCCAGTCAAACAGGCCTAGTAATTGGTCCGCTTCCCTTTTCTTTCCACACCACCTCCCTTTCATGTTCTCCATCTCGTCTCATTCCCAAAAATAAACCCCTCACAACAAAGCTCGTTCAAAAAACACTGCCCTGCCAGGCACGCTGGCAGCGAGCTCACTTTGTGGCCCACAAACAGCGTTTAAACACGTGTCCAGATCGATGCAGGGGTGATGAGAAGTGACAAGAGAGTCAGTCCATGTCCAAGCGTATTTCCTTTCATGTCTACCTCCGTCCTGTCACCTACTCTGCCCCCAACTCCCGAACAGCCCCGATGCCAACCCAGACAGACCAGAACCACTCTTCGCCAACCTGCTGTCTCTCCCAGCTCACCAGCTCAGATTTTCCACTGTTTTTATTACCCCGCTGACCAGCATGTGGCAGTCCCTCATTAAACACGCATATCAGCTAATGGGTGAATAAACAGCCCAGATCTGTGGATGACTCTAGCAACACTGGGCACAGTCGCAGAGCACAAGCACAACACAACAGTCTAATCCCATCCTTAGGATAATTTTTACAGTAGAGCTGCATATTGTTTACAGTACATATTTCATTAAAAAACAGCCAGTATTAGGTTGTGGAGTTTGCCAAGACAACCATCATTATTACTGTTGATAATATTGGGACTTTTCTTTTGACCACGGAGGACATCTAGCAAACCACCTGACCTAACAATGCTCTAGTAACAACCCAGAATAGCCTACCAACTCACTCAAAACACATTAGAGATCACCGAGAAACCCTAGCAATGCCCAGCAACCTACCATTAATCCTTAGCAACCCCCCCAATAACACCTACAACATCCATTAACAACCTAGGAACACCCTAGTAACTACCCAAACACCAATAAAAACACAAGACCCACCCACTTTTTACGATCAATGATATTGGACTCACTCACTTTTATCGTCTCTAATTCCGCACGTTTACCTACCCTTAACTGATAAACACTTATTATTAAACATGTTAGACGCTTTATTACACGTTTCTAATATTTTATCATTTTTATTGAAAATAAATGCCTTTCCGATCTGATATGTGATGGGAAAAGGGAGTAGAGTGAGTTCGGCAAAAGGCGGACTCGAACCTCAGGTCGATTTGCGTCAAAACTTGAAGTCATGCGTCTTACCCCTACACTATTACCGCTCTCAATGATACAGTGATTTCCGTAATTTTGTACTTAATGTAAATGGCATCTACTCTAGTACATTTTTTCTGAGAGAGGACCCACCCACATTGTTTTTGCTTCCCACACCCATGCTCTAGTAAAAAACCCAGATTGGCCTAAAAACCACTCTAAAAAACACCCTAGCAACCACTTAGCAATGGCCAGCAATCTTCGATAACACCTTAGAAACCACCTAGAAACCCCCTTGTAACCACCCATAACACTGCCAAACACCCAGTAATGCTCTGTAACCAACCAGAACACCCTGCCAACCACCTAGCAATTCTCTTACAACCCAGAATAGCATATCAGCCACTCAAAACACCCTAGCAACCATCCAGAAACCGTAGCAACGTCCTAGTAACCACCCATAACACCTTTAAACCCACCTAAGCAATTCTCTAGTAACAAAACAGAATAATTTGACATCGTCAATGATGTTTGCATGACAACATTTTTCTTCAGAAGAAAATTATTATTATTATTCTAATTTATTATTATAGCTACAGTCTCTCGTATGTGCAGAGCTGTTTTTCTGTGTGGAAAAAATGGCACTTTTAGTGCCACTAAAGTATACGGTGCCAGTCTTGGAGCATTTTGACATAATGTGTCGCCCCTGATTAAGAGGGGCCAGCTGCCTCCACATTTCCTCTAAATGGCGGTTAGGAATGTCAAACGAGGGCGACTGTGGTTACAGGGCAAGTGTCTCTGAAAGAGACGCTGCAATCGAGAGAAAAGAGGAAGAGAGGGAAGAAGGACGGTGAGAGAGCTGTTTTCTCCCGGAGGTATCAAGAGCTGTGAAACGGCATGTCAACATCCCTGTGAGCTGACTCAGTTAACAGGCGGAATGCAAAATTATCCTCACAAGAGAATATCTAGAGTCACTGCCGCCTCCTCTCAAGGCGCCCACAAGAGAGGCACACACTATGACGACACTCACTTTTTAATGTGCTGTATTGGCGTGACAAATAATTGTACACTTGAGCTGCCAAAGCTCTAGCAGCTGCATATAATGAAAACAGTGTGAAACAAAAACAACATGTATAAATGAAGTAAAATTAGACAATATTTTGGCTAATTGAAAAGTTGAGGTCTTATGTTGAATGCTATTGAAAAGTAAAGATAAAAGGATAGCATCAAATTATATATTATATAATTATTCATTTTCATTTTTTTTTATATAAAAAGGTATTATATAGCTTATATGCTAACTCATTTTTATTTATTACCTTTTATTGTACAATATATTTTTAATATTTACAGTGTTCTTATAATCTTATTTATTGTACTGTATTTATCAACAGTAATATAATTGCCGTGTCAGGCTGTTTGGATGTTTTGATAGCAATACATTTATGCAGAAATCAATGTACAAATGGTTTACTTATCGTTGCCTCTGCATATTAAACTGGACACATGGACAAATGTAAACACTTCACCTTTATGTATTTGGTCTATGTAAAAACTGCTTGTTGCTCTTTTTATCTAATGTGTGTGTGTATATGTGTGTTGTCTATAGCTGTCCAAAGAGAGCGAGCGTTTGCAGGCCATGATGACCCACCTGCACATGCGTCCATCAGAGCCAAAGCCTTTCAACCAACCTGTGAGTTCATGATCTACCTTCTACCATCTCATTCTTACATCCTCTGATAACCTGTGTTTTGTGTGTGTCTGTATTTTTTTGCACGTTAACTGTTCAGCGCACAGTATGATCATTAAATCAGCTGTGTGAGGTACAAAAGAGCGCTCTCTGTTGGAGAAAGGAGGAAGTGCTGTATTCTTATCTGCCGTCTTCTCTGTGTGTGTGTGCTTGGATTGTGTTCCTGGAGAGCTGGCTAAACTCTATAGTCTCATTGCGGACCCCATTCGTGTATACATGCTCATATCTTTTCACCTTTTTCTTGCACCTTATGAAAGTAAGAAATCATTTATTCAAGCAAGCCGTTAAGCACCTTCAACTCAAGTGTTGCGATGGGCTCTTACAGATTGAGTTTTCTTTGTACAGCTTCAGCTGCTTTCCTTCCATCCACTTTAGAAGAACGCTTGTGTACTTCAAGGCGCTTGTATTTACATGTCACGGTGTAAAAGAAAGTGAGTGTTTTGGGCTGGACTTAGTAGATAATTCACATCGCTGCTTCATATGAAGGCATCACAATGCATTTCCCCCTCAAGCCACCAGCTGGCTGTGCAATTATTAGGAATCTAATGAATATTTCACGCTGAGATTGATGAGGAGTCTTATTAAAATACGAAGATGTTGAAATTAATTGTCAATTAGAAGTGGAGTGTCTTAATTTGAGGGGATATAAATGAAGGCGGAGGGCGAAAGTAGGCCGCGTCTCCTGTTTGGAGACAAATTCTCTGGATCAGCTGCCATTAGACGGTAATGGGAAACAGCGACCGGGCCGGGCCGAGTGACCTATAAGAGAATGAGGGAGAGAGAGAATGAAAAAATGATAATTGTGAGTGTGATCAAGAGAGAGAATTAGCATTAAGTGGTAAGGGTGAGCATTAGGGCGGAGCTTAGCACAAGCTCAAACCCGTGTGTGGCATTGACCGCTATTAAGATCGTTTGGGTGTTTGGCACAGCAGACTGGCGCGGCTCCAGCGTTAATTAAGTACCTGTTAAACCATTTTGCTCCCCTAATTACTGGAGATGGGCCAGGTTGGCTCCTGTGGCAATGAGAATATAGAGAAAAGAGGGCTGGCACTGTTTAATTCGCCATATTAGCTTCAACCCCGCTACGCCCGCCCCTCCTCTCGTTCGCTCTATCTCTCGCTGCTCACACGTGCACATGATGGTTTTAATTAGAGCAAAACAAGCAACCCCGAAAAAGACTCCCTGAGCGATGGGGAAAGCTGTTTCCTAGCGCTCCGTGCCCGCCGAAGCTAATTGGGCAGAGCAGGGCCACAATGAGGGCGGGTAACCGCAAGCGTTGTTTGTTGCCAGATTGTTGTTTTACCCCCTCCTACCATGTATCGCTTTGTTTTGCTCCTCTTGTGTGGCTTTAATTGCAGACATTGTGTCACAGAGGAGCCTCGCTTGTGCCTGCGTGTGTCTGAGAAACACGATTTGCGGGGTGCTTTGTTTGAATTTCACCGGGTGAACAGGATCATCTTATAATGGAGTCATTGTGCCAACTGCTTTTGGCATGGATGTGTTGGCACGGATCGCAGGATGTGCTTCTCACAGCGGGAGAGCAATGACAATTTGACGATGATTATATTTCCTGGTTTGTAATTGCAATGCTGGAGATCACTGTACACCACGAAGATGCGAATTAGAATCAAGGCTGAGAGGAGACTTCACGTGCGCCAAATAGAGGGAGACCGTGTTTTTGCACTGTCATTGTTTTGTTTTGTAAACAAAACAAAAAAATACAAGCAAATGCATTGAATACAATGCCATATTAACTCATCCCAAACATAAAACACACTTTAAGTTGTATATGCAAAAAAAAATAATTCAAACAATTACCCGCTTAATACACATAAAACCTTATTATTTGGACACAATTACATATATACTACAGATACATATTATTATATATTATGAATACTATAGTATAATATGTAGTATTATTATTATTATTATTAGGCATGCCAACATCCTTGTAATTGGATAATAAACATTCAGACATCTATTTTCTAGTATTTTTGAGTGTTAATGCAAGGTAGCATCAGTTTGATCAAAATTGACTGTAAAGACGATTATAATATTGCAGAATATTTCTATATCAATGAAATGCTGTTTCAAATGCTTTTAAACTTTCTGTTCATCAAATAATCCTGGGAAAAAAATACATTTCATGGTTTCCTTGATATAAATATTTAGCTGCTCAACTGTTTTTGACTATGATAATAATAAGAAATGTTTCTTGAGCACCAAATCATCATACGAATGGAAAAAATTACATTTTGAAATGTACTAAAATAGAAAACACTTATTTAAAATGTTAATAATATTTGACAATATATCTGTTTTACTGTATGTTTGATCAGAAAAACAGGTTAAAAAAAAAATCTTACTAACCCCAAACTTTTGAATGGTACCGTGCATGTTGTGATTTATATGTTGCTTGCAAAAAATGTCAAAATATATTGTTAGTTTTAAATGGCTGGTTATATTGAAACCTGCTAGCCAGCTAATGCTAACCAGCTTAATCCTGACCCTGGACCTCATTTTTTTTATGTAGTGTATGATATATAATTGGTTATTTTTATTGTTAATAAAGTTTCTTTTCTTTCTTGTCTAGCTGAACCTGGCCTCTAGCATGTCGCTGTCAAAAAGAGAAAGTGAGGGGTTTCCTGAGGGCTTGCCTCATCCCCCCACATCTGCCGCCACTCCCATCACCCCCATGAGGCAGGGACCCTCCGTCATCAGCTCCTCCAGCCTGCATGGAGTCGGACCCATCCGTCGGCGCAACTCCGACAAGTTCTGCACCCCCATCGCTTCAGGTCAGTGTCCCAAACGCACAAACTACAACTCATCACACTCTACGTACCGATTTCTACAACACCTGAAGTATATATGAAATAATTATGGCGGATTTGATCTGTTACAGAACTTGCACAGAATTGTGAATTCTACAAAAATGCTGACGTCAGGCCTCCATTCACCTACGCCTCCCTCATACGACACGTAAGTCGGCCTGTAGAAATCTGGACCGTGCGCTCTGTGCTCCAGTGCACTTTAGCAGAGTTCAAAGGTTTGTGCTGGTAACTAAGGATTTATGTGCATCTCTTAGCTCGGTGTCAGTCATGCTGAAACGTGTGGCACTATCCATAATGCACTGCCTGCCCGTCTGGAAACAGTCCATCAGCTAATGTCTCACTAATAACAGCCATTTGAATCACCTCTTGACACCTGCTCACACTCTCTCTTCCGCTCTCTCTTCACTTTATTCACCAGGCCATTCTGGAAGCCCCTGACCGACAGCTGACTCTAAACGAGATCTATAACTGGTTTACACGAATGTTCGCCTATTTCAGGAGAAACACAGCAACATGGAAGGTAATGTCCCATCAGATGAAAAAGTCAATATATTTTGCACATTGCTTTTGACTACAATGGCAGGTGCTTGGCTAGCACTGGACACACCTATAAACACTACCGTTCAAAGTTTTGGCCAGTAATATTTGTACTTTTCTTTTATTCAGCAAGGATGCATTCAATTGATTAAAAGTGACAGTAAAGATATTTATAATATTACAATTCTATTTCAAATAAATGCTGTTCTTTTCAACTTTTAAACAAAGAATCCAAAAAAATCTGATTCCACAAAAATGTTAAGCTGTTTTCAACATTGATAATAATAAGAAGTGTTTCTCGAGCACCAAATCATCATTTTAGAATGATATCTGAAGAATCGTGACACCAAATGGAGTAATGATGCTGGAAATTCAGTTTTTCCATCATAGGAATAAATCAGTTATTTTGAATTTTAATATTTCCCAATAGTGCTGTTTTTGCTGTATTTTTTATCAAATAAGTGCAGCCTTGGTGAGCACGAGACTTCTTTCAAATACCCAATATTTTTAAAGGATATCGTAAATCTTGTTAGTCCAACATACACTGCTATTGTTAAATGGCTGGTAATATAGAAATTTGATAGTCAGGCAGCTAATGCTAACCAGTTTAACCAGCGTTGTTTTGCTTTTTCCTTTTTATTTTATATTTTTTATGCCTAACAATTCAATTATTGAAACATTTGATGAAATTTTGCCATTCAAGTTAAGTTTTATGAATGTTTTATGTCAATTACTCGCATAATCTAAACAGGCCTTTATACCTTATGTCATAAGAAACTAGTCTATAGCGGTCAGTTTTTAGAAGAGCTTGCTTACCTCCTGACAATGACTCACAGACATAAAAACAGAGGAACGGAGCCAGTCCTTTGTTCAACATGACCCAAACAACAATAAATCCTGCCTCTGTGCCAATGGGTACAGCGGGTACAACAGAGATACAGCCTTCTGTACAGCTCCAATAACAGTGAGGGTTATTAATGATGCCTGGCATCGCCCAGACAACCATGTTATGAGCCGGCCATTCCCAAATCTGTTTTTCTTTTCTTTTTGGTGTCCTGATGTGCTCTCCTCATTGTTTTGATTGTGTTATGTGGCGTCTGCCTGCCTACTGGTGTTTGATAGGTGGAAGTTTAAGTCTGACTGAGTCGAGTCCATTCGATCCCATTTTCTTTGCACTCTGTACTATAACTTTCACATAAATTGGCGAAATTCAATTAGTCTTTGCATAGCCAATGGCTGCCTGCTGTTCTATGTGTATGCATATGCCAGCACAGTCTGTGTTTTATCAGTCCATGGTCACGTAGAATTGTAACTCTTATCAGAACGTTTAATTTGGACTAGTTGATTAGCATGCGCCCCGCTGGTCCAGAGCCAGTTTTGTATCAGCTCCACATCTCCTGACCAGCTCCGGCATGCCACACTTCACTGGAGCCCGCCACAGGAGCGCAGCTCTCCCCTGAGCACAGTACCTGGCCCCTGTGTTCCAGCTGCTGTCGTCCTCCTCCCTCTTCCACTTGTGTGTGTTCCACCCCAAGCTTTGATGTCCAATCAGCTGCTTTAACCACATGACGCTTGGTTTCATGCCACCCATGGAGGGCAGAGCTGATACTAGACATCAGTGAATGCATATATGGGTATTGAGTGTGCATATTTGAATCTCTTAATATTATGAAGTGAACTCTTTTCCAATAATCTTGCCTCATTGGTCTGAACAACTTCATAAAGCACAAAGTCTATAATTTAAGACAAAGATGTTAAGCCTAATAGCCTAAAAAATATAAATAAATCATTACTAAATATAAAAAATAATTTAAAAATGCAAAATTAATTAAAAAAAAAAAATCAAATTAATATTTAAAAAAAAAAATCTAATAAAGGTAAGTTTAAATGGTTAAACACGGTTATTGTTGTTGAATAAGAGTTTCTCTATTATTATTAACTTTGTTATTAGTATTATAACTTTTATTCAATAACCATGTTTAACTTGTAAACTTGCTTTTATGAAATGTTTATGATGATTATTAGTATTATTATATATACATATATATATATATATATATATATATATATATATATATATATATATATATATATATATATATATATATATATATATATATATATATATATATATATATATTTTTTTTTTTTTATATATTTTTTTTATATTTTTATATTTTAATTTTTATATTTTTATTTTTATCTTTATCTTATTTCCTATTTTTATCTTTTACTTGATTTATTTATAATTCTACTTATGTTAATACTTTTTATTCTAATATTATTCTATTTCTATTTTAATTTCTTGTAACTGTTATTTGCACTGTCCATGGAGCGGACCTGTTTACATTTCACTGCCAGTTGTATATTGTGTATATAACTGTGTATGTGACAAATAAAACTCTTGAATCTTGATATATATATATATATATATATATATATATATATATATATATATATATATATATATATATATATATATATATATATATATATATATATATATATATATATATATATATATTATAATAATCATCATAAACATTTCATAAAAGCAAGTAATCATTGGAACTTTTATTTCCGTAACCATCTGTTTAACCTTCCTAAACTTAACCTTAATGGGATTTAAAAAATCATTATATTAATAACTCAATAATGAAATGTTTAACATTTAATCTAAACATAACTTTATGAAAATATGTATTATTAATACTAATAATGATAATAACTAAACTACCATATGTTTAACATTTTATTATTATTAATAATAATAATAATAATAATAGTGTTTTACTTATGTTATTGATATGTTTAACTTATCTAAACTTACCTTTATGGAAGTTTAATAGTAATAATATTTAAAATGTTTTTGTAATTATTATTAATAATAACCATGTTTAACTTATCTAAACTTCACCTTTTTGTCTCGTGTCCTCTCTCTCGCTCTCTCTCTTTTTCTGTCCAAAGTGAAAAGCAGAGCGGTCATTAAAGGCCCGGGCTGGCCATGTAACTGTCCCATTTAGCAGGCCATCTCCTCATCACCCTGCTCTTAACCATTAGTTCGTCCCTCAGAAAGAGGTGTTAATACATCCCTCCTTTCCCAGCACCTCCCGTCCTCCACTTCCCCCTGTGGACTAGGAGCTTGGCAAGGTGCTGTCAGGCCGAAGAGAGGAAACGGACACCGCGTAGAGTAGATCGCTTCCTGTCAGTCTGTCTGTCTCATTAGCCATTCACGTGGCCTACAGCCTGGAGCCTGGGCTGAGGAGGTGCTGCCCCACATTCAGCCAACACTGGCCCAAGGCTCATTTGTGTGCCTGAGCCTCTAGAGGGGAGGAAGTAGGGAGAGAAACGGAGAAGGTGAGGTGAGAGAGGGACCCAAGGCGGCTAAGGGCACCGAGACAGAACAGCGAGCTAATAGTCTTGAACCGCAGCGGCACCCAAGAGCAGTTAGAGAGCTTAGCCAGTGAGAGTTGAGGGGAAGGAGGTGAAAGGGGCAGGAATATCTTTAACAACTCATTTCACTTTTATGAAATTTAACAATTAATGAATCCGTCTACTTTTCCTCCTCCACCAGAGCCAGTTTTCTTTTTTTTTTTCTCCTACAGTACCTTTTCTCAATCTCTCTCTCTCTCTTCTTTTTTTTATTTTAATAACTGCACGTTCTTCTCACTCGTCTTCGTCTCTTGCTGGTCATTTGGCCCGGTATTAAATATAGAAATGGAGATGCATGTTCTCCGGTGCTCTTAATGGCCATCTATATTTCATGAAAAGTCAGGTCCGGAGAGTAGGGGAAGTCATTGATCAGTTAGAGGGTAGCTCTTATTCACAAGATGGACACCAGCTGGGTCATTCTATAAAACTGGTGCTATTTGTGTCTCTCATGTGTGTAAAATTACTTGAACAATGAAGGGCTGATGCTAACTTTTACTGTATTAAGCATTTTTCTACAACATCCCCTTGCTATATTAGCAAAAACGAATTCATTTTGATGAAAACAAAACAAGTTTATGTGACATGTGAAGGCCAAGTATGGTAAATCAGTCTCTGAATTTATCCTCTGCGTTTCCATCCAAGTTAGTGCAAACACATTAGGAGTAGTGAACAAACACACACACACACACACACACACACACACACTGCAAACCGTGGACAAACACACCCGGAGCAGTGGGCACTTCAGTCATTTCCTTCCGGTATTGAGAATCAGACCTGCAAACCTTCGGGTTACCAGTCTGACTCTCTAACTATTAGGTTACGACTGCCCAGACTAACATTTTTTGGCAACACTTAAGTTTAGGGTCCAATTCTTAACTAGCTGCTTATTGGCTGTTTATTAGTACTTATAAAGCACATATTAATGCCTTATTCTGCATGACTATAGTCTACATCCCTAATTCCTAAACTTAACAACTACCTTATTAACTATTAATAAGCAACAATTAGGAGTTTGATGCAAAAGTCGTAGTTAATAGTTAGTTCATAGTGAAACATTTTTTTATAAAATGTTTTCGTTTACCACTTTTTAATGAATAGAAAGTCCAAGGAATAGCATTTATTTGTAATTGTAATCTTTTTTTATGTTCAGAAATGTCTTACTGTCACTAAACCGAAACTCAACCTTGTTACAATCATATTGTATCCATTTTAAAGTAATGTGAGCTATTCTATTAACACCTCAATACATTGCGTTTCATAGAAAGGTCATAAAGTACTTAATTATCAAACAGGAAAAGACATTCCTGTCATAGAATGACCCAGACCCTCTTCCTCAGTGGAAGATATAACCTGGTGTCTGCCTGACACATTTCATTCCGCTGGTGCACTTGTACTTTCTTTTGTATGATGCTACAAGTATCTAGAAACGGCCTTGGTGTCAATGGTAGATTGTGTTTTATTTAAATCCACAGTGCCTGAGATTTGCTTTCTTAATTCCCTTTCCTGGTCCTATGATTGACTTTTTTTTTTCTTCGAAAAAGTCTTTTGTTAAATTTTTTGTATCAATATTGACAAATTTGTATATCTTTTCACTCTGAACTGAAAATAAAATGGATTGTAAATGCCATTTTAAGCTATACAGTACGTACTGTACATTCACTGTCGCTGTTCATTTCTAGCTAGAGATCGTGAAATTGTGTCACCCTTCAACACGTGGGCACAGTCACCAAAGGAATAGAAACCCGTTTGACACGCGTCCCATCTTTCTAATATAGCTGCCACCCCTCCAGTCACTCATGCACACACACACACACACAGCCAAGCGGGCATTTTGTTTATGTCTGCAGAGGCTGACCCCCTTTAAATTGCTGCTAATGTTTTAACTGGGAGAATTAGTCTTTCATCACGGATGGGAATGCAAATAAAATCGGTGAGGTGGCAGGCTGAAATTGGGGTCATACTCATTTGCAAAACTAAGCATCATCGCTCCTGCACGGGGAAATTTATTCAAAGGAGGGAGGCCTCGTCTGATTATGGCACTTGTAATTATGGTTAGGAGTGATTCCGGCATCAGCAGTCCCTCCCTCATGGATTCGGGGGGAAAAAAAGAGTGCGTCGGAAAAAATACACAGGATTTAATTATACACGAATTAAAATTGGTAATGAAATTGGGCATGAACAAACTACAAATAGCAGATGAAAAGGAAGGGACCTCCCTTGGGGGTGTTATTCTAGATAGTGGCTGATTAGTGAAATTTAAAATAAAAAAAGCAGGGGGTGGGTTTGCTGATGGTGGTGGGGGGGATAGGGCGCATCGTTTCTTATTTTTTTGCGTTCAAAGATGGAGTTTTTTTCAAACTCCCACTGTTATGATGGTGTGGCACCACATTGTCACTTCCCCTTGGTAGAATGTGCACTTAATTGGTTGTGTGTGTCTGTGAGATGGTGCGGGCGGGGGAACGGGTTCGAGATGGAGAGATACGCTCAGTCGACATGTCCCCGTCTGAGCCGTACAATCTTTTGTGCTCATCATCACGTGCGCTCTTTTAATTAGAAAGCAGGTATAAGATTTATGCCATTATTAAAGGCTGTTTATATCAGGCCTCGCTATAATTGCATTTCCAGCAATGACAGCGACACGGTCGCGATTCTGCTTAAGATACCTAGTCGTGGCTGGAACGGGAAACTGACTTCTACTTTTTTGTCTGTTCTTTATGTCCTGTTTCCGTTACCCAGAATGCTGTGCGCCATAACCTGAGTCTGCACAAGTGCTTTGTGCGGGTCGAGAATGTCAAGGGTGCCGTTTGGACCGTGGACGAAGTGGAATACCAAAAGAGGAGACCACCAAAGATGACCGGGTACGTAGACTCAGATGGGTCGCCTTTAAAGGGACAGTCCATCCAACAGTGAAAATTCGATCATTGTTTATCACCCTTGTGTTGTTCCAAACTACTACGACCTTTTAGTCCATGAAATTTTAATGAATTTCCAGTTGTCAAGCTCCAAAATTATCAAAAAATTATCATAAAAGGACCTTAAAATCTACACTGTAAAAAAATATTAAATAAAAAAATACAATAATATTATTTTCGGTATTACGAGAGGCCTGTATATTTTAAAACGTATAACCATATATTTAATTAAGTGATAGAATGTTAATATCCTATCAATAAAACATGGTCGATACTCATTATAGACAGGTATCAGGGTAACAAACATAACACTAAAATAATGCAATAAACATTAATGACTAAATAACAGAAAATGTAATATAATACTCTAATGTGCTTTAAACATTAAAAAAGTTTTCATACAGAATGTTTCATTACTGTTTTTCACTGTAAAATATAATGGTAATTCACAGTTTTTAATTTCCAAAAACCATACATTTGTAGTAAAATTACATACACATTTTTACTGTGTAGCTTTGTTTCAAATGAACTAAAATATAATCACTATCACCATCCGCTCTGCTGTAGTTCTTAAAACAAATATGGCCTCTTTAGGCAAGTTGAGTCAGGTTTGAAGTGACCAATGGCATCATTGATATCAAATAGATGTGCTTGCTTAAGAACGCCTGCTCCGAATTTTTTGTAGCTTTACAGACTGAAATATAAGCCTGTCAAAAGTCATTTTAATCACAATAACCTGCGAAACACTGGATTAAAAGAGCACTCTTTAAGTGAAGACTATTTATTTAGTAGTAGTCCCAAAATCAGCCTTTATTCCTGTAGCTAAAGCGTAAGCTTGTAGGTCTGCTCTGTAAGTGGGGCTGTAATCGTTATTGGCATGTATGATTACCCTAATGGGCTTCCCATCATTACCCTATTACTGACTCTCTAGTCAAAAGCACAAAGGTCTCTTTTGTGCCTCGCCTGCTTGTGTTTGGCAGTGCATGCGTGTGTGTTTGTGCGCCTGTGTGTTTTTCCCGTCTGTGTCTACACTGTTTAGGGTACATTGTGAGCAGATGCACAGCAGAAAAGCGTGCCTGCTTGCATTTGTACAAACAGATGTTACACGCCGTCTCAAGCTCTGCCAGAGAGACGACGGCAAATTACCCAGCCAACGGCCTGCCCGCCAGATTTCAGCCCTGTAGCACACAGACACAAAAGCGAACAAACAGTAGTGTGTGTGGAGTTTAAGCTGTGTCAGAATGCATGTGTTACTCTCTATTGTTGAAGTTTTCTATTTATCTTTTGTAAATAGAATAGTGCCTCAGCGTTTTTCATGGTTTTAACAGACTTTGGTCAGCTGTGTTTTGTCGTAAGCCACACGTGTACTTAATCGCCCTCTCTTTCTTTTTCTCTTCAGAAGTCCCACTCTTGTGAAGAATATGATTTCTGGGCTGGGATTTGGCTCCCTTAATGCCAGCTATCAGGTGAGTGTGTTTGCACTTTCAGTACATCAAATTAACACCCTTATACATTCATCCACACACACTGTTTGTTATTGCAAATGATGGGGAAGTGTATCTGGACATATTCAGATTTAGATATTAAAAATCATACGATTTATTTAGTTCTCTAATTTGAGTTGGTTCTTTTTAATGATTTGATCCAACTAGTTACATTATTCGCTATGATTCATTAGCAAAGTAATCTGAGTTGAAATTATTATTATAATTGTTTTATTTCAATATGACTGACAACTGGAAAGGACCTGTAAATATTTAAAGGTCTGAATATGAATATACATTTTTCTAGTTACACTGTTCTCCCAAATTCTTGATTCTTGAACCAGTTCAGTGTTCGGTCTGATGATTCATTAGCAAATTGGTCTGAATTTGTATTTGCATTGAAAATAAAATCTTTAAAGTGATGGAAATTTCTAAATATGAATATAACAATTTTTTTAGAGGTCTAAAATATTTTACAATGGGTAGAGTAAAAGTTGCCGTAGGGAGATCTGATATGAGTGAATCGTTCTTTTCAACGAATTGGTATAAAGGATTCATTAGTGAATCAGTCTGAATGAATTAAGTGATTCTATACAAATGGAAACATCCTGGAAAATTCATTCCTCAGAAAGTGTGCAAATCCTGAACGGATCAGGCCAGCTGAAGCGCACAAGGGCACTGATAACAATTTCCTCTTCTAATTAGCTGCTTCTCCCAAACCTCCTCCGTTCTCCTCCCTCCATCGCACACGCGCTCCCAGCCAGCCATATGTGATTTATAGCGTCAAATATTTGTCAATGAAGGTCACAGCATAAAATTAGTGTCTGTCCTAGAAAATCCATCTGAAACCCACGGTGTCACCGCGACTCCTGTTCTGAGCTTTCCGAGCCTAGCTCTGTGTTTCTGTGTTTGTGTGTGTGTTTTTCCCAAGAACACTGTGTGATGAGACAGAGATGGATCTGGGAGGTTAGCCTTTGTGCTTGCGTCCTGGTCTGGGTGTGTGAGCGTGTGTGGCGCTCTGTCAGGTCTGTGCCCATCCATCTCCTCACAGGACAAGCAGTGTCAGCGCCTGACAAACAAACAGCCCAGCTAATCACGGGCCAACACACACACACAAACACACTTCCACCGCCCTGGCCCAGTTTGTCCCGCTCTGACCCCGCAGGCCATCTCTATGGAAATGGAACTGCTCATCCTGAAAAGGCCGCACATAAACTAGCCTTTAACAAAAGAGCAGACACACAGTGCGCACAACAACGCCCTTCCAGAGTGTGAGAGAGCTGTGGCTCTCTGCTGTTTTCGATTTGTAATTCCTCGAGTGTGTGTTTGTTTTAGGCTGTAAGCACAATCTCGCCTAAAATCAGCCTTTTAAAAGTGACTCAGCCTGGTCATCTTCTCATTAAGCAAGCGTTAAGAATGTTTACCTATTACATCTGTCTGTTTTTGCCACTTTCTTCCAAAATTGTTGGTGACTCCCTATTAATTATAGTTTAAAGGGAAAAAATAGCCCTTGTTTGGTTCACATCAGCTAAAACTTGTGTGACCCTGATCATCTTTCTCGCTACCACCCGGTCTCCACAGAATCAGAATGAATTTCCCTCTAAACTCTTTAATTTCTCCCTCTTCCTCTTTCTCTCGACGGCATATTTTGGGCAGTCACGACAGTTTGAATTGGCATGAGTACCACCACTTTTTTGAAGTTCAGAAGTGACTGTAGGGAGACGAAGGAAACCAACCAGAACCGTTTTCCGTTCCACGTTTCCTCGTGCATTAAAATATCCATATGCAGTTGTTTATGTAGATTTGTATGCAGTAATATGAATTTAACCTTTACTTGCATTGATTTTTACTTCGACTATTTCTTCTGACTTGAAACTTTTTTGGACTTATACCTTTTAAACCTTCAAAACCAGGGGTTAACAGTATATCTGGAGGTTTTTTTTTTACGTAAATAATTACAAATTAAGTATTAAAAAATTATACAAATATAATGTAATGACGATTATTTTAATAATTATTAATATTAATTATTTTATCACTCAAATTATGCTGATAATATAATTTTTAGTTGAATTAATGAAAAAGAAATAAATTATATTTGGCAATATTACTTAAATACTTTAAAAATATATATATCATTATAAACCGTAATGAAGAAGTAGTGTTTTCAGGCTTTTGGACCCCACTGTAAGTGTCACCATCTTGTCATCTTTTCCTGTTTTTACTTCATTTCTTTTCCCCTTTAAAAAAAAAAAAGTAAATACCTTATAGTATTTGATACTAATTCAGTATCTCATGTCCTAAAGAGTTTTAGAGTTGTTTTCATTTGAGCAGCACGGAGCACATGTGTAACGGGAGCACGCGTCTGTGTGTTTCAATCGGGTCTGTTGTATGGAGGCGAGGAGACCCCTAGTGGTCACACAAACTAACCTGCTGCACCACTGCCCCCAGATTTCTCTCAAAACACATAGATTGCATCTGTCCATTCAGCACATTTATCAAGACCAACAAAGACTTTTAATAGTTAATGTTAAACAAAAAAATCAATAAAATGACACGTCCGCTGAGGATGCTAACTGTGAAAGGCACCATTGTCTTCAGTCATATTTCTCGATATATTCACTAAAATGACCTTTCAGGCCTACAACACTAACAATGCCTTATGATTTTACAGCAACATATCCATCATTGAATCTCTTAACGTTCTATAATAATACTTAAAAATTGTGTGTGCAGGCTGCACTCGCAGAGAGCAGTCTTGGTCTTCTGAACAGCCCCACCCTGATGAGCAACAGCACAGGTGCGAGCCTCAACATGCTGCACATCGGCCACGATGATGTCAGCAGCACTGTTGAACAAGTCAACAGTAACGGTAGCTGCAGCCCTGGCCTCTCTCCGCAGCAGTATGGGTAAGACTAGCCAACTCACTGCCAGCTGGTTGCTAGTTCCTTGATATGTAGTGTACTACTTAATTTATTACCGAATAAAGCAATAACATAACGTTAAAGTGTGTTTTTTAGTTTTTATGAAATAACAGCAATGAAACAATAAATGCATTCAATTTTTAATACACACAGTTCCAAAGTTTGGAATTTTTTTGTTTGGCTGCTGATTTTGTTGTTGTTGTGGAAACTGTTATGCATTCTTCAGGATTCTTCATTTAATAGAAAGTTCAAAGGAGCAACATTTATTTGAAATAGAAATCTGTTACAATTAATGTCTGAACTTTTCATCCATTTAATGCATGCAATAATAATCACAATAAACAATATATACATAGTATATCAATTAATAATGCTCTCTCTCTCTCTCATATATATATATATATATATATATTAGGGCTGTCAAAAGATTAATCGCATCCAAAATAAAAGTTTGTGTTTACATAATATATGTGTGTGTACTCTGTTAATTATTATTTATATATAAATACACACACATGCATGTATATATTTAAGAAATATTTGCATGTATATACTGTATATACATTTATATAATCTATAATATATATATAAATATAAATGTTTTATATATAAAAATAATATTTTTTTCTTAAATATATACATGCTTGTGTGTGTATTTATATATAAATAATAATTAACAGAGTACACACACATATATTATGTAAACACAAACTTTTATTTTGGATGCGATTAATCTTTTGACAGCCCTAATATATATATAGATATAAATGTATGTGTATGTGAAATTGATTAATCGTGATAAATACACACTCATTCATGTATATATTTAATAAATATTTACATGTATATACTATATATAAATATAAATTTATATATAAATATAACTAATTTTTCTTAACTTTATACATGTATGTGTGTATTGTTATATACATAATAATTATACAGTACACACATTTTATGTAAACACATGATTAATCACAATTAATTGATTTGACAGCACTATATATAGAGTATACAGTATATATATATATATATATATATATATATATATATATATATATATATATATATATATATATATATATATATATATATATATATATATATATATATATATATACACACTTATATTCTTCCTTAATTAAATCTTATATTATATTACTAATTATAGAATAGTGTATACATTTAAAACATCTACATTTTAAAGCAGTTGAAAAAGTGACATGTTTAAAAAGTGCTGCACATTTAAAGGTTTATCTCTCATTTGATTTATCTTGCTTCTATAATCTAAGACTGACGTATTGCGTGTTATTTTTCTTTCAGACACCAAATCCATGTGAAAGAGGAGCCAGCTGAGATGGAGGAGGACAGCAGACCTGTGTCCCTCATGGCAGCTGTCACTCAAAACCTGAGCATGCCTGGTGACGAGCGTGACATGGAGGACGAGCTTCCCACGGAAGAGCTGGAGTAAGAGGAAGGGTTGTTGGAGGCGGAGCTCACCGGCCCGACCACTCCCTGATATTCAAGATTTTCAAGATCAAGTGAGAAAACAAAGATACAAAACCAACTACAACTTCAAAAACCAAAACAGGGTTAGACCTCATCTGTTCACAATGCAAAAACACAACATGTTTTTCCCCCCTCGATTTTTTTGTTTCCTCAGTCAGTACCCTCGAAAAGGCCCTTTGAGCAAGCTCCAAGTGCGTTTGTCCTCCTGTGTGTGAAACATGGTCTGATAAAAGAATGGACCAGCGTATCTAAAGCTACTGAGGGAAACCTGACGTCAGTATACACGCTTAGTCATTTTTTTCCCCAGAAGTCACTCGAGGTTTCTCTATTTTAAGTCTTTTTAAGCTTTAATTTGTATGTTCTTTGGGCCTGAGAACACTGCTTTTCTATGGGATAAATACACAGCGGTGATTTACCTCAGAAAGATGTTCACATGCCTGAAAAGAGAGGAAAAAGATGACAAACACACATCTTCAGAATGACTTCTGCTTTCAACCGGATTTTTGTACTTGTTTAAAGGGGATGCTGTAAGACTCAGTAGCTTTGCGGTCACACAGATAAGTTCACCACTCTTGACAAAGGCAAAGACTGAAACGAAACAAGCTGAAAGACTGGCAACGGCATCCCTGGCCACCTGACCAACCTTTTGTTTCTTTTTTTTGTTCGTCTCCCTTACATGACTGGACTGGAGAAACAGGGGAAACGTTCTGTCTCGAGGCAGTGTTAGCCTCCGATCAGACGGCGAATGCTTGTGCTGTCCTTATCTTTATCTGATGGTATCCACAAGAATCTGCCAGAACGTGCTTTTCCCCCCTCACTCTTTGTCAGACTAAACATAGAAAATGTTGCTACCCCCAAAAAAGGCATATTTCAGGAAAAGGAACTTTTTGCTGTTGTTCTCCTGTGGTGCTGTTATGACAGCCAGACTGACACGAGGCTTGTGGAGGACCGGCTCAGAGACTTTATTGACTGTATTGTTGATTAATATGTGTGCAGTAGCTTTCGATTTCGTTTTACTTTCATAGTCGTTTATTTCTAAAGGATCAACATTTTTCATTGTGATGTAATTCAACTATTATATGTCTTCTGTTAATGATTGTTTTGTTTTGTTTTCAATTCTCTCATCATTCCTAAAAGGGGTTACGTTTGGGAGAGAAGTTCCAAAATCCTTATTCTACAAACTCCACCCTGCAAAAAAATAGTCCAAAACGTATCCTAGCGTTAGATCACAAGGAAAGAGGATAGCACTTAGCGTTAAGTGAAACTTCCGAAACAGAACCACAGATGAAATCTAACGTTAAATAGCAACAAAACCACTCGAACATTTCTATAGCAGAGAGAAGCTGAAACTAAAGAGGTGGAATACGCATTGCAGGGCTCCCTGTAAGATCCTGAAAAACTTTACAGGCACTCATATCTCTTTTTTTTTTTCACAAATTTGCTTCATTTATTTCCACATTTTAATTTTCCCAGATTCGCAGCATTTCCTTTGTTCGTTTCAGAATATTCTGTAGTAGGCAGTTGATATCAGCTGCGATACAAAGTATTGCTTTAACGTAAAAGATAACACGGTCACAGAATACCTCAGACCACAGTGTTTGCCCCCTCTCGCTGTTATTGCGAAGGGGATTTGTACTGTGGCTAACCAATATAGTGACTCTCTCATTATCAGTTCAAAGTTCTATAGCTACTAGAAATATAAAAGTTATTTGCAATTCACTGTGTGAGTAGAAAGTGTCTGATTAGCATGTGAGCTTTTGCTTTCACTGAACTATTAAAAAAAACCAACCTTTTCTCAGTAGTGCCATGCCAAATTTCGAGGTTTAATTTAATATATGTTGCTTTTTTTTGTTGCTTTTTTTCCCCATTTTGCTTTCGTTACAGGTAACCAAAGAGATATTTAGTAAACCAAAAAAAAAAAAAAAAACTCTTTTTTTTATTTATCATTTCTTCTTCCTAAAGAACTGGCCAAAAGAACACAAACCCGTCATTTGAATATTTAATTTTTTCCTTTTCATTTTTTGACTTACACTACAGAGCATTCCAAAAACCAAAGTGTAAAATGCAAATGCTTTTTTTATTTTTTATTGTTGTTCAAAAAAAAGGAGAGAACTGTTTTAATATAAGTTAACCTGATGAGTTCTTAACACTACATATGTTTAAAGGCCAAAAAACAAACCGAAAAGGACACAAAAAGCAAAAAAAGCAGTATTAACAAGCCTCTTGCAGTTCCTTAGTTAATGTACAAAGCACTTACGATCTGAGAAAGGAAGCTCTCTACCCCATCTTGTGCTCAGGCGATTGCAGTGTTGAGAACGCAGTCTTCACCGTCTAAGATTGCAAAGGACTTTACATGCAAAAGGCACTTGAATAACAGTTGATGTACTTTGTGACACTAGAAGCCAGCAGCAGTTTCTCAGCATTATGGTTTACTTCAATTACCAGTATAAAAGGCAGTTCAACGAATACCAAAAAAGCAGGCGAGCACTTGTTTGTTGTGCTTACCCTGTTGAACAGTATTATTTACCACACTAATAAGGGATGGCTGATAGGGACTCGGATCGTTTCAAACACAACAGGAAACATTTTAAGGACTGTTCAAGTTATTATTTTCCACTTTTTCTTTCTAACATACCTGGTCACGCGCGACCTTTGTATTCATTTCATGCACACCTTCGAAACACCTTCAAAGAAATAAAACCAAAAATAATGCTACCTCCTTTTGAAAACGATTCACAAAATAGATAGGCCAATGAAAGTCACCTATAGTCATTCAAAAGGTGTAAATTCTTTCTAGTTTTTCATTCATCCACGAAATAAATAACAAAACCACACACACACATTGACGGAAAAACCAAAATAAGATTCTTGTTGCATAGCTGTAAACGGAGCTTGTCGATTCCTCTCGATTCCAAATTCATTAGCATGAATGGAAACAAATAAATGAGACACAACAGAAAAAAAAAAACGACTACCTCTCCACCCCCTCCCGAAAAAAGAAAAAAAATGCTGAGTCCTGTTAAGTATGAAGCATTAAGTGGTCAACATATTTAAAAGGGTCTACTCCAAATCACATATTCCCCACTTTAAGTGATCTATTAGCATAGTGTCTATGTACAGGTCCTCTGTGCGGAGGCTTAATTGTGTGTTCTAATTCCGCATGCATAATGAGAGGCCAGGCCAATGAGAGCCATCGAGCTGGCCGGTCATTAGAGCGTACTCAATGGGCCAGTCAGTTGGGTGTCAGAAATGATGATGGGCAGAATGCATTAACGTAGGCCACTCTTGCACGGACCCCGCTTCCCAATTAATGCAAAGTGTAGCTTCGTGACGGCTGTGGAAAAAATAGCACACACACACACACACACCCCATCCCAGAGAGATCATCTTGCTCCTAGTAAAATGGGCCTTTATTTTTACCGCACGACGAAACCAAAATATCCAAAGAGAACCATCGAGCTTGTGCTACAAGAACTGAGGATTGCGAAGGAATTGAAAAACTCACAAACAAATTGCTGCATTCACGAAATGGACTACAATTGTGCTTTTAAGGTACACGTGTAAACAAAGCTGTTTTGTAAGATGTGGACTGAAACACATTGGTGGTGATCGCCATGACTCCTTGGTTTATTTTACGCGCGTTGTAACGATGTATTATTGTATATTACCGTTCGGCTTAGCTCTCAAGGGCATTCCCTCTTTTTCGTGTGTTCATTTACTTGTTTTCTTTTCGCTTTTATTTTTCCGCACCTGTTTTTTAGCTATTGTAAAGTTTTGAGCTCAGAATTCCTATACTGTATTGCTTATGCTGAAGTGTATGTATTTATCATATTATGTGCTGCAGGTATCATGGTTAAATTTTGTTTTCCCTTCTTTTTTTGTTTGTTTTTCTGTCATAAAACGTCTGGGACGATGATTTTTTTTTTTTTCTTTAGTTTTTTTGTGTGTATTATCTCTCGAAAAAAGACAGATTAAGAGTTAGATAAGTGGTTTAGGTAACACACCTGTTTGTATATTTATCTTAGCTAGGTCTATTTTGATACTTTTGTCTCTGTAGTGCATTTATGCATTTTTAAGGAAAAAAGAGAGAAAACAAACTAAAAAGTTGAACTCATTGTGTAATGATACCTCAGAAGGACTTTTCTCAGAAGACAGGACCAAAACTTCAGAAAAAAAAACGTAGAAAAATTGTGTAGCCCTCTCTTGCTTATAAGAAAGAGCAACTTTAAGGTGTTTTTTTATTATTGGTCCTTTAGGTGCCAATATGTGTACAGACTCCCTTTAAAGTCAACTCCTATTTACCATGAGCACTCAAAGCTGTCTCTCATAAGGCAATAGCGCTCCAGATTTGTACAGAAAGACTCTGAGAAAGTGCACGGATTGGCTCTTGAGAGCGTCCTTATGTTTTCAGACTTTTCTGCACACTCATGGCACTAAAATGGGACCATGAAGTCATGCAGGCTATTTTCGACCACTGTTTGCCATTCGCTGTGAACTTGGTGTGGCTTTTCCACAGTAGCATACCAAATAAGATTGTGAAAAGGCTTTTAGAAATGCAGTTCATCTTCAGTGACCACCAAAGGGATTGTGGGTAGACGTTTGTATTCCAAATTGATCAAGTCTGCCACAACTGTAACCAAACAATTGTGTGACGAAGGTGACGGCGGTATTTTACATTTCACGGTTATCCACTCTACAACCCAGAGCTCCATTGCCCGGTTATGAATAGCTTTGAGCTGCCGCTCTCTAAGTAAAGGACCCCTGCAGGGGAGCTTTTGCCTGATGGTATTAACTTCTTCGGCCAATCAAATGGAACTACCACTTCGACTCTCCTCTCATTGTATTTTTACGAATGTGTGTACATTTTCAGCAGTGACTTCTATGTACTTTAGTTTCATTTTAACTTGTTTACTTCCTTATTATTATTTTTTTTACATTTGTTTTGCTTTTTCAGATGAGACTTGGGGGAAGAATATGTGGTGGCTTTTGAAATGGTATAGAAAATTTAAAAAAAGGCAACTAGCCATCCACCTTTGTCATTCTAACCCCCGGTGACCATGTTTATGCCAGTCACTGCCGTTTTTCTTCATGCTGTATAAAAAAAACACATATATCTGTGTATTTGTAACCTGAATCTTCTTGTGTCTGTTCATGCAGACAATAAAAAACTGTACAGTAGGTCTAGTTGCATGTAATCTGTACTAATTATTGACAATGGCATTATAAAATGCAATAAAAATACTTATTACACTGTCTTAGGCTGTGCATTGTAATTTCCTTTCTACTTTTTTTATTAACACTAAAATTAACATATTAATGTGGTTTTGTAAATAACCCTCTTATTCATGAAGGAAGTCACAAAGGAATTTTGTTTTCTTAGCCATTCATCGTTTTTATGTCTATAATTCATATCCCCATTGCTGTTCACTACGTTCACATTAAAGGGATCATTCACCCAAAAAATTTAAATTCTGTCATTTACTTACCCTCAAGTTGTTCCAAACCTGTGTAATTAAGTATAAATAAGATATTTTGAAGAAAAAAATACTTTGACTTTAGGATGAGTAAATGATTTTTGGGTGAACTATTTATCCATTTAAGTATTATTATTATTTATGAATGACTAATTATCCACAGTTTTGTTTATTGAAAATATCCTTTTTTCTTTGAAATAGTTTTTTAAAAAAAACCTTAAAGGAAATTCAATGAATAATATTCTATTTGATTCGTTATGTTCAGTACAGTAGACTGACACATTTGCATTTATGGAAAGAAAATTGCAACAAAAATGAATACAAATAAAATGAATAAAAGTGTTCCTTAATCTACCAAAAATATCTGACTAAATGACAGAGGTAGGTATTCTGAATGTACAGCCATTTTGCATTTATTGTATAAATGTCACAAATAAAAAAACACAATGACATAACTAGGACAGCCATAAAAATGACAGGAAAGGGTCAAAGGTGATCACCCATGGGGGTTTAGATGTACCTCATGCACTAATTGGTTCAAAATGTCTTTTTTTCATCATGCATCAGAGACTTAATATATAATTCACTTTAAAACATGCAAACATCCTTGCAATAAGACAAGAGGTTGTGTGGCTCTGCTGGAGCTTGAGCTTGTGCGTGTGGTGTTTCTAAAACGCACAAACACACACACCGACACAGCTACCAAAAGTAGTCCATTGTGTGAGGTGTAGAAAATGTGCTCTCGATTAAGAGCAAGCAAGGGAGGTGGCTTCCCCTAAATCATGCAAAATGCATGTGACACGGGTCACAAAGTGGGTGATTGAACCAGAAAGCAGGGGCCTCAACTTCAAGGAAGTGGAATGTCTACAGAGCACTTGCCTTTCCAACTAACTTAGGAATAGGAACATCATGGCCCAGTCCATTTGATAATACATGCTGAGTAATAGGCTAATGTTTGCAATTACCTCTTTGTGTTATAGCATTCAGCTAATCGCTAGGTTATATAATGTATTGCACATATTTAATCCGAGCACAAACCTTCTCTCACTCTCTTTAAATTCTGTCGAGTAAGCTGCTAGCGGGATGTGTGAATACAGTAATGGATACAATCATAGAAGATTTGTGAGGCATCAATCACATGTCAACAATGCATCTTTTCTGCATTGCTCTGTTTTTTAAAAGTGACCATAAATATTGCTATAGTCTTTACTTTTGTAATACTTTTTTTATTGGAAATTTTTTTGTGTGTGTGTGTGCTTCATAAGAACATCTGGGGCCTGTACCATGATGGTAGTTTAACAAACTCAGGGTTACAGGATCAGTTTTGAGTTGACAAAACCAAACCAATCTATTAGGCTTTGTCGGTCCCATGATGCTGATCATCAGCTTTCTCTGTCAACTCAGGATTTGATCGTGAGTTTAGGAGTTCAGCTGTGACATCAGTATAGTGAACAGCCAATCACATGCTGTGGTGGATCAGTGAAACTGAGATTCACTTCTCACGGCACCATTCACTTCCCTCTTCTGCAGAATATTACGTGATAGCAAAATATTACGAATTTAAACAAATTTACAAAGCAAGAAGGGCTGTCCGTGAAAGAGTACAACTTAAAGAAAAGTCGTATACGTCAATGCAAGTAAAAGTTATGAAGTTAGTTTAGTTGATATATAGAGAAAATTGAACATTTAAGCTCACATGCAGCAATTTTTTATAGCTTTATTTATTGATTTTAAAACTTATTTGTAAGTGCCTATTAATGATTGATTAACTAAAATGATACACGTATAACTGATTAAGGGTATAATATTTACATAAATGATATATAAATCATTCGAAATGATTATCACTATAAATAAGCATTGTTAAAAGCCAGACGCTTTAGTCTTTAAAAACCATTTGATATGTAGTGACCTTTAATTTGAAGTAGAAACAGGGGGAGTGACTTTATTGCATCAGAGGTGGGTCACTTTGCTCACAGCTGATTGGTCCAATTTCAGCTTGAGCTGTTTTATCCAGAACCTAACCCGCCGTGGAGCGTAAGTTACTATGGAGATGAACACTGCTAAAAGCCAAACCACGTTACCTAAAACCCAGGATTGGCACAAAATAAGCTTAAACATATCTGGCTAGCCAGCTAAACCGGCTTCATGGTATAAGCCAGTATAACCAGCCGACTGACAGAAATAGTCATGTGTTCAAACCCTACAGAAGTGTGTCCATGTGATGGTCTTGTTGTTGTGTTACAGGCTCTGTCCACCAGGAGGGGTAAATAAACCAGCCAAAAAACTGAATGGGACAGAATGAAAAAAAAAAGGAAAAGAAAAGGAAAATAACAGGACAGGCCCAGTCAGTGAGTCCTTTCAGTCTTCTGAGAAAATCTCTCACTGACACAGACAGGGTGGAGAGTGTTATTCCAACTCATTTAGACCAGGATCAGGTTCTCTGATTTTTTTCTTTCTTCTTCTTTTCTGACATCTCTTCGCTTCGTTTGAAATCTGCCCCGAAAGCTTATCTTTAAAACACACAGGCCTCCGGTCTGAAGACTTGTTGCTGCAATATTGAGAGAGAGAGAGAGAGAGAGAGAAGATGGAAAAATGTGTGCGCTTTTCGAGAAAGTTTTTATTTAATTTAAAGTATTTTGAGATTCTCTCCCAGAGTTTGACTGGAAGGAAACACTGGTCGCTCAATTTGGTAAAAGTTTTGGAAAAAATAGTTGTCGTTTGTTGAAACAGCATTAAACTCTGAGTTTTAAGTCCGACTGACTCAGAAGTCTGACTGATGCTGAGTGTCAAAATACGCCATCCACTTATCCGCCTAGATAAATGATAAATCACACGCACATAAACACTCATTTAAGTCTATCCTGCACCCTCCAACGCTACATAATGAGCCTAATTAAGATGGCTCTGACAGAATACCTCAGCCCGGACCGCTGGCTTACAGAAGGACCCGGACAGGAGAACAAAGGCATCTTTGTGAGTGATTAGAAACACATTTTCATCCCTCTCTCTTTCCCCGACCGTGCCAAAATGTTCAATTCCGCTACAAACAATCAGTGTCAAACGTTTAAAATAACATCCAAGAGAAAAACACTGGTGGACATGAGTAATGCCTCTATGTTTCTTACCGTTATCTTGGAGTGGTTCTTGTAAATTAGCATTATTATAGCTACTGTAATTTATAGTTACTGTAATTCTATCGGTTTCACATGAATCACTACAAAGTATTATGGGAAGTAATTTACTTAGTCAGCGCTTCAGTTTCTCCAGGTTCCAGCAGTTGACCTAGATATGGTTATGTACAATGACCTGTAATCACGAAATGATGCATTAGCCAGGCACTTAAAGGGTTAGTTCACCCAAAAATGTAAATTCTGTCATTAATTACTCCCCCTCATTTCATTCCAGACCCGTGTGCGTATGATGTCTTTACTACCTTTTTGAGGCTTGAAAGTAGTCAGTGCATAGGCTCAATGGAGGGACAGAAAGCTCTCAGATTTTATTAAAAAGATCTTTGTGTTTCGAAGATGGACGAAAGTCTTATGGGTTTGGAACAACATGAGGTGGAGTATAGAATTTTCATTTTGGGGTAAACCAACCCTTTAAACGAATAGTTCACCAAAAAAAAAAAAGAACATTCTGTCATCATTTACTCACCCTCATGACATAGACATTTTTCTTAGGCAGAACACTGAATGTTTCAACTGTTTTTTCCATATAATGAAAGTCAATGGGGTCCAAAACAACACTGAACCCCATTGACTTTCACTGTATGGACATGAGGATGAGTAAATGACCAGAGAAATTAAGTTTTTGGCTGAACTATCCCTTTAACAGCTGATGCTTGGCCAAGCACCGTTCCACCCAATCTGGGCCACATTTAAGCATGCAAAGCATAAAATCTCATGTCTCCGTGGAACCATGCTGTAGATTAAAGCCTTGAGAACCACAGCAATCTTAGGCCATAGAGAGGAGAAACTAAGCAGAGTGGCACCTGGTAAATGTCAGGTTAATTACCAAGACAAAAACCTTGAAGGGTTGAATATCATTGACCGGTCAACAAACATTGGCAGAGGCTAATGAGTGTCTGACGCTGTCTTAGGAGTGCTGTGTTATTTGCAATGAGTGTCATCTTGGATAAAGTAGTGGGTGAGGGTGTGGACATTTCACCTTACACAGTCATCAACATTATAATTTGATTTCATCATATCAGTTTGTATGACAGATAAGTCTGCAGAATGCCGCTGTTGATGGACGTTGGATCCAATGGGAGTGTATCAAAGTGTAGCATTCCCTTTACATGTGCAAAGCATTTGCAGGAAACGGCTAAAAGAGAGAGAGGTGATGGAACCATAAACATGGAATTCAGGCCTGACGCTGACATATAAATTGGAATGCGTAAAATCATTCCTGCCCCCTGTGCAAAAAAAAAAAAAAAAAAATCTTCCCTGGCACAGATGGCACAGGGGCTTTAAACTGATTTACTCAGTTGTACATATGATTTTTATCTGTTCCGCCCAAACATGTTTAAAAGCACATTCATTGTGCCCGCAGGCTTCCATAACAACATACTGAAAAGTGCACTATGTTGACCTTTAAAACATTGTTTTTACTTGCGTATTGTATGTACCATTCATTTGTTTCATTTGAACATACATCTTTCATATGATTTACATATTAAATCTTAAATATAATTTCTCTTTTTAAAAATCTCTCTCACTCTCTCTCACGGCTATATAATAAAAAAAAATTAAAAATTAAATAAATATAAGAAAATGAAATAAAAAAAAATAAAATATGCATGTAATATACATATATAAAATAAATAATATATAACAATATGTATTACATTATACTCATAATATATAATTTCAATATACAATGTGTGTACATACATACATACATACATACATATATATACATACATATATATATATATATATATATATATATATATATATATATATATATATATATATATATATATATATATACACATACACAGTTTATAATATAATATAATTAATATAATAATATAATATAATATAATATAATATAATATAATATAATATAATATAATATAATATAATATAATATAATTAATATAATTAATATAATAATATAATATAATATATAATATAATATATAATATAATATATAATATATAATATAATATCATAAATATAATAATATAATATAATATAATAAATATAATAATATAATATAATATAATAAATATAATAATAAATATAATAAATATAATAATATAATATATTATATTAATTATATTATATTATATTATATATTATATTATATTATATTATATTATATTATATATATTATTATATTATATTATATATTATATTATATTATATTATATTATATTATATTATATTATATTATATTATATTATATTATATTATATTATATTATATTAATTATATTATATTATATTAATTATATTATATTATATTATATTATTATATTTATTATATAATTAATAAATAATATAATATAATATAATTAATATAATATAATATAATATAATATAATATAATATAATATAATATAATATAATTAATATAATAAATATAATAATATAATTAATATAATAATATAATATAATATAATATAATATAATATAATATAATATAATATAATATAATATAATATAATATATTATATTATATTATATTATATTATATTATATTATATTATATTATATTAATTATATTATATTATATTATATTATATTATTATATTTATTATATTATATTATATATTAATTATATTATATTATATTATTAATTATATTATTATATTTATTATATTATATATATATTATATTATATTATATTATATTAATTATATTAATTATATTATATTATATTATATATTAATTATATATTAATTATATTATATTATATTATATTATATTAATTATATAATATTATATCATATTATTATATTTATTATATTAAATTATATTATATTATATTATATTATATTATATTATATTATATTATATTATATTATATTATATTATATTATATTATATTATATTAATTATATTAATTATATTATATTTATTATAGATTTGTTTTGTCTATTATTATGTGGTCCTGGAGAGTGTAATTGTAGTGTACAGGCATCTCGCCTGCAGGGAGTAATCAGCCCTCAATGTCATTTCCTGTCGAAGGCTCGAGCTGAGTGCGCGCTGCTGCTGCAGAGAGTCCTGAGCGACAGTGCGCGCAGTGAAAACAACTGAAGAGCGACCTCAACAACTTTCATCATTACTGGAATTTAGGAGGATATGAGAGGGGAAAAAGCTTTTCATAGCTGTTTATTTCTTCCTTTAGTACAGTGAAGAAAAGAAAAAAAGACTTCACTTTACGATGTTTTCTGTCAAGTTTTTCGCCTCTGGGAGAGTTTGAAGACGAAGATAACTCGTTTATTCAACACTGGAGATAACTGTCGAGATTAACAATAACGGAATAACGAGTGTCAACATTAATGTAAATAATAAAGCAACTCAAAAAAATTGAAGAGAGAGAGAGATACATGAAGAGAAAGAAAAGACTTTCCCCCGCGAAACGGGACACTTGAAAGTTTGTTTTGCGCGAACACCAAAAGATGCATGACTGAAACAACACTGTTACCGAGTGACCATTGCAGGTAAGACGTTTGGACTGTTTTGCTTTACATCTGCCTCAGGTTTGTCTATTAACTGAACTGTGGACACGTTCAACAGGTTTGAGTGAGTTTTAGCAGGAGCGTGCAGAGACTCGCCACAGACAAACCACAGCATGAAAACCAACAGAGTCATGTTGTTCTGTTTGCTGCTCGTGATTCATACAAGATTATTATGATTATTCGGACTAGTGGCGTTTTTAGTAGTTACGAAGGAACTTTATCATCTCTTGAAGTAGCCTTGGCCTTCATTTAAGAAAGGTAATTAGTCATTCAACACATGACATTTTACTTCTTGAAATAGTATGTTCACCACAGGAATGCCATGGTCTGAGCATCAAAATTGGTTGTTTGTTATTATTTTGGGACATTTAGGTTTTTTGGTATCCTTTCTGGCCATGTTTATCTGCTTCATTGTGCCATTTTAGTTTCTTCTTCTTCTGCCAAGCATTATTTCCCAAGCCGCTGGTGTTTTTAAGTACTTTGGCCCACTGACATGAGCCGAACAATAGGAGGGAAAAGTGATAGTGGGAACAAGGACAGCTGTGTGTTCGCAAGCTTGAGCCTGTTTTTCATATGTGTGCTTCTTTTGCAGGGTAATTTCTAGTCGCCTGGCACCTGGCTCCAGAACAGATGTCCAAGGAGGACCACAGCCACAGTGCCAACCCACCCGAACATTCAGATGGAGCCCAACCGGACAGCCGGCCCCTGGAAACTCTCACCGACCCATGCCCAGGTACAATACACACAGCCAGCAGGTCTCTGGATGTAACGAGAATATCATTTTAAAAGTCTCCCTGAAATCAAAATTACTATTCTTTTTTTAATGTAATATTGCAGTATTTATAATAACTGATTTATCTGTGCGCATCATTATTTAATACAAATCATACACCCTTATAATCTTTAATCAAGTCACCTTTATTTATATAGCGCTTTTTACAATGCAGATTGTTTCAAAGCAGCTTCACAATGGTAACAGGAAAATAATGCAACATAATTTAATATAATAATATAGTTAAATATTTAGCAAAATCACTTCCCCTCCATCTTGCAACGACTTCTCTTTTCTGACGATTTTTCGACGTGAAGGCGGAACAACCTGTCACTCACATGAGATCACAGCAATAGCAAACCATAACCATTCAACGATCCAATCGATTCATGATGGACAAAATCAGGACCCGCCCTACATTTTTACCTGTTTGAGAAGCCATTTCATTCATGTTGACTTTAATAAGTGGATTGTTGCCGTTTGATCACATGCACAACGCGAGTGAGCTAGGCAGTATTTTAGGGCATCATAGGTACGCTTCTGACTGTTTCGAAATGTAGGTAACTTAATTACACTGCCTGAAGATACTTTTTTAAACATAATTACTAGGCAACATCTTATGTATCCTTCATGGAAATGACAATCCCAGAATGCATTGCTTTAAGCTCAGTGAAAAAATGGCAAAGTGGTAGAAATGCTGGTTGTATAATTCATTCAGTGCAACGATTAAAAACTCAGTTTTAACACAACTTTGCTAAATACAGTATATCTTTACAAATAAGTCAGGATGATAATAGTTTTCTAAAACAGAAAAGATGGTTATTTTTTTAAAGAAAAGATACATATAATACAGTAGCTGTTCTAAAACCTAGTGAGCAACCTCTTTAGGCAGTATTTGAAGGCATCATGGGCGACATAGGCAACTTAAAGGGATAGTTCACCCAAAAAAGAAATGTTTATGTTTAACTGCTTACCCCCAGGGCATCCAAGATGTAGATGTCTTTGTTTCTTCAGTAGAACACAAATTAAGATTTTTAACTCCAACCGTTGCAGTGTGATAGTCGTATAATGCATGTCAATGGGGATATTTTAGAATATGAGAGCAATGAGAGTAAAAACACATAGACATACGAATCCTTATTAAACCATGCGGCACGTGGTGACACATTGATGTCTTAAGACACGAAACGATCGTTTTTTTGCGAGAAACCGAACAGTATTTATGTTTTTATTTTTACCTCTTATCAGACGTATGTCATCTAGATTCCCAGCGCCATAACTTCCGGCGAATAAGGTCAAAATACTGGCGCGATCAAAGATATATATATATATATATATATATATATATATATATATATATATATATATATATATATATATATATATATATATATATATATATATATATATATATATATATACGTAGATGCCTCATTCGACCGATCCGCGCAGGCACTAATGAGGAATCTATGTATATATCTATGATCGCGCCGGTATTTTGCATGTATTTTGACCTTATTCGCCTTAAGTGAATGATTTACATTTTTAAATATGGATATTTTTCTTACACAAACGCATCGATTCACTTCAGAAGGCCTTTATTAACACCCCGGAGCCGCGTGGAGCACGTTATTTGACGGACAGATGCATTTTTTATGGACTTCAAAAACAGAGCAACTATTACTGCAATTATAATGCTTGGATTAGCCAGAACATTTTTAATATAACTCAGATTTTATTCGTCTGAAAGAAGAATGTCATATACACCTGAGATATGGATGACTTGAGGGTGAGTAAATCATGGGCTAATTAAAATTTTTGGGTGAACTATCCCTTTAATGCTGCTTCCAAAGAAACACTTTTTTCATGAACTCTTAAAAAATCTCATGCAGCCAAAATTCCAAAATGCTGGAGAAAATGAGAGAAATTTATATTGGACATTGTTTGTTACCGTTCAAGTGGTTTTCAAGTCTGGAGCTGTTCAGATTTTTTTTGTGTTTTTGAAGTCTCTTATGCTCACTAAAGCTGCATTTATTTAATCAGAAATCCAGTAAAAACCGTAATTTTGTGTTACAATTACAATTTTTTTTTTTTAAATATATTTAATTTAATTATTTATTGAATAAATTAATTTCTGTGATTGCAAAACTGAATCTTCAGCAGCCATTATTTCAGTCTTAAATGTCACACGATCCTTCAGAAATAATTATAATATGCTGATTTTAAACATTTCTTATTGTTAGTGTTGAAAACAGTTGAAAACTACTTTATATTTTGTGGAAACTGTGATGCATTTTTTTCAGGATTCTTGGATGAATAGAAAGTTTAAAAGAAAAGCATTTATTTGAAATAGTAAAACATTTAGAATGTTACAAAAGATTTCTGTCACTTTTGATCAATTGAATGCAAAATCTGACCCCCAACCTTTGTGTGTATATTAAAAAGATGCTAAAGAGTATTAACTAAAATCATTTGAAATAATTAAAATGTTCCACTTGCATTGGCTGTATTGAAATTCCCTTCCATTTCAGGTACAGCCTATGTGGGCAGTAGACAGCAAGGCCGCTCACTAGGTTTGGAACAGAGCTAATAAGAGTAGACACTTGTTTTTGTGCTTGGCTAGTGTAAGTCTGCAAACAGAGTTCACAGTGCTAGTGAAACGTTCAATGGTTTGAAGGCGATATACTTTGGAATCAAGCAATGCAGTGAATGGGGTTCAGCCTCAGCGAGCTTTGGTTTGTCAGTAGGGCATGGAGGGTCTCTGAATTCCAGAGGAATGGGCCACTTGGAAATGCTCTTCAGATCCTTCAGACTGTCCTATTAGCGAGGGGTCAAAGTTCCAGATTAGTCATGATGCTCTATACAAAAGGCACTTTGGAATATGCGTGACCTATGTGTGTGTGTGTGTGTGTGTGTGTGTGTGTGTACAACCAAACATGTCCATTTTTGGTCTGGGGGCCGGTGAACATGTGTATTCACACATGCACATGTGCGAACAACAAGTGGCTTTGAGCGAACCACCTCTGCAAACTGCCCCAGTCCTCTCCAGAGGAATCAGATCTGCAGGCGGAGGCCTTGTATTTACTGTGGGAGAGGGCAAGTCCTGGCCCCGTCGTCCTTTTGCACGACAGTACTGCAAAAACCAGCAAGCGTGTTGATTCCTGTGTGACTGCCACAGCCAAAATGAGGTTAAAATTAGGCTACCAGGCATATATGCCATGTGCCCAATAACCTTTAATTACATTTAGCTCTGAATTGTTCCTAAACATTTGAGGTTTTTGCCTCAACATGAAGCACACTAATTTAGACTGAGAGGAATTCTCAGCTCGCTCCGTTTAGACATTAGCTTCAGTCGCTCATCCTGGTGTTTGCATTTGTCTACATTTAAACGTTTACATTTGAATTAATGATGATATTGTTTTTTCTTTTTAAACTTTTACTGTTAAGCCCAACAGGATCTGCACTCGTAGTCTAAAGAACTCTTTGAAAACGCTTGCATGAGGCCGCCTGGTTACGAATATGGCGCCCGTCCGAGGCTGAACACTGCCTGCATTGACTGGCCTTCTTCAGCTTTAGTGGCATAGTTCTGTGTACAGGCCTGACTCACTGTGGGAGATGAACCATCCACACTAACTCGCTGCTCTCCAGAGTGCATGACTAAAGCTATTTTCGCTAGATACACAGAAGGATTTGCTATTTCGAAAATCTTGATTTTTTTTCCTTAGGTTCAGCAAAGAATTAAGGCTAAAGGCCTTTTTTGTGTAATTTGAAACTTGACAAACTGCCAACATCTCTGCTTATGCTTGAATTGAGTTATGATTTGACAGCGATGACAGAGAGCTCTGTTTGTTTTAAGATTTATGAATCCTGTAACAGTTTTTACATAAAGTGCAAATATAAGAGAACTTCATAGATGTGGGAGACTGCAAAGAGGTCAACAGATTTCTATGCTCTCCATGCATTGTGGGTTGATAAAATCATTTTGCATGATATTTAACAAAACTGTGGTCAACGATGCAGAAAGCAGTTATGTATGTATGGGGGTGGGATGTTTTTCTTTACATAAAGAAATTGTGCATCCTGATAGACAACATTCTGTACTTAAACTGTATTTTAATAATCAACTTTATAAAAAAGCCATGGTTAATTCCATCAAAGAATTACTAAATTTATCAATTGTTTCTAATGGAAAACATTATCTATGATGCTAAAATTGAAATCCATTTTAATTTTTACAAAATTCAGTTTTATTTAAAAAATATTTAACTGTCCACGTATGTGGACACCATGCAACAAAGGCGTAAAATGGGACAAAAAACCACAGATGACAATATTGAATATTGTGCTTTTATTATGTCATTTTATGCTAACAGCTCAGATATTTAAAACATTAATATTACAATATAACAACGATAAAACACATAGTGTAGGAACTATAATGCTAGTTACATATATGCGGAAACCTAATAGCAATATGGGCTGGGCTTTGCTGGCACACACTCCTCATCAGTGCGGTCACTGTCACACACACACACACTGTCCTCTGGGATATTCTCTGTTATTCTGAACTGAGTGCTTGACCTGTGCTGTCCCTGTTTGGTAGGCAAAATGCACATTTGTCTCAGTATGTCTGTGTAAAGTTGCCATTTAATGCCATATGTCATTTTTAATGGTTATTTATGTTGATATATTTGTTAAATGTCTGTTTTATTACAATATAAGACAATTCAAACCATATTTGCAATAACAGAACAGATATACTAGCAGGTTACAGAAATCAGACATTATGTAATCTGACTCCACTGTTGCATGACGACCACATAGGTGGACAGTTCGTTTTTGGTGTATAAAAATGACATTTTACTCTAAATTTTTGTTTTTAAAATACTAACATATTCATCATACTTTACTGTACATACTAAGATTTTTTTAGCTTAAATGACCTCCTTATGTAAAAGTTTTTCACAGAAATGCCTGGGGAATTTGGCACATGGCTATCGCTGTCAGCCATCTTGGATTAATGATGTCATCAAGCAATTAATATTTGGGATACAAGACAGTAGCCACTGTTAAAATATTGCTGTCCATCTACTGACACTGCCCTCAAGTGGTTTGGAGAGAATTACCAAGATAAATGAACCCTAAATGGAATTAAATTAACTGTCCCCAGATGTGGACACCATGCATGAAAGGTTAAGTTAGTACACATTCCGTAGGTTGAAGGGACAGTTTTTATTAGCATTTCTTAAAGGGTCAGTACAGCTTTAAGCTTGACATCGACTAGACGCTGATAATGGGGCAACAGGATAAGAAATCTTTGAAGTCCACTTTTACTCTCGTTTCCAAAGTTAAAATGACAAATAAATGCCTACTCCGAGAGCACTCCACAAGACATGTTTGATTATACCATCTGGATGCTCTAAATTGATCGGGGGAATGCACTTTTAAACAGCTTATTGTACACGTAAATTGCCGTTCTAAACGAATGCGTGGGACTTTCGGGGGTGGGACTTGGGCGCTGAACATGCTGATTGGTTGACTCCACGCAGCATTTTATTTCAACCGGCATTTAAAAAAAATCTTTTGCGAGGTTCGTTCTGCGTTCAGTAAATATCAGTCTTGCTCTTTGTGTTCGATGGCACCTGTTGTCTCAGCAATCGCACGGTCAATGTCCGTAATAGCTGATAATAACATACGTTGTCTTATTTTAAATAGCTTTACGAGCTTTCAGAATACGCTTTAGTATCAGTGCTTGTCTCTTTTCCGGCATTTTGTTAATTACCTCTTTAGTAAACCAATACATAACTTGCAAAAGCAGCGCTGCTTGCGTCTCCTCCATAACGTTACTTGTTATTGTTGCAGACGGTATCGCACAAAAATGATTACTGTCCGTCGGTGACTGGGAGGAGCCGTCGCGCGCAGTCCCATGTCTCTGGACTAATTTGCCTAATCTTCACGGTAGACAGACAGTAGCAGGTCTTGGGAAAAAAAAGTTCCTGGTTCAAATTGTTCCGGGTAATTTCGGTGGAAATGGGGCTATAGCTTAGAAATTGAAAAGTTCTTGCATATATTTCTTAGTTCGAGTATCAGCTCGAGGTTCAGGCTTATTTGTTTATTAATGACGTCATCAGCGACTAGTCGGCGACAACTTGACTTTCATCACATAAATGCAGACTTTAAAAAATCCCATTCCAAACCTGTAAGACTTTCGTTCATCTTTGAAACACAAATGAAGATATTTTAAATGAAATCTGAGAGATTTCTGTTCTTCCATTGACAACTACGCAACTACCACTTTGTCACATCGAAAAGTTCATAAGTAATCCATATATTGAGCGGTTTAGTCCATATTTTCTGAAGTGACTCGATCGCTTCATATGATGAACAGATTGAATTTAGGCTTTTATTCACATTTAAACATTGAACAGCGAACATAAATAGAAGCACAACCGTACAGGCTTGACGAGAACAAACCTCATTGGTTCTTGCGGAAGCTCAAACGTGCTGTGTGACACGAGAATGAACCTCATTGGTTCTCACACATCAAGCAAGCATGTTTGAGCTTCCATTTACCATAACTGATGTGTGAGTAGTTACATTTTTATGTGAATAAAAGCCTAAATTCAATCTGTTCATCATATAAAGCGATCATGTCTCTTTTTGGACTAAAAATTTTGACTAAACTTCTCAATTCATATGGAAAAGTTTTACAATCTCTTTATGAACTTTTTGAAGTTTCAAAATAGTAGTTGTGTGGACTGTCAATGGAGGGACAAAAAGCGCTCAGATTTTATTTAAAATATCTTAATTTGTGTTTAGAAGATAAATGGAAGTCTTACGGGTTTAGAACAACATGAGGGTGAGTGACTGATGACAGTTTTCATTTTTGGGTGAACTATCCCTTTAAGAACATGCCACATGTACTTGTCACTTGTGAGTGACACAGTTTATCTTTATGAACAAGGTCAACCATTTATTGTATGAACCAAGGGAAAGATATTATTAAAATACCATTTTGAGGATGAAAACAAGCATAGGTTTATATAACCCACCATTTAATTCCTTAGCTGTAACATTTTAGTGTATGTTTTATGTAGTAAAAATGTATTTGTCACAACATCCTTATTTTTTTACCTGTATGTATTTAGTGCTTCTCCTTGTTTATTATGATTGGATCCTAAAAAATTCATAACCCCATAAAAACTGGGGTTTCTTTAGTGCATCTTCAAAAAGAAAGGCATTTATACATTTTCATTTGATTGATTCTTACTGAAGCTGTCCAGTAAAACTCTCTAGTGTAAATGATATTGCCAAGTGACAGCAGTAATCTATGGTCCACTCATGACATATATATTCTATATTCTGACATACTTGAGAAGTCTTGTTCAAATGGCTTGATATTCACGGTACATAATTATTTGCAAATGCTCAGCTTGGCTTTCAAGATGTATATTTTGGCTTCTCCTGACATGTCTGGGGCAGATATCACTCGCCGGTCTCCTTTGTGTGAGAAAGATTGAGGAGATTTCATCATGTTGGAGCGTTGTGGGGTCTGTCTTTGATACCTGGCCTGATGGTTTTAAGTTGCTGTCGTGATTCTCGTGTGGCGGGGATTCGTGCAGCTTTCACTTCAGTTATAAATCTTGCTGTTAAAATGGCAAATTAGCAAGCATTGCTCAAGAACATTTGGATTTTTTGACTGAGAGGGTTCAAATGAGAGAGCAAGAGAAAGAGAGCGAGCGCAGATCAATGCTGACCTATGAGGCAACTGTTGGCCACTCACCAGTGTGTTTGAAACTTCCTGTTGCTTCGTTGGAGCCAGCAGAGGTGCGTGACTGTGCAAAAGTGAATGCGTTTTATGTTAAAGAGAACCAGGAGACATGGAATGTCACGCACGGAGATGCCAAGCCCTGAAACAGAGATACAGACCCCCCACTTTCTTCACACTGCTCTATCTCCTCACAAAAACTTTCAAGCACAAGATATAGTGCTGTTAAATCCTCCCTAAAGCCTGTTAAATACCAGACATTTTCTTTTTTAATGAGCTTACAGTGTTTTTTTCCCCCCTCCTCTATTGTACTTGCTAAATAATCTGTGAATTTGGATAAATTCCAAAACAGTTCTTTGAAGCTTTTTCCCCCAAGCGTGTGTTTTTTACTCTTGGCCAGTGTACAAGCCCAGATTAGACTCTATTGTTTTGGAGCCAAGCTTAGTGAAGACGTTACCGTAGTTATCAGCATGTCTCTTCAGAGGATCAGCCACAGACATTTGCTTAATTATTTTCTTTTTGCTTCCCTAATTACATCCCTGAGGGGTCATTGCTATAAAAATTGTGTCAAAGTCATGATGGGCTCACAAATGTGTAACAAGGGGAGCATGAATGTGGGCTTTAAATGAGGTGCTCTGCTTTAATCCATCTGAGATGCTCCACTAAGTGGCACCACCTGTTTCCTGTAGCACTCCTGTAGCAATTGCAGTGCGTTGAGTAAGGTACAGATCAATGTGAATAAATATGCAACAGTAAATTGAGTTTTTGTTTCTGGGAGCAGCATATTATATGGCTGATGGTAATTGATTCAAAGGCCTGGCAAGGCCAACCATATAGATTTGAATATACTGTAACATGATTGGTACACATTTCCAGATAGTTGAACAGCAAAAGAATATAATGTTGAGGGTCCAATGGGTGCTGATCTAGTCATCCCGGGGCTTCAGGCACCACCACCTGATTACTGTAAAAGCACAAAAATAGAGACAAAAACCAATAATAGTAGTTGTATTATTAATAATAATCATTTTACAAATATTCTATGTCTTGTCCCATGGAATTACACATGTGCACATTATAAACCAACATAATAATATAAGTAATGCTGGGCAATCGATTAATCGTGATTAATCGCATCCAAAATAAAAGTTTGTGTTTACATAATATGTGTGTGTGTACTGTGTATAATTACTATGTATATAATTAAATACACACTCCTTCATGTATATATTTAAGAAATATTTGCATGTGTATATACTGTGTATAAATATAATTTATCGTATATATAAATATTTTATATATAAATATAACATATTTTTCATATGAAACACTATGTGTGTGTATTGTTATATACATAATAATTATACACAGTACACACACATATATTATGCAAACACAAACTTTTATTTTGGATGCGATTAATCGTGATTAATCGATTGCCCAGCACTAATTATAAGTAATAATATAAATATACAATATTTCTGCTCAAATAAATTGATTACTAAGAATACTTAATATAATTATTGAACACGATTGCTAAAATAAATGCTACAAAAATGCTACAGCAATTATTTGAATTTGCATCATTGCAACCTCTAACAATTTTGTGACACTGGCAAGAAAAGTTATTGCAAAATGTCTAGCAATGTGTCTAGCATCCATGTATACAGACATCTCTAACCACATACTGCACACCTACTCAATAAAACGACAAACTTTAACTTCTGCTCGCAATTGTTGTTACTTGCACATAGGTCTTATGAAAGCACAAATTCCACTTTAACACACATAACTTACTGCAGCTCCCAGCATGTATTGTTACATTTCACATGTTGCATAATGATTTTAGAGAGAGCAATCTCAATTATTATGCAGACATGATACAACACATTAGGAATCTGTCCTTGATGACTTGTTTTTGCCTTCTATATTTGCATTTTAAGATTAAATCTGGTGTTTAGCACCTTCTTTTCTCAAAGTGATCTCAAAGTACACCAGTTGGGAATTTAAGGAACGCAGCCTGCAGCGTAGTTTGATTCTGTAGCCCTTCAATTCCCAAATCGGTATCCCTCTGTTCTCTGTGCCCCGTGGCCAGCACATTGTTCCAGATGCCTGCTGTGCTACAGCGGACCCTGTCTGCCAAACCTGAAGCCGATGATAATATTAGCCTACAGCTGCATAAAATCGACCTCATTTTTATGCCTTTCATTTCATCTGTTCTTTTTTCTTTTACCTCTCCCCCTTGTTTTTCCCATCCTCGCACTGTGCTAGCATAATATCACCCTCTGTGGATTTTAAAGAGTGATGGTTTTAATTAGTCAGGGTAATGACAAGTAATTAACTCCCAACACAAGTGGCCGGTGCACTGCTCCTTCAGGCCCGCCTCTGAGATTGCCTGATATTTAACAGTTACGCCAATATATTTTTCTCCAGGCATACACTGAATAGTGAAGTTGCGAGTTTTACACTTCAAGTCTGCAAATTATCTCTAGAATGAAAGGGATGTTATTTTCACTGGCACACAAGAGAAAGTACTTTTCAAATGGTGTAATCTCTTGTATTCTATTAAAAACTGAATTTACAGTCATCACTGTTAGGGGAGGTCTCGTCGAGTCAAAGGAGAAGTTCTGGATCGCAGAGTTGGAGAAAGTTCTAATTCAAGCATGTCTCTTGCCTAGTCTTCAGTTCAGCTATTCCACTGAGACGCATGGGGGTGTGAAATATCTCTAAGTCTCTCTCTCTCTTTCTCTTTTGTCTCTTTCTTCTGAAAGAGCATTAGTAGGGGTTGCTGAGGACAGAGCAACTCTACCACAAAATAAAGAAAGGCTGGGGCTTGAGGGTTGAGAGTATTTCAAAGTGTCCCTGTAAAGCCACATGGCTGCTCAGTCTCTAATACCAGGCCTCATACCTGACTGCTCGAAGATTATAGAAAGTCTCAGTGTGCGCTCCCAGACCTCAGGAGTAAATAAGGCAACGCCACAGAAAGGAGAGAAAGAGATGGAGAGCTTCGAGGTTGAGAGAGTGACTCAGAATCAGCCGTGTATGAGTGTCTTGGCCTATTAACCAGCGGATGTTATACACGCCCGCAAAACATTGGTCATTCTGCTCGGTTCAGGTGAAGTGTGTCTTTTTATTTGGATGGTGAAATCATTCTGTCCCAGTTTAATATTCAGAGGAAACTGTTTATAGGTTGATGTCCCCAAAAAGTGTAACATTTTGTGGTTCATCCAGACTGTGATTTTGGGATGTGGCTTTTTGAAATTGTCATTATTTTGCAATTCTGTTTAGTGACGCTCTTGGTGCAGAAACAACACACTTTTAATGGGATAGTTCATGAATCATATTCACACCTTTAATGTTGTTCCAAACCTGTATAACTTCTTTCTGTGAAAGATATTTTGAGGGGAAAACAGCAAACAAACAAAATAATAAAACAGTTAAAAAACTTCATAAAACTTTGACAAAACAGTTCAAACATGATTCAAAACGGGGGAAAAAAAGACCAGTTTGTCATGAATGTCATTTTTCAGCGAACTAGCCATTTAAGGAATAATCACGTGTGCCAATGTAATACAGAATATCGCTGTGAAACTTGCACCAATAGGATGTCGATGTACATTTTCCAAGCAGTCTTTACCACAAGACACCTCATTCCTCCTGTTGTCGTGGGAAAAGTGCTATAAAATTTAGGTGGGCCCTTTCCCCCCACAACAGCAAACATTACATGTAGCGCAATGCCTTTAATGCCATAAAGTCTTTATGACTATTACTCACATACTATATTTTTATTCCTATGTTCTTGCGTTGTTTACTGGGAAATGCATGAGCCCTGTTTACAAGTCAAGTAAAATTTCCACAAATTTTCTGCCTCTAGGGTCCACACACGTTGCGTGTACAAGTAATGTCCTATACACACCATAACCAATCACATTTAGCATTTTTTTTATGTAGTTGGCCGGCTCAAAACAACTTGCGTGTCTAAAGCACTAGATCGTTAACCCAGAGATCTGATTTAGAAAGGCTTTTGCAAACGTGGCGTAATTGCTGAGATCATTAAGAGCAGGTTCTTGAAATTCCTCATTGCTTCAGCCACATAATGTGGAAGGCTTAGCTGAAACTATGATGCCTGCACTGTAAATCTCCCCTGCCCGCTGTACGGCTTGATTATGATGAGGAATTAAAGCTCTGCCTTTGATAACGGCTGGGTTCCAGTTGCTAATGCTCAGTGATCCACAGCAATGGGAGAACAGAAGGAGCTGACGCACGCTTCAGTGCCACAGAGGTATAAAGGCAGACCTCTGTTCAGCAGCATTACCGAGGCAGGCTTCAGTGGTCTGTGTTTTAAAGCTAAAATGGTTCATAAACGTGATCCCTGTCTGTCCACAGCCCCAGCTCTGCTCTCACACTCACCCACAACAGCTTATAAACTCTCTGAACCCTGCAGGTTTCACTCTCTCGCTTTTCTCTTTCTGTCTATGTATTGCTGTCCTCTAATAAACTGAACATCTTTCTGGAATACTTTGATTCTGATCACAGAATCAATAATTCACTTAATCACAGCATTCCATGGTCAAATATGTTTGTATAATGCTAAACTTCTGAACTGTATGATAGACTTTCTTATTACGCTGTGGTCTCTTTTTTTTCTCCCTCAGAACTCAAATAAGTGTATTTATTTTAATGTCTATATTCTATTATTTTATTTAATTATTTTGTATTTATTTATTTAATCTTATATATCGCATTTACGTTGTCACCCTTTTGATCATCTGTCTGTAAATAGATTATACAGTATGTATATTGATGTTATATTTTAGTCACTTCTGAGAGAAATCATTAAATATGTATTACAAATGTGTTTTTCTCAAAGTTCTCGCTTTTTAGGCTCACAAGTTCTCTGCTGTGGTTAGAGGTTAATTTTTGCGACTTTTGCTGCTGTTATTGTGACTTTTTCTGCTCTGTCAGCAGCTGCTTCCAGATGTGAACTTACCAATTCCAGCTCCTTTATTACTACACAGCACAGGATATAAGGCCTTGGGGTCTGCACAGCACCACAGGATGCATTCAGACCTCAGCAGGCAAAGCGTCAGGGGATATTTCTGCTGCTAGCATGAAGTGTTGCAAACACTTTTATTTGTCATTGAGGTTGAGGAGGTGAAAAGGTTTCTGTGAGCCATGAGCTCAGACCCTGACAATTTGTCTGTTGTTGGAGTTTTGGTTGATGAAATGGACGCCCCTCATAAGTCGTCTTGGTTTTCTTGCTCGGAGGTGAAATAGTTTAGTAGAGAAAATAAATAAGGCCATCTGGTTACGATGCTGTCAGCAGCCAGATCTGTCTGTTCTGATAGGTCAAGATTTCTATCACTCAAATTCTCTTTTATTTATTTCTTTCTTTTTCTGGCTCTCTTTCTTATGGAAGCCCATTTCCGCCACTAAATAAAAAAATAAAAGGGGTAATTGCGACCTTTTATTCTCACAATTGCGAGTTATAAAGTCAGAATTCTGACTGAGGAAAAAAAAACTGAATTGTGACTTTATATCACGCAATTGCGAGTTTATATCTCAGAATTCTGACTTTATGTCACGCAATTGCGAGTTTATATCTCAGAATTCGGACTTTATAACTCGCAATTGTGAGAAAAAAAGTCGCAATTACTCTTTATTTTTTTATTTAGTGGCGGAAACGGGCTTCCAAACTTTCTTACTAAGGAACTTTTATTTTATTTTCAAAAACTACACATGCAAAATGACATCTTTTTAAAACCGACTCGTCTGTGGGTTGCCTGAAAAACTAGTCGACTAATTGGTCTTATTTGGTTGGACTTGGGTTTACAATGCATTGGTCAAAGACGTCCATTTTAATGCTGCAACTGCAGTGCTTTAAATTAGATGATACACTTTTCTGAGAGGGTTTTACCATGCAAACTGCCTAATAGTCATTCATTGGAGAACTAATTGACTAATCTGCCATCTTGACAAGACATCTGGACCCTGCTAAGGTCATTTCTATAAAAAAAGTGAACCGCTGGTCCACAAAATGACAAGATAAGGAAAAAGGAATACAAATCCTTCAACACAAAAAAAAGGTAGAAACTGGAGCCGGCCAAGATAAAAGGTAGAGAGTCACTAAAGGAAATAAACAGAGAGCAGTGGACTGATGTTCCACGGGAGATGCTGTGTGTTTATCAGACAGCCAGTAAAGCCCAGCTGGCTTCCATTTGGGTAGGTATGGGACAGAGGCCAGGAAGGAGCAGAGCTCAGTTGTACTCAGCACAGCTAAACACAGCGCTTCTCCTCGCTAAGACCCAGTCCTGACCCTCTTTGATGTCACGCTGCTCTAGCCTTCTCAGACAGTCCTGTATAATTACCAGGCCACATAATAAGACCACTTGGCTCCAGCGCTAACTTATAAAACACGCACACACAAACACATGCTGCTGACCGCATGAATGCGCTTTCACGGATACGTGGGCACAGCACACCAACTGATGATCTAGCAAAATAGCTGATGCAAATATAAACACAAACTGAGCATCCACATTGTGGATGTTGCGTCAAGACTTTAGAAATGGATCTGAAAGCAGTGCTTTGTGTAATCTCTTTGTAACTTTTATTTTCTTTCTCTCTCCTCCGTGTTTGTGTTTTTTGGCCTCAGAAGGGAATGAAACCGGTGAGCAGACAGCACAGAATTCAAACACTCCACCCATGGAAAAGACAGGAGACGTGGAGAATGGCAACAACAACAACAGCCTGTCCCAACCAGACCTCACCAGCACTCCTGGCAAAAGCATAATATGTAAGCATGAAACAATTGGACTACGTTACCCAGCAGCCCTTCACAGTTTGTTTGTGCTTGGTATATCTGTTGCGTTATGGAAACAGATGAAATGATGAGGAAATTAGGACTTATGACACTGGCCAGAAGGGACAGAGGTCTCTTGAACTTAGGGTTGTCAGTGAAATTAATGTTATCTGATTGTAGAGTGGTTCTTGCTCGAGACTCGCTGTTCAACTCAATAAAAATAATCTCAAAGGCCACCTTTTTTCGCTGCCGGCAGATTATCGTAAGAATCATAATAAGCATGAACACTTTCTTCACCTATCCTTAACTTTGGAGATTTGATGGAGGTTATCCTGACTTTGAGAGAATGTTTACAATGATTTTTAAAAAGATTCTTGAATGAAAAAACAGATTTGAACTCTTCTTAAGTTTTGTCTAGAGCAATCTTAAGAAAAAAGATTTTTAAAAAATCTTTAATTTTTCTCAAAAAAGAAAATTACTTATATAAGAGCTTTAGCACAATATGTTCGTGCAAGTACACTATCTTCAGGGCCGTGGCTCTGACTGATCATAAAATCCTGAGCAATGAATGTTCTGGAGATGAAGGAGGGATGCGTGTACCGAGGTGTGTGTAGATGTAGACTGGGTGTGTACTAGTCAGTAGGCTGTGACTAAGTCCTCTGACTAAGGGGTAGATTGTGGATATGTCCTGTCATTGAGTCACACCAGTACCAGTCCCCTCTGGGACAGCATAGCCACCCATAACCTAAAATAACTGCAAACACATAATGAGCACACTGACTATTCACACACTCAGCTGTGTCTGAGTTTATCTACAGCTCAGTGTATTCAATAAATCCATAATACAGTACAGTACAAAAAATGCCGGGTTTAACAAATATTGCTGTAAGATCCCAGACATAGATTCACTTTGGCAGGACAATGGCAGAGGCTCTCCTCACGTCAGCTGAAGGTGGTTAAGAGGTGCGTGAAATGGCCCATACTTGCTTTATTTAACAACTGAGATTTTATATTTTTGGATGTAGCTGCTATTGTTGTGATGTTGCCTTGGCAACAGTGCCAGGTGAATTATAGCACTGTGCTTTTGGCAGTCAGCGCCTGCTTTCTTACTGCCCTCCAAAGCATATATTGGTGATAGTGTTACATGGTCTTTCAGCTTACATTTCATATTAAACATGGGCTTTTTGATTTGTATGATGTCAATTTATTTGAAGTATAATAGGGCTGAGTGGTATGTACCAGCATGGATGGTGCAAAAATATACAGCAAAACATGTCCCAAAACAAGTCAAAGTGAGGAAGAATTTGTTCTTAAGAGGTGTTGAAAGAGCATTTTCTTAAATGGATCTCTGATAAACTGCCGACAGTGTCGGAGTGGCGTAAAGTGATATTTGATTTTCTTTCATTGCAATATATTACCTGCTGGTCAAAAGGGAAATTGATATGTTTTATTAGACATGGATCCCTTTTTAAATTTTTTTAGTATGCCAGGATTTCACGTATACCTTTTTGCAAAACCTTGGCAGGCCAACATGAACCTAAATTTATTTTATTTTGTATTTTTATTTTTATGATAGTGTTTATAATTTATGTTGGTATGTACTTGTAATATGTGGTCACTGTTCTAATGTTTTATGTTAAAATTATTAATATTAATAATAATAATAATAATAATAATAATAATAATAATAAAATCCATGTGTTGGATTTTAATTTTGTTGCTTGCATTACCGTTCAAAATTTTGGACTTGGTAAGATTTTTTTAAAGGTCTCTTGTGCTTACCAAGGCTGCATTTATTTGATAAAAAATACAGTTAAACAGTAATATTGTGAAATATTATTACAATATAATAATACAAATGTATATATATTTTTTGACATTGTCTTTTCAGTCACTTTTTTTATAAATTTAATGCATCCATGCAAAATAAAACATACTTTTTTTTGTTCCCAAACCAATATTTCACATTTACATTTAAACTGTGATATAGGACGCAACATGGACATTTTGGCTATTTCCATGGATACAAGCTTCTTTAAAAGACGTCATGAAAGCCCTAACTTAGCCTCGTCATACTGGTACTTTTACCAGTTATAGCTGCGGAAAAAAGCTGACAGTGACTTCCCGTAAGTGTTATTCTATGATGGAATAAATAGATCCGCGCAGGACCCCTAACCTGTTTGCACACAGTCACAGGTTATGAGAAACTTACTGAGAGAAAGTATGCTAAGGACAGGCCCTCACTGTGTGTGTGTGGTAGTTGAGGTCGTGCTCTGGTTGTCCAGTCCGAGCCCGTGTGCTGACACATTCCAGACACCTACTGCTGTTTATTTACAGGAATAATTGTGCTGGGGCGGCTGCAACCGGTCTCTGCTGCCATTTCCTCTTTCACCTTCACCTCCTCCTAAAGACTCTTACAGCACATCTGAGCATGCAACCAGCTAGACTTTAGTCGCTTTCCACTGTCGGGCCAAACCGTTCTCTTTGCGTAAGCGTTCCATTCCGTGCCGATCAGGGCCAGCCGGTACGAATATGGTTTCATTTTCCACTGTGGGGCTGATAACTAATCCTGTATCAATAAGTGACCAATCCTGAGTGGTGACGTAACTACATGCATTCTACCAGCACGAATGCCGTGCAGTACCAGGCTCAAGTGGAAACACAACTGGAACCGTTCCTTACTGTTCTTAGAACCATTCGGCCCGATGGTGGAAAGGCAGCTTTTATCTTGCAGGAAACCAAGACACAGACTAAAAACAAAATGGGTTGCAGTGGTTGGGAGTTTGGTGACTGGAATTCTTGGGGAGACTTTGAGAGCGGAAAGGCTTGTAACATGATCTCATTGCCTCTTCACAGTCTAGCAACATTTAATTATGTTGACGTAAATTGAATGGTCTTGAAGCCATGTGTTTTTACGTCGACCATGTGTGGACATCGACTTCTCATATGGCAATGCTACTGAAAGTCTAGCTCATGTTAGCCCACTCCCACAAATCTGTCACACCTTAGTGCAGTCATAATGTGCAGGTTTAAGTGTGACAGAACAACATTACCTGTCTAAAAGTTCCTAGTAATGAGCTGTCCGGAGTGCAAAGGAGACTCTCTACAGGCTGATTCGTATAAACGCTTGGCCAGAGCATTGGGGTGTTTAAGACCCCGTGAAGACCCGGCGTTCCACGTCAGTAAGAAGAAAACATAAAAAGGAGATTATGCATCCTGCATTTCTTGGCTGTTCGTCCCCAGCACATTTTTTAAAATGTCCATAAAAATGGCAGCATTACGATTGCATAACAGAGCGGACAAAATGTTTAGCTCCATCCCAACTTTTTTTCCTTGCAAACGTGTCTCCCTCGACGTGTTTGGTTTTATTTGCAGATGGACCCGTGAGATGTGCCTATTTGGGACTCGTAAAATGTTAAACACTATTGCATCATCAGGTTTATAAGGAGTGCGCAATCCTTTATGGATCCATGTGTGCTTTGAGGCTGGCGGTTGCTTATTTATCTTTTCTCTTTATTGATTTATTTTTTTTGCATATATCTAAAATTTCTGCTTCTTTCTCGAAAGGTGATGTAGCAAGTTTAATGTTTTGCTGACAAGCAGAAATCAATGACTTTTGTTGAACACAGAAGTGTGACGATTTAGCCAGGTCCAAATGCTCCAGCTCAGGGCGATGATGTCATGGATGTTGCAAGCGTGTCTAGACTGAATGCCTTCGACAGGCTGTGAGAGTGCAGAAAGGGCTGTTAAATTCACTTTCCTACTCTAGATCTGTGTCTAGTGTGAGTGAGAAATGAAAAAGAGAGTGAGAACATGGGTTCAGGTTCAGAGTCTGTTTTGATGTAAGTGTAGATTGCTTTTACAAAACCATTTTTTTTAAATATGCTTGCTGTTTTTTTTAACCATAAAAAGGTTAAAGAATTAGTTCACTTCAAAATGAAAACTTCCTGATAATTTACTCACCCCCATGCCATCCAAGATGTTCATGTCTTTCTTTCTTCAGTGGAAAAGATTTTTTAAGAAAACATTTCAGGATTTTTCTCCACACAATGGACTTCATTGGCAACCAAAATGTTGAAGGTCTAAATCAATGCAGTTCCAAAGGGCTTCCATGGGCTTCAGAGAGCTCTGCACGATCCCAGCTGAGGAATAGGGTCTTATCTAGTGAAAACCATCGGTCATTTTCTAAAATAAAAATGTATATGCTATTTAACCTAAAGTGCTCATCTTGCGCTTCTCTGTGACACTCCACGGATTGCACAATCATGTCAGAAAGGTCACGCTGGACGTAGGCAGAAGTACCGCCCCCGTGTTTAAAAAGCGCTCGTGCAGACTAATACAAACATCCTTTAGCAAAAAAGGTTAAACAACGCTGTCGGACGATTTTGAAGTTGGAGATGGAGTTTTTTTGTAAAGGGCGTTTGTATTAGTCTTTGCACGTTCGCTTGGGGTGGTACTTCCGCCTACGTCTAGCGTGACCTTTCCGACGGGATTGTGCAATCCGTGGCACGTCGCAGAGCAGTGCAAGATAAACAATTTAGTTTAAAAAGTATATAAATGTAAATTTTTTCTTGAAAATTACAGAAGGTTTTGCTAGATAAGACCCTATTCCTCAGCTGAGATCGTGTAGAGCCTCTGAAGCCTTTCAAAGCCCTTTGAAACCGCATTGATTTGGACCTTCAACATTTTGGTTGCCATTGAAGTCCATTATGTGGAGAAAAATCCTGGAATTTTTTCCTCAAAAACTAATTTCTTTTCAACTGAATAAAAAAAAGACACGAACATCTTGGATGAGATGGGGGTGAGTAAATTATCAGGAAATGTTCATTTTAAAGTGAACTAATCCTTTAATACTTGTCTAGAATATTTCAACCATTATCTAGTTATAGTATCTTGTTTCCTTTCCAAAATTTGCATTAAATATACTCAATTCAAGGTATTGTTAATATATTTAAGTCCTAGCAGAAAATCGGACTAATTGGTCAAAAGAAAGCCTTTCCATAATTAGGATGATTTCACCTGACCCTGAGAGAACGCATTCTTTGAGAAAGTTTGCATAAGATGTCTTCTTTTGATTCAAAAGCAATGCAGTGAATGGCAACTGGTCTGAAACACTCTCACAGGGTCATCCTTATTATTGAGCCCTTGGATGAAATTAAAGGATTTTCTCTAAGAAAAGGTATAAGGACCATTTAATCTGCCTATGAAGTCCGGTTTTAAACTCACCCTTTAATGACATAATGACTGTAATCAGTACTGACAGTCTAGACTCTAGTGTTTTGTTTATGCTAGTATATACACATACTTAAAAACCATCAATACACTCACTTATCTCCCTCATACATCAGCAGAAGCACTTCAAGCTATTTTTTTTTTGTTGCATTCCCTCTGAATCGATTGCATGAACTTGCCTCTCTGTCTCTGTCAGAACGGCAACTAGGAAAGTAACAGACTGGGGAGGTCCATATACTGTAAAGACTTGTTAAGAGGTGGCTTGATAAGAATTGAATTTGATCAGAGAATAGTCTCATTGCATATCCCACCGCACTGTCCCATTCTGGCCTTTTCAGTGAATATTTCAGCTTCAGCAGGGCTTAAAGCTCAGTTCCTGTCTCACTCATCGCATCATCTATTATCAGAGTTCAGAGGGGCCGGCATCAGGGGAAATAAACGTCTTAAAGGAAGAGGGGAAAATGCTGGCTTAAATTACAGCTTTAAAATTCTCTGATTAGAGTCTTCATCGCTGGAGATTGTCATTGAAAATGAGCTCAGGCAGAACGGGATTAAAGACTACTGGGTCTCTCTTGTGAACCTAGTGTGTGCTTTATTTTTTTTGATGCCACCCTGTAAAATCGGGCTCTGCTTCTCAAAGAGCCGTATCATTTATCCTTACCACATTTGGATGTTTTCTTTTTCTTTTCAGCTCTGACAAAAGACATCCTTGTTTAGAAAGTAGGGGATTTCCATCTATCTGGTGTGAAGATATGGAGCTTTCATTTGCACCATCTGTCCTACATGTTTTTTTTTGGCTTCAGCTGAACATTTCTAAGAAAAGATAATCATTTATGCGTTTAATAGTTTGTTGCTCTTGGAGATTTCATGTGTTTGTGTTTTCATTTTGTATTGATAAGAAATTGCTGACTCACCGGCTTCTGTGGCCCTGAGGGTTTAAAACAGAAGGTGGTGTTACTCACGGCTGTTCGGGGCAGCGGGGGATTTTAAATGAGGTGTTACGGGAAGCCTGGGGCCCTGTGCAGGGAATTTAAGATGAGATAATGCAGCTGATGTCTGGGGGTCTCAGGGGCCCGGAGAGGCTTATGTTTAGATGACATGGGTCCTGAGTGATTCTAGACCCCTAAAGAAACTTGACATCTCAGGGCTAAATTGTACATTTTAGACAAGGACAGAATAGGTGATGCTGAGAGCTGTTGGTCCATGTACTACATGGAGGATTTTTGGATGAAGTTAAGTTGGTTTAGGAAAGAAATAACACTTGGATCTATACTTCCTTTGTGCAGTAGATTATTTGAAAATAACTTTTTGTATTTTAAATACGTATTTAAAGGGGTATGAACTGGCTTTTTATTTTTTTATACTGTTGTCTGAGGTCAGCTTATGACATTTGCGTGGTTTTTACATTCAAAAACATCATAATGAATAAGTAATAGGCTATTTTCTGGTTTTGAGCCTCTCTCATGGAACGCTTGGTTCTCTTACGAGAGGTTCTCTCGTATTGCGTAAGTTCCTTACGCTACGGGAAAGTATTCTTTCTTCGAGATTTCTGAAAAACCCAAAATTATCCTTAATTTTGTAACATTGTCAACGCAGTGCGGCAGCCTGGCAGACCATAGCAGGCTATTCCAGCGTGCTATTGGCTGCTCTGCTGGCAACTGCAGCAGCCTATCGGTGAGCCCGCGTGACGTGGCGACCAATGAGGGCGCTTCGCGCCCACCTGGCTTCATTTGCCTACAGGTGGGGCGTGGCCACGTGTATATAAGCAGGGCTCACGGGCTGCATATTCGATTTTCTTTTCTTCAGCGAAGCCCTTCGCATCGCTGGATCTGGAACCCGCCGCCGTGACCGCGCAGACAAGCAAGCAGAGGACAGCGCCTGAGGAAGCCGGCAGCATCGCGCCACCTTCAGCCTTCCGTGCCTGCTCTGCTATCCGGCAGCCCCATATCCTTTTACGCTCAAAGTGTTGTCGCCGCTGCGTCACACTTTTCACAAAAAGAGCCGAGCGTTGATACAAATGTCTCGTTCCACCTGCGGCTCGTGTCACGCGCAGCTCAGCTCCGGGGACCGCCATGTGATCTGCGCTCTCTGCCTGGGCCGTGATCACGCCGCCGCCGCACTCCACGCTGGCGGATGCCAAGAGTGCGAAGAACTGACGATGTCGACCCTGCGGGCTCGACTCGTCCTGTTCGAAGATGATATCCCTCCAGTCCCTGCCACGCCGCGCAAGAAGAAGCGCCGCTCGCAGCGGACTCCGGAGCTCGCAGAGAGAAGCTCGCCGGAACCTTTCCCGCCCGCTTCACTCTCGCCTTCCCCGCCCCCACCCCAGGCCGCCATTTCTGTTGCCGCCTCCGGGGATGAGGCGGATGCGGCCGCGGAACGCGCCGACAGCTGCTCCATCATGGCTTCCGACAGCGAGGACTGGTCTTCCGCGTCCTCTTCAGTCCGGGGCTCCGGACGCTCTCGAGCGGGTGAGGACGCCGAACTCTTGCGCCTTCTCACCCGGGCTGTCGAGCAGCTAGGCCTCGAATGGGCCCCGCCCAAGGTGGCAGCGCCGAACCGACTTGACGGATGCTTCCTAAACAGTCGCCGCCGTGCGCCCACCTCCAGGACTGCACCCTTTTTGCCGGAGCTTCACGAGGAGCTCGCAAAGTCCTGGAATGCGCCATTCTCCGCGAGGGTCTCGTCTCAGGCTTCTTCGACGCTCTCACAAGTTGACGGCGCGGCCGAGAAAGGCTACAACGCTATCCCTCCGGTGGAAGAGGCGGTCGCAGCGCACCTTTGCCCGCCTTCTGGTTGGCGCTCAAAGGCTGCCCTCCCGTCTAAGGCCTGCAGAGTGACGTCATCGCTGATCGGCCGCGCTTTCGCTGCCTCCGGTCAAGCTGCGTCCGCTCTGCACTCTATGGCCGTGCTGCAAATCCTCCAAGCTAATCTCCTCCGCGACATGGACGAGAAATGCTGTGACGCTGAGTTAATCACGGATTTGCGAAGCGCGACGGATCTCTCCCTTCGCGCCACCAAGACCGCAGCACAGGCCCTCGGACGCTCTATAGCCTCCCTCACGGTAGCTGAGCGCCACCTCTGGCTCACGCTCGCGGACATGCGAGAAACAGAGCGCGCGGCCTTCCTAAACGCCCCGCTCTCTCCGTCTGGGCTTTTCGGACCAGCGGTCAAGGGGATCGTCGACCGTTTCTCCGAAGTGCAGAAAACGACGCAGGCCATGAACCTTTTCCTGCCTCGACGCCCCGGCGCTAGCAATAGCTCCGCTGCTCGCCGTCCTCGTGACCAGCCAGCAACGAGCTCCGCGCAGCGCCCAGCGCGGCCCCCTTCGTCTCAGAGAAGACCGAGCGGCCGCCCCAGATCGCGCTCTTCCAGCCGTGGTAAGCCGCCTCCACCTCGGGGCCCCCGGCCTAGGATCACGCTGAAGCCCGAGCCTCCAAAGTCCTCCTAGCAAGAGGCGAGAAACGACGGTTAAGTCCCGCCGCGGCCGGACCACCGTCAAAACTCTTTTTCCTGTCAGCCCCCACCACTGTGGCTGCTGCAGATGGATTTCACGCAGCCAACGAGCCGGCAAAAATGCCTTCTCGCCTGTCAACAACCGCCGTTTTTACGGCGAACCAGAGAAATCACAAAAGTTGCATTATTTCTGGTCGCACGGCTCGCGCCGTATGTGTTTCAAATGCAGTAAATGTGCCCACTTTTCTGTGTTCACCCCTGCACACAAGCACTATAAACCCTGTGTCCCCCACTCACATAAAGCGGCCACCGGCCGCTCGAGTGCTAGAGTTAGGTCACGTGTCCGCTTGTTTGCGTCCACGACTAACCACCACACGCGCTGTCACACAGCCACTCTTAACCGGTCATGTTCCACGCGTAAGAGTTGTGCCCGCTCAAACGCGCTCACACATTTTCGCGAACATTATGCCTCAGGCGCCACGCGCCACGCCACACACCATTTATTTTCCGCCCAGGGTGGCCGGAGCGATGAGTGTAGGGCCGCACACAAGCCACTCCCCGCTCGAAGCGGCAGAGATGCAGTGTGTAGGGCGGCCAGCCATCGCGAGCGATCGGCTGGCCCACAGCACAGAGAGCGCGCGCACTGCGCCCGCCCCTCCTATACGGGCCGTCAAACCCGCGAAGCGCGGCGTTTCGAGCCCGGAGGCCGTTCTATCCCGTGTGGCGCACGCGAGAGCGTGGGAAGCCATTCCAGGTGTATCAGAATGGGTGCTGAAAACAGTGAAGCACGGCTACACTCTGCAGTTCGCTCGCCGCCCTCCGCGCTTCTGTGCGCGTACAGAGACGAGAGTGAGCGAGGAAGTAGCACATCTACTTCGAGCAGAAATAGCCACGCTGCTGTGCAAAGGGGCTATAGAACCGGTTCCCCACTCTATGAGCGAGTCAGGCTTTTACAGCCGGTATTTTCTCGTGCCAAAAAGGGATGGGTCGCTCAGACCGATTCTGGATCTGAGGCGTCTGAACAAAGCTCTTATGAAAAGATCGTTCAAGATGCTCACGACCAAGCAGATCCTCGCGCATATTCGCCCGAGAGACTGGCTAATCTCCCTAGATTTGAAAGATGCATATTTTCAAATCAAGATAACGCCGCGTCACAGGCCATTCTTACGATTCGCCTTCGACGGCCAGGCTTATCAATACACCGTCCTTCCGTTCGGCCTGTCACTAGCACCCCGTACATTTACGAAGTGCATGGACGCGGCCCTCGCTCCTCTGAGAAATCGAGGGATGCGAGTATTGAACTATCTGGACGATTGGCTCATCCTGGCGCAGTCGGAGGCCGAGCTCCTCGCCCACAGGGCAATGCTGCTCAGCCATCTGGACAGCCTAGGGCTCACGGTCAATTGGACCAAGAGCTCATTAGTGCCCACGCAATCAACCTCATTTCTGGGTTTGAATCTGGACACTGTGGCAATGTCAGCCCGCCTGTCACCCCATCGCGCGCGCCAAGTTCGGCGCATGGCTGCGTATTTTCGGCCAGGCAAAATCGCACCTCTCAAGCTGTTTCAGAGGATGCTGGGACGTATGGCCTCAGCTGCAGCTGTGCTCCAGCTGGGCTTAATGCGCATGCGCCCGCTGCAATGCTGGTTAAACGCCCGAGTGCCTCACAGGGCCTGGGCGTCCGGTGGCTTCAGGATCAGAGTGACTCAGGGCTGCGTGTCAGCCCTAGAGCCCTGGTTAGTAGCCGACTGGTACCAGAGGGGAGTGACGATGGGAGCCATCTCACACCGCAAGGTCATCTCGACGGACGCCTCCACCACGGGTTGGGGCGCCGTTTTCGAGGGCAGATCAGCCTCGGGCCTTTGGTCGAGCGAGGAAAAACTCCTACACATAAACTGTTTGGAGATGATAGCGGTAGAGAACGCGCTCAAGCAGTTTCTCCCGCTTATACGAGGACACCATGTGTTAGTCCGGTCGGACAACACCACAGTGGTGTCCTACGTGAACCGGCAGGGCGGTGTCAGGTCCAGAGGTCTGGGCAATCTGACAGAACGCCTGCTCGTGTGGGCACACAGCTCGCTGCGCTCGTTGAGAGCTGCGCACGTGCCGGGCCACCTCAATGTGGGCCCGGACAAGCTGTCCAGGGGCCTCATTCTCCCAGGAGAATGGTCCCTGCACCCCCAGACAGTCCAGCTGGTATGGCGCCTGTTCGGCAGAGCGGAGCTCGACCTCTTTGCAACAAAAGAGAACGCCCGCTGCCCGACGTTTCTGTCCAAAGGCGAGGATGCGCTGTCCCAAACTTGGCCCAGCCTCCCGCTGTATGCTTTCCCGCCGATCTCCCTATTGCCCCAGGTCATAGCGAAAATCAGGGAAACGCGCCGTCCGGTGCTCCTTATAGCACCGCGCTGGGAGAACCAGATTTGGTACCCAGAGCTGGTGAAGCTGTCGCACTCACCCCCCTGGCCAGTTCCGCTGAGAGCAGACCTTCTCTCTCAAGCAGGAGGCTCAGTTTGGCATCCCCATCCAGAGCGATGGTCTCTGCATGTATGGGTGACCAACGGATACCCGTTGACCTGCCCGAAGGGGTTATGAACACGATTTCACACTCTAGAGCCCCCTCGACGAGGCGGTTATATAGTTCTAAGTGGTCGGTGTTCACTGAGTGGTGTGTTTCCAAGGGATTGGACCCACAGCAATGTGGGGTCCAGCGGGTGCTCTCCTTCCTCCAAGAGCTTTTGGAATTGGGCAGGTCCCCTTCCACGCTCAAAGTGTATGTGGCGGCTATAGCAGCGTTCGCTCAGACGACGCTAGGTAGCACGCTAGGAAGGAACGAGCTCATCGTCCGTTTCCTCAGAGGAGCCAGACGGATGAATCCCCCGCGGCCCCCGTCGGTTCCTATATGGGATCTGGCCTTGGTCCTAGAGGCCCTGAAGGCTCATCCCTTTGAACCGCTCGAGACTGTGGAACCAAGGTTCCTTTCGCTGAAAACCACGTTTCTGATAGCTCTGGCTTCAGTGAAACGCGTGGGGGATCTACACGCGCTCTCAGTGAGCCCGACGTGTATGGAGTTCGGTCCTAATGACTCTAAGGTCATTCTCAGACCGAGGCATGGTTATGTCCCCAAAGCGATCGGCACTCCCTTCAGGGCGCAGATTATCTCCCTCTCGGCTCTGCCAGCATCCGATGAGGGGGACGGTGGCAATTTCCTCTGCCCTGTCAGGGCATTGAGGGTTTATGTCACACGCTCCACCGCCTTCAGGCGTTCTGAGCAGCTATTTGTTTCGTTTGGTGGGCGCACTAAAGGTCTCGCCTCCTCGAAACAGACCCTGTCCAGGTGGATAGTGGACGCGATTGCAACTGCATACGCTTCCAAACACCTGCAGTGCCCGCTAGGTGTCAGAGCACACTCCACCAGAGGCATGGCCTCTTCGTGGGCTTGGGCCAGAGGGATTTCCATCCACGATATCTGTATGGCGGCAGGCTGGGCCTCCCCGTCTACGTTCGTGAGATTTTACAATCTGGAAGTTCCTGCCTTACAGGCGAAAGTGTTATCAGTTCAATAGGGCCGTTGGTTCTGCCCAGTGATTCTGCGCAGACATAGCTCACATACTGGTAGTAAGTTCGGTACTAGGCTCATGTGAATTTGAAGGAGACCGGCGGTGCCGTTCCCTCATTTACGAGACGAGCTGTTGTGAGTTTGAAGGTGACCGGCGGTGCCGTTACCTCACTCATATAACAAGATATTGTGAATTTGAAGGCGACCGGCGTTGCCGCTCCCTCATTCATGAGACAAGGTGTGGTGAATTTGAAGGAGACCGGCAGGTGCCGTTCCCTCATTCATGGGACAGGGTGTTGTAACCACCCGTCGTAAACCACCCGTCAGTTCGAATGAAGTGTCTGTATATGTGGTGGCCCGTTTTTTCTTTACCGGCCACCCTGCCCGAGCAGTGTTATGGTCCCCGGTTCCCTGGGATACATATGCTGTATGCGAGGCGCGCACGGCGTTGACAATATGTTCCCGTAGCGTAAGGAACTTACGCAATACGAGAGAACCTCTCGTAAGAGAACGATACTCGGTTACTTAACGTAACCTCGGTTCTCTCTAGAAGAGGGAACGAGTATTGCGTTCCTTGCCGTGCGCCCCGCTGGCTTTTACGCTTCAGAACTAAGAAAACCGAATATGCAGCCCGTGAGCCCTGCTTATATACACGTGGCCACGCCCCACCTGTAGGCAAATGAAGCCAGGTGGGCGCGAAGCGCCCTCATTGGTCGCCACGTCACGCGGGCTCACCGATAGGCTGCTGCAGTTGCCAGCAGAGCAGCCAATAGCACGCTGGAATAGCCTGCTATGGTCTGCCAGGCTGCCGCACTGCGTTGACAATGTTACAAAATTAAGGATAATTTTGGGTTTTTCAGAAATCTCGAAGAAAGAATACTTTCCCGTAGCGTAAGGAACTTACGCAATACTCGTTCCCTCTTCTAGAGAGAACCGAGGTTACGTTAAGTAACCGAGTATCGTTTTTATGGGTGTGCCGCACTGAAGACTTGGAAGTAAATGCCCACTGCTATGATTGGATAAGCTTTGCATATTATAATGAGCTTCTGCTCCCCCGTGAGTACACGTGAGGGATTGTTTTGAAAGCGTGTGGGAAAACGGCAACCGGAAGGATTCGCCCACAGGGCTCGCAAAATGTATTTATCAAACAAACACAATGATTTATATCTCATCCACCTGCAATTAATTGGAATGTTATTTTTTATTACTTGGCCCTCCTGATCGGTGGATATAACCGCGAACCGTGCATCACTAACACCCACACACCCACACATGCACAAGCCTCACTGCAGAGTCAGACAAATCAGCATGATCAAAACTTCCGCGATTGCACATCAAGAAAGGAATGTTATTTCACTATTTAAGATAGTCCATCGGCAGGCCGGTGATACGTTTTGGTAGCCCGTCTGGAAAACACATAGCCCCGGGATGTTGGGCTTTGCAAGCCCTGGCCCAAACGTGTCCGAGTCTGATCACGAATCGCAGGACAATGAACCAACAACACCTCAAATAAAGGATTCTCCAGCCTGTGACAGCGTGCTAAGTTATGTTCAGTTACACATGTACACATAATCAATAGAAATCAAACGATCTGTAACAATGCAATACTATCACATATAAAAAAATGTTTTACTCACATTAGTGTGTTGCTTCATTCATTCATGTAATCCCATCCTGTCTGCAAATCAAGTCTCTTGTTTACAAACAAATCTGTGGTGAAATGAAGGAACAAACACACGTCTTCCTCACGTGAACTGGATCAGGGCTCCAGAGTGCGACTAATTGGTCGCATTTTGCGACTAAAATTTGAGAGTGTGCGACTGAATTTTGCATCCAGTCGCACATGTGCGACCAGTAAATTTGCCTGCTGTCAGTACTGGAGAAGTTAAGAAAATATGCTTACTAATTATAATTGATAGACGTTCTATCTTTGCCAGCCGTTTCTATATAAGAGAATATTAAACCATTTGTCCGTGATGCATTTTTGCCATTCGCAATCCAGAAGAGAGAGAAAGCGAGCGAGCTCTCTCACGTGGAGCTACAGCGAACACAACACCACAGTCAGCTTTAATGAGTGACGATGGCCAAGAACTAAACAAAAGTTTAGTCTGCTTAAACTTTAGGGATGTGCTGTGATATTAATCTAATTTTATTTTCGATTTTGGCTTCCAAGAATTATAAAAAGATGGTATGAGATAAAACTATTCCTATAGCCGTCTTCAGTCGAGCGCGACATCCTTCCCTTCAAAGCCTTACGCTGTCATTTCTCCCTAAACCTAAACTAAACGTCAGAATCAGTGATTGTTGTAAACTGCAGTCTCTACTGTTGCTAAACCGCGGGATGTGTTTGATAATAAAGAGCTATTAAATGCACAATAATCTGCGTAAGAGACGCTGTTTCCAACTTCAAGGCGGCGTGTGTGCTGCGAAATGGACCGACGTGCACTTTATATTTTAGGCTTCGTGTGCGCGTCTAAACCATCAAATAAACAACAAATAGCCGGTGTCAAAATGACCGAATTGGAGAGTAGTTATTTTAACAGCTTATATCTTAAATAGTTTGGAGAAATAGGAGAATATGATATTATTAGTTCTACATTCGATCGGTCTTAAAGGGGCAGCGTCTAATAAACCTGCTGACGATTGAGCCATTAATTCGAATCGAACAAAAGGCAAATAGAAAATATTCACATCTCTTCAATAAATAACTTTAGCTTTTATAAGTATTAATCTATCAATTTATACAGTGAAAACTATGCAGTGTTATTTTACATTTCATTACTTTATTAGATTTCTTTGTAGGTTTGTTCTTTACTGTAATGTTAGCAGACCTTCCGAATGCCTGCACGCTGGTCCATTTACAAATAGATATTTTTGTTCAAACTTTGCGGTTTCTTTTGCTATAGATATTTTACTTTTCAGATTATAAAGCCATGTTAATTATGTTCTTAATTATGTTTTTTTTTTTTTTTATAAAAAAAATAAATAAAGTATAATAAAAAGAACCGGTAAGAATACTGTTAAAGTACCGGATCGATAAGCAGTATCGGTAAGAGTAGTAATACCATTAAAACCTTAACGATACCGATCCCTATTAGTAATACAGTGGAAATTAGTAGATTTGGTTAGCATGTTGATTTACGGTGTGGTGTGCGCCCCTGAAATTTTCAGTTGGGGGCCACTGTGCTCCTAGTGAAAAAAGTTAGTCTGGAGCCCTGTGGATATTCATTAAAAATAAAGTTAATCTGAGCATTCATAATATTGGAATCCGAATGAAGCTTATGCAGCATGTTTATTGCTTGGAAGTTCGATCCGGTTTAGCTCCACATAGGCCTGTGTTATTTATCTATAACATGCCATGCACAAATCGGTGGGCGGGGCTACAGAATCAGGCGTTCGTCTTCTTCGGTTGAGGCGGTGTTTCATCACACTCTGACGACACAGCCTGGCACACTCTGAGATCGAGCGTTTGCTGGGCCTGGTGTCTATAAAAGCTTTTCTTTGACTAACAAGGAAGTTTTCAGCTCTGAAACTTACAGGATATTCTTATATCAAGATGAACTTTTATATATCAAAGGCTGAATGAAAAGGGTTTTTTTTTACTTTTATTTAATAATTTAATAAAATTCACTCATTGCCTGTGTTCACATCCACAAATGATGTCAGACTGCAGTGTAATACACAAACAGTTCATTTAGCAGAAGAAGACTATTTAAGGACAAGAGAGACACTTCTTCTAAAGAATTGTTTCCCGTTTGATTTACTTCCTGCCAGTTGTCATCAGCAGTTGACACATCCACATTTACTTCTTGACACTCTTCTCTCCCTTTTTTCTGGTGTTACGGGTTTTTGGATGCATGGTAAATTATGAAATTGATGGTAGGTGGCAGCCTGTTTAAGTATCGATTTACTCACAACCTAGCAACAGCTCCATTTATAATCATCCTGACTAAGTTTTTGTGTATGTAACCGCACATGTGTGTATCCATGTTTATGCACTTTATTTTGAATGCTAAGAGCACAAAGCGTGTCGTAGTTTTGCCCTCTGATTCTCAGCAGAGTAACTTCTGGCTTCTGTAGAAATTTCTTTCTTTCTGGCAGATGCCCAGGAGACCGGCTGACGCTGCCTGTTTACTGCTCTTAACACAAATGCACACTAACAAAGTAACATCCCTGATTCAAATACCTCATCCAAAAACTGCAGCACAGGATAACACAAAAATGCCACATGCTATTATGGATTCAATTCCTGACCACCAACCCCCCCTTACCCCCCCACCCAAAAAAAAAGCTCTGTGGTCTTTGAAAATGTTTACACCCTTTAACCGCGTGAGCACTTTTATTTAGGTCAAAAAAGTTTGAAATGCTGTGGGTGTAACTCAAGCAGTGTACAATACGGTGCTGTTCTGAGAGCCACTAATGCTTCTATTTAACCTTGAAATAGACCCTTTAAATGTATGTTTGGATGAGTCACAAGTGAAAACAATGTGTTTCTGTGAAACCGTTTCTTAAGAGTGTCAAGACTTAAATTTTAATCATTCTCAAAAATGTTTTTGAAAAGCCATTGTGTCTAACAAGATATATTGTTCTTCTTCTCATTGAGCCACTTTGTTTAAAGATACCTAGTCTTACCCTTACAAAAGAGCATTCATTTCATGCAGCTTTCATCAACTGATTCACATTTCAACATTTAACACTGTCTTTATCCATTGTAATAAAATCATTTGAGTTTTAGCGCAACTTTGATAGTCCTATGACAATATCCAGCTATTTATTAAATATTAAGTGGAACTGCAAGGTCATTGTATCCTGATTTAGAAAATAAAGTACAAATGTATTTTGAACTCTGCTATTTTTTTAACCAAAGTATTTAGTTAATTTCAATAACCGGACACAATATTTAGTAAACATAAACATAAACTTGGTTGCTAGTAAATGCATTATGTATTAGTGGACATATATTCATACTACCGTTCAAAGGTCCGGGGTCAATAAAAGTTTTAGTGTTTCTAAAAAAATTTATTTTATGTTCACCAAGGCTGCATCTATTTGACCAAAAATACAGCAAGTCAGTCAAATACTATTACTATTTAAAATAACTGTTTTGTATTTGAATCTATTTTAAAATGTAATTTCATTATGGCAAAGCTGAATTTTCAGCATAATTACTCTAGTCTTTAGTGTCACATGATCCTTCAGAAATCATTCTAATGTGCTGATTTGGTGTACAAGAAATATTTCTTATCAATGTTGAAAACTGATTCTGTCAACAGCATTTATTTGAGATAGAAATCTTTTGATACATTTAATGCACCCTTTCTGAATAACATTTTTAATTGTTATTATTATTTTTTAGATCTCATTGACCCCAAACTTTTGAATGGTAGTGTATAACGTAGATGCTGGACCACAGCAGCTGGTGATGATGTAGACGAAAGTATTTCAGGGTTTCTGTCTTTGTGTATGAGAGAATCACACATCACAGCTTCAAAATGTCAGATGTAAATCCAGGGTGAACTGTAGCTGTTTCTGAAGGGCTGATCCTCCAACAAGAGCTGGCAAACTCAAGATACATGCACATTAAAGCCTGACAAACAATATAAACACCCTGCCAATCTAACACCGAACATATGGACTCGAGGGTGATGTTTACCCGATGGAAAGGAACTGGCTTTTAGTCTTTTCATAGACTCTGACTTTTAATGCACTTCATATAAATGATCTTTTTTGTTTTCCTTTATAACAAACTGAACATCTGGAGTAAAGTTTGAAATGGCAAAATATCCAATCAGAACGGATTTGCTCGGCCAGGCTCCAACACCAGCACACTGTGGGCATGTGTCCGCTCAGCCATTATCTAATGTAGCTGATTGCCAGTTCTGTCTTCTAGACCTTCGAGCGTCAGACTCTGTGAATAGAACGAGGTGTGTTTGTGTGTGTTTTTCCTGGACTATACAGAGTCCACATGCCTCCGCATGGGCACCAGACCTCTCGCTCTTTTCCTCTCAATATATTCCCTTCGGTCGTTTCTCATATGACCTGAAACATGCGTTAAGGTCAAGAAAATGTTTATTGCAGCAAAAGGATGGGATTAAATACTATCATCATTCACAGAAAAAAATATATAACAAAACATTTCACGTAAAAGGTCCATTTAGCCTTTCTCTGTTTTGGGGGTTTATTTCCTTTGGCTCTGATGGTCTGCATTTCACATAGTTTTTCTTTCTTCCAGAATAATTAGTCTTTTGCGGTGCTCAAGAGTAAAATATACGAAGTGCTGAGGAGCGCTTGCCAAAGTCAACTCCATGAGCAGTTTGTGGAGGAACACTAGAACATTTGTAGGCTGTAAACTCACAGGGAGACGGTGTCTGAACTTCAAAACGCCAAGCGATTGGCCTCATCCTCACACCCAGCACAAAAAAAGACTGACGTTTTAATCATAACGTTAGTCATAACTTTGCTGATATGCCTCTCCTTTTGTTTTCATTACGCTGATCTGGCTGCACCGCGGCGTATCGTTGGACGCGCTCTTTTGTTTTCGATGGCAGGCTGCGTGGATTGCGGTTCACTTTTCAAACAGTGCCCGCCGCCATACGGTGCCCACATTCAAGAGCTTAATTGAGAATTTGTTTAATCAGTGCCTGTGCCTGAAACAAAGCATTTATTTTTAATCAGACTTGAAAAATGTTTTTGACTTTTACGAGACGTTCAATTTCGAGAGAGCGGCTGAAGTTAGAAAGCTTGCAGATACGGCGTTTTCTGGAAAATAAGGCTACGTTCAGACTGTCAGTCCAAATCCGATTTTTGTGTGTATCCAATTGAAATCCGATTAGATTTAGCAAGTCTGAACAGCCAAAAAAATCAGGGTATCTTGCGTCCATTCCAAATCCGTTTTCAATTAAAAAACAGAAAACGAAAAAACAAATCGTTTTTCCTTTTTTCTTTATTTTCAGACAAACGAAAAACGAGATTTCTGCTTGATTTTTCGTTTTTCATTCAGAGGTAGAAAAATGTATAAACAGTTTGAATATTCGATTTCTACATGTGGGCGGGAATTATACGCCCCTTTCTGCTGATTGGTCGGTCGAAGATCAAACTATTCCGTCATCGGTTCTTCCCTATTTTTTTACAGTCTATGTTTCTTCCTCAGTTCCGCACAGCAGAATAAAAGTCCTGCGCTGCCACAGCTGTACGGATTCTTAATGCTTTTATTGCAACTACATCTCATATATTTTTCTCATCAAACAACCAGACTAATGAATGGCTCGACCCAACCCGTACCGGGGCAGAGCCTAGGCAGGGTTTTTTCGTGTAGATATAAATTCACCTCTTTGCATCAGCTGGCAGGATATATGACGGCTGTCATAGCCTACCTTCGTTAAATAAATAATTAAAAATAAATATTTTAAACACTAATACAAAAAGGAAAGAATAATGCGTTGCAACCAGACAACCGGAGAAAAACAGATATTAAAAGACATACTCTTTTATTTTATGATTTATGCCTGTTTTATTAAAATGGATTATAATTGATACCTCAAAAGGGTGCTTGTGTAGGCTACTGCTGCACACAAGATTTTCATTAAAGCCTGTAATATCTTGCCATTTCAGTTTGTTTCTCAAACCCAGTATTCAGAGCGCTTGGAATAGCCTATGGCACGAGTTGCATATGTATTATGTTACGAGATGTTTGCATCCGCTTTTAAAAAAAAGGGGCAAATGCGAGCAGGACATTTTTTTGTGTCTGTGTGTGTGTGTTCCGAAAAAAAGAAAGTAAAAGGCATAACATCATTTTGTAGGTACCCTATTTATTTCACACAGTTCCAATAAATTGCGATGGGTTAAATAAACGTAATAAACTGCAGATAAACGCACCAGTCAGGCAGGGACATGGAAATACGCAGCAGTTATTTGAGTTTATTTCATATTGAGTAAATAAATGTCCAATGACCCCCATATAATTAGGCAGTGACAAAGTTAATGTGGGTGAGGATAATTAACACAATGTATAGCCTATAATGCATCCTATGCATTTTGTAATAATACAGCATATTTTATAATTGACCGTAGCCTATTTGCCAGAAAAGTCGCACCAAGTGTAGCCTAATTCACACGCCGGGTCATGTTGAGAGAGAAACACGCGAACGTTGCATTGTAGTAAAATCTGCATTTTATTATTAGCCTACATTCAGAAGTAGCCTAGTTTAAAATACCGGTAAATAAAATACAACATAGGCCTAATAAACACTATTAACACGGCTATGCGTATTTTACTTCCCCTCGCTGTATGACAAATCCTTAAATTAATGTTATTAAGAAAACAACAAGAATGAAAAATATAAGTAGCCAAATAATAAAAAAATATACATAGAAGCCTATAAAAATAGTCTAGCCTATATATTGTGCCATTTATTACAAACAACATTTAGTTTAAATACCAAGCCAAATGAAATTATTTTAATAGAAACTGTATCGACGTTGGACTGTATTGGACATCTTTCATTCGGTCCAAAGTTTTCATATTTGCAATGTAACATTTGTTTATTATACTAGGCCTATTTATGTAAAGAAGGCTTCGCAGTCTCATACGCGCATTGGCTAAATTATTTAGGCTACATGCAGAGATAGGTGTGAGTTTGGAATAAAAGCAAGTACTGACTGGCACAATTTAATTTGTCTGTTGTACAATATTAAGGCTAAGCAGAATAACTTTTTATATGTTTGGTTTTATTTTGATAATGAACAGGCTGCGATGTCAAGTCAGCAATACCAGAACTGTTATGTGAGCGCGCGAGTCTCCGGCGCCATCACTTAATTTTTTCCTCATTGGAAGCAGTAAAATATTTATTTTATTTGTGTACATTTAAAATTACTACAAAAAGTCATGCCTTTGTAAAATAAACAAAACAGGATGCGCTGCTTTAGCGCGTCTCGGTCTCATATGAACATCTCTCTGACGCACACCAGAAACATGAACTAAAATACAGCGAATAGACACGCCTACTTTAAAAAAAGTCAACATTTCGATTATTTGACTTTCAATACATTATATAAGTCATTTTGGAATAAATCAGAGCATGTTTCGTGATAAAAAAAAACGTAACTTTACAGTCAGGAAAATACAGTAGGATAGCCTAGCAAATTATTTCGCGGACCCCCTGACACTTTGCTGGTCTAAAGCCACTGGTCTACACAGAAGAAAACCCTGCCTAGGTTCTGCCCCGGTACGGGTTGTGTCGAGCCATTCGTTAGTCTGGTTGTTTGATGAGAAAAATATATGAAATGTAGTTGCAATAAAAGCATTAAGAATCCGTACAGCTGTGGCAGTGCAGGACTTTTATTCTGCTGTGCGGAACTGAGGAAGAAGCGATGATGGAATAGTTTGATCTTCGGCTGACCAATCAGCCGAAAGGGGCGTATAATTCCCGCCCACATGTAGAAATCGAATATTCAAACTGTTTATACATTTTCTACCTCTGAATGAAAAACGAAAAATCAAGCAGAAATCTTGTTTTTCGTTTGTCTGAAAATAATGAAAAAAAGAAAAATGATTTGTTTTTTCGTTTTCTGTTTTTTAATTGAAAACGGATTTGGAATGGACGCAAGATACCCTGATTCAAAAATCACATGAAATGCGATTTTTACAAATCCGTTTCAAGGTACATTCATATGTGGTTTGGAATTTCTGGAAATCCGTTTCAATATGACTGCTCTGATCGGATTTTGCGTGGTTTATGTGACTCTCTCATGCCAACGTACAGTGTAAAACGTCACACGTTGATATACGTGCACACGCAGAAATGAGGTTGTGTTGTTGCAAAGTAGCGGCCGTGCAGAAAATGACAGTATAACGGAGACCTGTTTTGAAACCGGCGAAGATGACAGCATGGATTAAAGCTGCTTATACCAGCCTCCTACGTTCTTCCGCTCGCTGCCTCAGAAGACGAAGTAGCTAGTCCAGTGTGATAATAAGACAACATCTGTATTGCAAACCCCTCTATGTTGTGGTTGTTGCTGCTGTTTTAGGCTTATGCCTACCAACGCAACGTCATTGACATAGAAACCGATGCAGATATTCCGGAAAACGAAAGAGCTGCATGGACACACAATCGCACAATCGGATACGCAAATCATCGCATTTGGACTGACCGTGTGAGCGCAGCCTTTACTGTCACATTAGGTCGAGAAAAAAAGCACAGACAAGTCCCATTTAATTATTACATTCAGAAATAATGTAATATACTGGTAAATGAAACAAAATTGTTGCAAACACTATAAACATGATCTTTTACATATCTTGTAAAATATATTTTTAATTATATTTTACATATAACTACCAGTGTGTACGGAATGCTCTACACAAATAAACTTAGGCTCACACCTCTATCATTCAGCACAAATCCAAATGTGCTGTTTTACAGAAACTTCCGGAAAATGCAGTAGACAGGGTTGGCTGCTAGCTAGCATCTTGACATCTTACGTTTTAGACTCTGTCTTACTGACTTACAGTAGAGCCTGATTATTGCATTTGTTATATTAAAGCTATCCTGTTTATAAAATATTTAATTTCAATTTAGACGTCTGTGGGTTTATTTATTTTTCATTTTCAAGGCACACAGAAATGTTTCCTGCAACTTCTGCTGGCTTTGTTTCTTGATTTGTGTATGTTGTCTTGTCACTTGCTCTCTGTGGGAAACGAAGCGTATAGCGGTGATCTCATGTTGTTTATTTCTTCCTTTGTGTACTCTTCCTGCAACTCTGAAGCAATGATATGCAAATCCATTCTGGTCTCTTGATCTCGGTTTATTAATTCCTGTTTCTTTGTTTGTTTGCTTGTCTGTTTGCTTTGGACTTTTTTTTCTTCTTGGTTCTTTGAAGCTGGTTAGGAGGGAAAGCCATCAGACTGAAATGATACACAACCAAAAATTAAAGGAAACATTATGAGTAAACAAACTATAGAAGAAACAGATGAACATGATAGAGCAACTAAGTGAATCTTAAATATGAGGCATATCATTGTGTCTAGTCATATAAACAGTCTAGACCCGATGCTTACGACAGACCAGCAAGCTCAAAGCGGATATTCTAAACACATGCGCTCTTCCCATCAGGACTCTTGTCCCTACTGAATTCTGACGGCTGTTTCCCAGAAACAAACCTCACTTTGGTGTAAATCTAAATCGATCTTGCCCTTTGTTTCCTTCTGTGAGTGACCTGTTGACAAAACTAGGGCTGGGTGATGAATTGAATTCACTGGTTTTGTTTGTGATATAAAATTAAGCAACATTGTGATCTCAATGTGCTTTTTATATGCTCATTAAGTTTCCTAAAGACTCATTAGACTAGTTTTGTGAGCTAACACGCATTACAGATGCTTTAAAAGTCTCCGATTTAAAACAACAACAACATTGATCATAATAAACGTTTCATGAGCACAAAATCAGCATATTAGAATGATTTCTGAAGGATCACGTGACACTGAAGACTGGAGTAATGGCTGTCTTAGGACATGGCTTAGAGGTAGTTTGTTAGATTTAGGATTAAGAGCCAATTACAAAAATAAAATTCTTAGGTATTGCACAAGAATCTGCCAGATGCCTTTTTTTTTGGAAGGCTAATTCTAGCCTGGTCTTACCAGACTCGCGTTCATTTCTTTTGTACAGAGAGTCTGGCCACTCTCCATTGACAAGCGTTAACTTCCTTGAAGGCCGGTACTCTGTTGAAGTTTAAAACTATTGGATCTGCCCAGAGCTACTCTGGATCTGCCATAACCAATCGCTAACGTTTGGTCGTGACGCATGTCATCTCAAACTAGCGCACGACATCAACGTCATCGTTCTCAGTCCACTCCCTCTGTTCGCTGACCGGAGAAAACCAGAGAATATACCGCAATCCCAGACGGAGTACTGAAGGAAAATGAAAATTGAGCGGAAGTACGTAGGAGGGCGGAGCCAGACTAGGCTAATTCCATTATAAGAAACAAGATACTGACTACGTTTTCTGGCCACAAGTATGCAGCTGCTGCTTTTCTTCTACACATCCTCAGGCAGCAGAAGGAGAATAATTACACAGCAGCAGAAAAGCTGTTATAAAACCCAGCTATATCCCTGCTCACCTTTTTGTTTGTTTTCTCTCTCTCTCAGATCAACCTCAGGCACGGTCTACACCCATACACTCCATGCTAGCTAGCTCAACCGAATCAGCAGCGCTACTGAGGAGAGACAGCAAGCCACACAGCAACGGGGTCAGAAACGGAACTTTTTCTCGAGCCGCCTCCTCTTCCTCCTCATCTTCATCCACAGCCCATAAAAACCCCAAGAAGCTGCAGTCGAACCCGTCCATCAACAGTCAGAGCAGCAAGAGGAGCAAAAGTAGCTCCAAATCCAACAGCTCACAGATCCCCACAGAGGCTCAGGATGGTGAGGCAGTCATTTGCCGTGATTGTTTGCACGCATTTCTTTGACTTGACTGACACAGATAAGCTTCACTAGCCAGTGAGTTTTTTGTTGTGACTAACTTTCTCTGCTGCGTCCAGATTGCTGTTTCCACTGCATCCTGGCCTGTCTGTTCTGTGAGTTCCTCACACTGTGCAACATCGTGCTGGACTGCGCCACTTGCGGCTCCTGCGCATCAGACGACTCGTGCTTCTGCTGCTGCTGCGCTTCAGAGGAATGTGGCGACTGCGACCTGCCCTGTGACATGGACTGCGGCATCATCGACGCGTGCTGCGAGTCTGCAGACTGTCTGGAGATCTGCATGGAATGCTGCGGCCTGTGCTTCTCCTCCTGAGACTCCCATAGGGGGCGCTGCCTCTTTCAATGCGTTGAGACCTGAGAAGAAGCAAGCAGAGAATGACATCAGTGATCTGGAGTGGCCGCAAACCAAGTTGGAGTTGTGAGTTACAGTCTAGTAGCTTTCTTTTGAACCGTCTTGCTAGGAGCAGGGTTAGTCGTCGTACTCTTTATACATTTGAACTCTTTCGGGACTGATTTCTGCTTCAAATGTTTTGTAGAGTCTACATTGGCATGATGCTGAATACAAATACATCCAGAAGACTTATGAGGCCACTGAGAAAGGTCCAAAAAACATTCGTAAAATGCCAGTGTTTGTTAGTTATTTGAAATCGTCTTAGTGCCAAGGTTTTGATAAATGCACAATCTAGTGGTTTAAGAATTCCACAATAATGCACACTATAAAAGAGCTTGAATTGCGACCCAGATCTGTTTTAGAAAACAATGGAGTCTCCTAATAACATTCCGACGTCGAGTTCTCTACCGCAATTTTTTTTTATGGTATTCCCAAATATCATCTCTCAGTATGCACACTTACTGTAGTACACTGGTGTAGTCCTCTGAGGATTACAAAAGCCATAAACTGTGAGTGCGAAACTCATAGATGTATGCGAGTGGGAAAAAGATGCTTGTATTTAATATATGGTGCCATACTACAGTTGTATCATAGATTGTATATAAACATGAAGAGAATCCTGACAGTCTCTACATTTTGTCCTGTGATGTTTTTATCCTCACTCTTTCTAGCTTTTTCACTTCATCAATCAATCTTCTTACATACTGGAATATTATACTGTAAACCATTGTGAATTGCTCCATATTTTTTTTCCCAATGTGAAATGTCTGTCTTGTAATTCCAAAACTTTCCATTTAAATCAAATTGTGTGAATTTAAATGTAAGTTTTACATATCTACCTATTGTTTGTTTTGTTTTTTTGACGTAGTAAATGCCTAGCATTAGCAGTATTATTTTATCCTTTCCAGAAAAAAATGGCTGAAATTCATACCATAAACTGTACATAATCATCTTACAGAAAGATGGTGAAAAGCAATGCATTGATTTGAATCGTTTACATTTTAAGAACGTGTTTCTATTGTTGCTTGCAATAAAACTGGATGTAAACAGGATTTTTAACTGGACAAGAGTGTACGATGATGTGTACAAAAGAACAGGATAAAAGAAATCTATCACTGTCATATTTGATGTTGTATCTTTTGTGTGTGTTTTTTTTTGTTATTTAATAGAGAGGCATCTAATAGTCTTGCATCAGAGTTCAACCATTAACCCTCTGGGGCTCTTCGGTCATTTCTGACCGAAAAATGTTCTGTTTTGAAATTTTAAAAATCACTGCTTCATCGAATTATATGAAACGTGGTGACTTTTCTAGCATTAGGTATGTAAACACAAAAAATGTGGGGTCATGATTCGAGCATGCTAATTTGTCGTAAAAAAAAAAAAGCATTCATTGTCTGACCGACCATAGGAAATGAATGGGAAATCGGCAAAAACACAAAAATTCTCAGAATATTTGTGTGTACAATCTACAAATCGGCCACGATGCTGAAAAAAAGTACACCACAGTAAAGGGCTGACACTCTAAAACATCAAGAGTTTGATATTGACACATCCACTCTCACACACACACACACGCACATTTATATATATATATACACACACACACACACACACACACACACACACACACACACACACACACACACACACACACACACACACACACACACACACACACACACACACACACACACACACACACACACACACACACACACACACACACACACACACACACACACACACACACACACACACACACACACACACACACACACACACACCTATGAAAAACTGAACCAATGAACCACATTTTAAATTTTAAAGAATCACAGCTTCATCAGAATGATATGAAACTTAGTGACTTTTCTAGCATTAGGAATGTAAACACACAAAAATTGACGGCATGATTCGAGAATGCTAAGTGGTCGTAAAAAAAATACTCCCACTTGTGCTCTTCGGTCCAAAATGACCACCATAGGAAATGAATGGGAAATCTGCAAAAATACAAATACACAGAAAAAAAATCTATATTTCTAACAAAAAAATAAATAAATATCTAAAACTTTATAATAAATAGTCTTTGAGATTTTTTTATATATACATATTCAAATCCATCAACAAAAAAAAAATCATTAAATGTGTCCTAAAGAGAACTAGGGAATTCTCAAGCCTCTCCATAGAGACCTCTAGTGATTACACACATGGTTGCATGAATTCTTAAATAATTCAAAAACAAAAACAAGAGAGGCAAAAAAACAAAAGAGGGCTCTAATCTGCTTTCAAAAAAATTTATTTGGAAGGCCTAGTCTCTATTTTAACCTGAAATACTGCAATAGTAAAAAATATATATATAAAAAAAATAGACCATAATTATTGCATAAATATTAAAAAATACCATCAAATCATCTCAAAATACAAAATACATATTATTGAAGAAAAATAAATTGCATTGGTTTTACTAGGGTGGAGGAAGTTTAATTTTTAGGTGTCCGGGTCACTTATGACCGGGAAGACAACCAATGCAACCCAACCCCTAAACGAAGAGCACCAGAGGGTTAAAGGAACAGTTCACCCAAAAACCATCGATTCGCTTCAAAAGGCCTTTCTTAACCCCTCAGAGCTGTGTGGATTACTTTTATAATGGATGGATGCACTTTGTTGGGCTTCAAATGTTGGGCTGCCATTCATTGCCATAATAAAGCTTGGAAGAGCCAGGACATTTTTTAACATGACTCCGATTGTAATCATCTGAAAGAAGAATGTCATATACACCTAGGATGGAGTAAATTATGGGATAATTTTCATTTTTGGGTGAACTAGACCTAAAATGTATCTAAGGGGCCATTAACACAAAACCATTTGCAACCATAAACGGAAACCTTCTTGTGTGTTTTGGCTGTTCATTTACATGACAACAAACTTTTGAAAACGGGTTTCAAATTGCACATTTTTGAAAACAATACCGTTATTGTCTCCGTGCAAACTACAAAAGTGCACATTTGTGAAAACGCTGATGTCATGCACATGCGTCTTCTTTAGTGAATAGGCATGTGCGAGTACTTGACAAACAAAAAGCAACTAAAGTCCTTTAATGCTGGGAAATACGTCAGCTCGCTAAACGGTGTCTGCTTTATTTGCTCATAACCAAATCACATTAACCGTATCAGCATCTTGATAGCATTTGTTGCACATAATCCTCATATTTTCATCTTATTTGGCAATTAGCTATGTGAAGTTGTGTGATAAAGACTGCTGCTTGGACAGGCATCGCTTCTAGCCTCTTTTCTGTTGCCTAAGAAAGCTCTGTGAGGTTTGGGCAACAGAAAACAGTGCGGTTTAATAGGCTCTTAAAGGGCTGCCAAAGTCGTTGAAGAGGAATGTCTGTTCAAGGCAACAGTGCAATATGTGATAAGACCTTCTCTGTTACATCTCTTGCTCACTCTCACTCTCTCTCGCTCTCTCTCTCCCCTTGTTTTTCTCTCTCTTTCAAGTGTATGTTCTATAAATATGGTTGTGGGTGGTAGATTCTATCCCTGGTTGTGTCTTAACCACACACGTCTATAGATAGGGAGTTCACAGTTTTAACCTGGTGGTCAGAGCAGCTCTGGTCTCTAAATGTTTGCATGAAACAGGAGCCATTCAGTCGAGGGGAAAGGTTAAACATATTCTTGAACATCTGCATCTGTTTTGAGGAATCCAGTGTCTTCATACACAATGCATTTGTAGAGTTTCTTGTTTTCTCATGAGGGTATTCATACTCTGACACAAATCCCGTCCAGATATTCTCACAATTCAGCAACAGAGGACATTATTGAATAATAACTATGAAATTACAAAGAGCGCATTATAATGGAGGTGAAGGGGTCGCCAGCTGTGATGAAAATCATAGATTAATAACTCTGGCGTGAAAACGCCACTGGCCTCAAGCTCTGAGAAAATTCAGATTCTCTTTTCTTTCAGAAGTCACAAAGATGCCAAACAGAAGACATAGTGTCTGTTTTATTAATGCAGGGGTCAACAGAGGGCAATGGCGGCCATATTTCGATTGTTTTTCCAAGTAGTCCAGTTCACGCTGCTAGTTTGACTGCTTTAGGAGAGAGAACTGTCCTTGGTGACTTTCATGATAGTTGTTCAGGGTTCAGAATAGGGTTTCACCCTATGAAAAATGTGATTGTGATTTGTGGGGGTTTTCAACTGCAGGTTTATTGTGCTTGTTTGTGGAGCTGCACAATTTGGCCCACAATTTTATGATTAAATATCAATGATTATATAATAAATTATTAGTATTACAACTACTACTAAATAATATTACAACATATAAACCGATTCAGGCATAACATAATGACGTGAATAACACAGATTATCTCTTCATCACTGTATCTGTTAGTGGGTATATTAGGCAGCAAGTGAACATTTTGTTTGACCAGGGCCAAATTGTGATGGCTAGACGACTGGGTCAGAGCATCTCCAAAACTGCAGCTCTTGTGGGGTGTTCCCGGTCTGTAGTGGTCAGTATCTATCAAAAGTGGTCCAAGGAAGGAACAGTGGTGAGCCACTGAACCACTTTGAGGAGCACAACGAGTTTGAGGTGTTGACTTGGCCTCCAAATTCCCCAGATCTCGATCCAATCGAGCATCTGTGGGATGTGCTGAACAAACAAGTCCAATCCATGGAGGCCCTACCTCGCAACTTATAGGACTTAAAAGGATCTGCTGCTACAGCACACCTTCAGGGGTCTAGTGGAGCACATGCCTCGACGGGTCAGGGCTGTTTTGGCAGCAAAAGGGGGACCAACACAATATTAGGTGTGTATATATAGTATTTAAGAATAACTATGGCTGTCTTAATTGATTTCCAAATGTTAAACCATCAAGCTTTTATTTTGTCGGAAAAACTTCAGGTATCCCTATACTTTCAACTTTAGGAAGTGTGTAATGTTCAGGGGTGCACATACGTTTTTCAGTCTGGTTCTCATGAAAGCACCTAGAGATTTGGTTGGTGTTCACACTGCACGTATTGTGACCCATTAACTATACAAAATTTTATCATTTATAATAGCATTATTGCACTTTATTTAGTTAGGGTTTTTTTATAAAATAAACAAAATAATAATGTGTGATATATTTTGAAATAAAAAAATAGTATTAAATAAAAATACAAATATAGTTAAATTAAAATACAATGCTATTTAAATGTTCATATATATATATATATATATATATATATATATATATATATATATATAGATATATATATATATATATATATATATATATATATACAGTGAGGAAAATAAGTATTTGAACACCCTGCTATTTTGCAAGTTCTCCCACTTACAAATCATGGAGGGGTCTGAACTTGTCATCGTAGGTGCATGTCTACTGTGAGAGACATAATCTAAAAAAAAATCCAGAAATCACAATGTATGATTTTTTAACTATTTATTTGTATGATGCAGCTGCAAATAAGTATTTTAACACCTGTCTATCAGCTAGAATTCTGACCCTCAAAGACCTGTTAGTCTGCCTTTAAAATGTCCACCTCCACTCCATTTATTATCCTAAATTAGATGCACCTGTTTGAGGTCGTTAGCTGCATAAAGACACCTGTCCACCCCATACAATCAGTAAGAATCCAACTACTAACATGGCCAAGACCAAAGAGCTGTCCAAAGACACTAGAGACAAAATTGTACACCTCCACAAGGCTGGAAAGGGCTACGGGGAAATTGCCAAGCAGCTTGGTGAAAAAAGGTCCACTGTTGGAACAATCATTAGAAAATGGAAGAAGCTAAACATGACTGTCAATCTCCCTCGGACTGGGGCTCCATGCAAGATCTCACCTCGTGGGGTCTCAATGATCCTAAGAAAGGTGAGAAATCAGCCCAGAACTACACGGGAGGAGCTGGTCAATGACCTGAAAAGAGCTGGGACAACCGTTTCCAAGGTTACTGTTGGTAATACACTAAGACGTCATGGTTTGAAATCATGCATGGCACGGAAGGTTCCCCTGCTTAAACCAGCACATGTCCAGGCCCGTCTTAAGTTTGCCAATGACCATTTGGATGATCCAGAGGAGTCATGGGAGATGGTCATGTGGTCAGATGAGACAAAAATATAACTTTTTGGTCATAATTCCATTAAACGTGTTTGGAGGAAGAAGAATGATGAGGACCATCCCAAGAACACCATCCCTACTGTGAAGCATGGGGGTGGTAGCATCATGCTTTGGGGGGGGGGGGGGGGGGGGGGGGGGGCACTGTATTAAGGAGAGGATAACCGGGGCCATGTATTGCGAGATTTTGGGGAACAACCTCCTTCCCTCAGTTAGAGCATTGAAGATGGGTCGAGGCCACAGCCAGCCAGGATAACCAAGGAGTGGCTCTGTAAGAAGCTTATCAAGGTTCTGGCGTGGCCTAGCCAGTCTCCAGACCTAAACCCAATAGAGAATCTTTGGAGGGAGCTCAAACTCCGTGTTTCTCAGCGACAGGCCAGAAACCTGACTGATCTAGAGAAGATCTGTGTGGAGGAGTGGGCCAAAATCCCTCCTGCAGTGTGTGCAAACCTGGTAAAAAACTACAGGAAACGTTTGACCTCTGTAATTATATTACTTTATATGCATTTTCAAACCTAAAATCAGCAAGCTTTTATTTTGGCGGGTTGCTAGGAAGTAAGCATATGCACTGCACAGAGAAGTGTGTCAGGGCTGACGAACTTAGAGTGGCTAAAATGTATTTGAAACATTGATCCTGAACAATTATAACCCCAAAGTTTATCTGTGTGCTGCACATTTTATGGAGAACAGCTTCCAGAAACTGAGCAAAATGCAGGCTACGCCAAAACGCTTCTGAAATGGAGCAGTTCCCACTTGTTGTTGTTGGATCACAAAGTGTAATGCATTATTTGTAGGTGCATTTTCTATTAAAAGTTCCAATTATAAGTTTTATGTTGTTGCTATGATGTAAACAAAAGGCAAAGCTTTGCCTCCGCTCGCCTACTAGCCAACATTAGTGTTGATATAGTGTTCACTGTAGCTCTTATAAGACTGTTCACCGCCCTTAGGAAAATTAATCATGGTTTTGTGATCGATTACTGGTTGTATTACCATAGTTGTCCTACGAGTATCATGAACATAACATTGTATCTAAAATGTATAAGAAAATGACCACTCTGAAACGTCCTGTGAAATCAGTGCTTGCAAAGTCTGTGCATGAAATCCGTTCTGCACGATCCTCTTGTTTGTTAACATTCTGAGTCTGAATCAGGCTTGAAATGGTTTGAAATGGGTTTTACATCTGAGTAGAGCTCACAATTATGGTAAGGGGCGTGACATTTCCCGAACACGCGCTAAACGGGTCCTTCAAATTCATTCAAATAAATGAAATCTTACCGCGCTACTAAAATAAACAAAATTACCGTTATTTTCCAGTCTATATCCGTTCAATCAGATTTTGCACTGCAAACATTCATGACAGCTTTTAACTTATCCATGCTGGCAAATAATCATGGCCACCCGATGTGAATTATAAAATATTTTTAGAACGGCCATTGAAAGCCCAAGGGTCAACCATGTGGCATAGTAAAGTGGGGATTAATGTAAACACAGATATCGGATACCAGTCTTGTCTAAAGTGAATGTAAACAGGTGGGATAAAAAATTGGATATGGACGAAAGATCAGATCCGTTCATTAAGACTTGCAGTGTAAACGCAGCCAAAATGAACACAGTGTGCTATGCTTTACTCTGAAACACAGCGCATATATTTATTTAATTAAATCGCAGACTGTAATTTGATAATTGCACTAAAACCATTTAATCCGTTTTATTTCGGTTAATATGCAGTAATATAATGCAGTCCTAGTTCAGCGTGTTAGTGAAGTGTTTAGAGGACACTAGGGCACTTAACAGTAATGCCTTTGAAACAATGGTCTCCTTATTTTCCCTCTGCTCATCCAAACCAAACCGGATCAAATAGAGGAATGATCGGTTACCCTTAATGCATCCGGCCTCACTAATCAAAGCAACTGCAAATGTATATCTAAGAGAGTAGAATAAATGTTTTGCGGAGAGAGTGGGTATATTCAGTGCGTAATATAATATATCGGTCAGGTTCTTTTGGTTTTCCTTAATGAGGACGGCTCTCAATGGAGCACATCTCTCTGTTTGGATTTCACTAATACCAAAGGTTGAGCACAGCTGGTGGTTTTATGATCATTTTGTGGGATCCGTGCACATGTACTGTACATGCAGAACCACAGTCACACATACCACCAACCCACCCACGCACATACACACACACACAGACACAGGGATCAGTGCTGAAGAGGCCGGGTGAGTCACCAAATATGTGGGACCAGAGCCAGTTGTGCTCTCTACAGTGAAGCATCTTTTCCTCCCACTTACACACTCGACTCACAGGCCTGTCTTTAGCCATCATTATATATCAAACACACACTGTAGCTCAAGCGCACTTACGAGATTCTGCACAAACAAACACCAATACACAATCACAACAGCATGTGTTGCTCCCCTGAAAAGAGGATTAATAAATCAGAAAATGATTCCTTCATGAAAACTTGTGTTGTGTTGGAATGATAGAAAAGGCAATTTACAAGAAATCATATTTTTGAAATAACTTTATTACTTAATTTAGCCACATTTTATATATATATATATATATATATATATATATATATATATATATATATTATATATATATATATATATATATATATATATAATATATATTTTTTTTTTTTTTTTTTTTTTTTTTTTTTGGCCTTTTCTCTGACATTTTTAAAAAAATTTTAATCAATATCAGTTTTTTAACATTACCTTTTCTAACCCTGTAAATGTCCCATAGCTTTTACTTTAAGAAATAAGAAACAAGAAATATGTAACGCGTAATATTGCAAATATTTAAATAATATTATTTTAAAAGGATTTACATTTTTTTTAGAAACATGAATTTCAAATTCTATATTAAATATACACTACTGTTCAAACGTTTGAAGTCAGTAATATTTTTTTCTCTCTAGCAGGCACGCATTAAATAATCGAAAGTGTCAGTAAAGATATTTATAATACAAAAGATTTCTATTTCAAATGATTGCTGCACTTTTGAACTTTTTATTCATCAATGAATCCTGAAAAAAAATGCGATATGGTTTCCACAAAAATATTAAGCAATATATCAAGACATTTCTTTAGCATGATTTCTGAAGGATCATGTGACACTGAAGAAAAAAAGAAAAACAAACAAATATACATATATATATATAATGTTACATTTGTAATATTTTACAATATTAGCCTACTCTTTTTTTAAATCAATCTTGGCGAGCACCAGAAGCAAGAGACGTCTTTCAATAACGTTTGGAACAGAAATGTATTGTTTACAAAAATGAAAATGCACATTCCACAAACATACTATTCTTAATTCCTAAATAATAACAGTTTTTTTATGATGTCACACATGCACACCCATGTAGCCAATAATCAGATCAGCCAACGCAAAGATATTCATGACTGTGCTACATATATAATAAACAGGGCTCGACATTAACACCCGCCAAATGCGGGTAGATTTCAGCTGTGGCGGGTAAGGCAGCCACTCCCACTAGCCACTTTGGCGGGTTGAATATAATTTCAGCCTACAGCCAAATGAAATGCCAAGACCATTGTATCACAAAATATTACAATTCACAAAATTACAATTCAATTACAATTATTTATCGATTAACTTGCAGTTAGTGAAGGCGGGATAGGCAGAATCGCGCTGAATGACACACAACAGCAGCGCTCTCTCGCGTGATCAGTTCTCCTTGCGCCTGAATAGTCAAATACACGCGCACACAGATGTCAACATTTCCATGTGGAGTATCTCGCATGAACACAGTCAGTTATGGCTTAAGTGTACGTAAACAGGTGGGTAATAACTGGATATGTGTCAGAATATTACGTTGTAACACATTGTGTACGAGTGAAAATAGGGATGGCTCACTTAACGTAACTGGAGTTGATGCAAACACGGAGGCGATCGACATTAAACAGCTCACACTTTATTCCTTGCAAAACTCTCACAAGAGTGCGTCACAAACTCCATTCCATCCACAGCATTACTTAATAAAACAAAATAACTAAATGTTAGCAACAGAAAATAATCCGCACACATGGGTGCTCGAGGCGCAGGGCGCACGCACACAAAATGCAGGCAGTTCAACAGGGAGCGCGCACTCTTAAAGGGGCCACACTGTATTCATACTCGTTACAATGTCATTAATGTTAATCAAAAAACTACAGGTGTTAAATAAATGTATACATATTAAATAAACCTACTGTATCTGTATCTTTCTTTAGATAAATGTACTATTGTTTTTGTAATTTGCTTCTTTGTTCTTTTATATAGCCTAACAAGTATTACTCGTATATAAAATTTCTCATATTAGCCATATTGCCCACCTGCACACCAGCTAATATACACTGTAGTCTTGATTTATTTGTAGTCCTGCTATTGCACTTCTGGTTAGACCTAAACTGCATTTCGTTGCCTTGTACTTGTACTTGTGTAATGACAATAAAGTTGAATCTAATCTAATCTAATCTAATTTGGGTGGTCACTCTGCATTGAAAGTTTGAAAGGGTTTAAAATCTTCTAAATCAAGTAAAATGACTCAAAATCAAGTAATTTAAGCATGCCAAAGTCAACTTTAATCATATAAAATGTCATTTCCAAGCAGTAAAATTGTGGCCAGTGAAAATGCTGAGTGGCTAGTAACTTTTGAAAACCACTAGCCAGCCACAGTGGCTTGTGAGAAAAAAGTTAAAAAAAGTTAATGTCAAGCCCTGATAATAAACCAAACAGAAGCAGTCAGGAAAGCACTGCTGTGTTCTGTATGTGCAGGTTCAGCATGACACATCGCTCATAAATGTGCTCAGATACTTCCCACAAAATGGAGCTTTTTAAGAAATACATACGAGCAGAAAATGATTTAAAATAAGAGGGAAATGTGTATTTCATCGTGGCTCCTTTAAACTGCCTCAGCCTGGCAGACAGTGATGGATTTGATTCGGTCTGGATTTGTTTAACTTGCACAATGAAGCTTGAACATAACACAGACTCAAATGGCTCCGTATGGACTCACTTCTGCGCTTGTGTTCAATTTACTTCCAATAACAGGTAAATTGGCTTATGATGAAACTATTAAGTGGATGTCTGGACGTTTATACTGAAAATGAATGACATCAAATCTAATTGCTCTTTTTTTGGACCTACTACACCATGGTATTCTCGAATAAATTGGCACCTCCACACTTCATTTATAAGAAAATGTAGCACTACTTCAGAAAGAAAATTCCGATCTGAAAAGTTCTCATATAGAGCTCGACTTCCTCTCGAACGGCCTCAGCGGAGAGAACAAGAGATGCTCTTGTGTTCCACGAGGCGAGTTCTGCAATGTCAGAGCGATGAATATGAAGGAATTTGCCTAAGGAAATTATAAGCTTTTGCAACATGCCTCTTTTGCTCTTTCTCTCCCTCCCTTCATGGTTGTGTCACTCTCAGTTTGTTTCTGAAGCTCTGCGGTGCGGCACAGCAGTGATGCCTTCATCAGAAACACATGTTGAGCACAATGCTTCCCTTTAGACCCAGCAAACAATGAGGCTGCTTCTGCAGCTGAGGCTTCAACGTCAGCAGAAATACGAGATCGTCCGACCGTCTTCGTGTGGTCAATCCAACACATTTTTCTCTGATAATAATGCCAACAGGCACCTACACAAACACCTAAATGTAATCAAAGATGGTAATAAGATGAAGTTTCACCCTTTCGATTTGCTCTGAATTACATTCTCCAGATTGAAAAGATGTTTTAGAGTGCTTTTCAGAAAACTAATCTTTATGAAACTGGTGATGCCTTGATGATTTTTTTTTTTTTTTTGATAAGTAATCATCATATATCTTTATAGATGCATGACAGAAAGATTAATCAACCTATCCAAATAACCATGATGGGAGACGGATTGCAGAATAATGAATCAGTTGATGAATGCCCAGATATATTCGTCCTCTTTTAATTGAAGTTTGGTAGTTGGACAATGGGGCTACGTGACTGCACAATAAGAGCACGGGGGATAACAGTGGTTTGAAGATGAAGGGGGAAGATTATTTCCGGTGGATTGGAGCAACCCAACACTGCAAAGTTAAATTAAAGGCAGAATTTGCACAACAGATGGGGGGTGCAGTCAGACAAACGCAGTGGAGAGGACCGGCTGGGTTTAATGACCTCTCCTCTGTGTTGATTCAGCTCTCGCATCAGCCCCATGCAATTAACAGCCATATCCATCCCTTCGGCTTTTTATTTAATCAAAAACCAGTCTCAAGAAAGAGAGAGAGAGAGAGAGAGAGAGAGAGAGAGAGAGAGAGAGAGAGAGAGAGAGAGAGAGAGAAGGGGGTAAAATTAAGAAGTGGGGAAAAAATTAAAAGATGGATGAGATTACTGTAAGTGGCTTTAATAATGAACCTGCCATACATACAGTGAATATTAGAGAATAGAGATAATGCAACAATGAGACGCTCAGTAAGGAAGCTTATAGAGTTCAGTGATGCTCTGTTCACTAATGCAACTTTAGACGTTTCTTATACAAACACCTTGACAATAACCTTCAGAATCTTAGTTTAAACTAAAATTTCATTTTATAATATAATATGTATAATTAAATATACACTTTCAATGTCCCTGTGATACCTTCTAAACCGGCATTTTGTTTAATTTCAATTTTCAAAAATTGAATTATATACAGTGGCAAAACAAAGTATGTGAACCACTTGCAGAATCTGTGAAAATGTGAATAATTTTAACTAAATAAAAGAGATCATACCAAATGCATGTTATTTTTTATTTAGTGCTGTCACTGTGAATAATATATTTTACATAAAAAAAGTTGACATATAGTCATAAAAAATAGCTAAATTTATTAAAATGGCCCTGTTCAAAAGTTTATGAACCATTCATTCTCAGTACTGTGTGTCGTTCCACGGCTGTTTTTGTGTTTTGTGATGGTTGTTCATTAGTCCCTTGTTTGTCTTGAGCAGTTAAACTGCCCAATGTTCTTCAGAAAAATCCTCCAGGTCCTGCACATTCTTCAGGTTTCCAGCATCTTTTGCATATTTGAACCCTCTCCAGCAGGGACTGTATGATTTTGAAATTGAGGGACTCAAACACAACTACTAAAAAAGGTTGAAACATTCACTGATCCAGAAGGAAACACAATGCATTAAGAACCGGGGGTGAAAACTTATTGAATTTGAAGATCAAGGTAAATTGTACTCAATTTGTCTTCTGGGAAACATGCAAGTGTCTTCTGTTGCTTCTGAAGGGCAGTATTAAATGAAGAAAAAAATATATATTTAAACAAATTAAACATTTGGACATCTTCATCCTGCTCAAAAGTTTTCCCCCCCGGCTCTTAATGCATTGTGTTTCCTTCAGGAGCATCCGTGAATGTTTCCTTCAGGAGCATCCGTGAATGTTTCAAATGTTTTTAATAGTTGTGTTTGAGTCCCTCAATTGTCCTCAGTGTGAAAAGATGGATCTTAAAATCATACAGTCATTGCTGGAGAGGGTTCAAATATGCAAAAGATGCTGGAAAACTGAAGAATGTGCAGGACCTGGAGGATTTTTCTGAAGAACACTGGGCAGTTTAACTGCTCAGGGCAAACAAGGGACTCATGAACAACCATCACAAAACAAAAAAACAGCCGTGGATCATCCAGGGAACGACACACAGAATTGAGAATGAATGGTTCATAAACTTCTGAACAAGGTTATTTTAATAAATTCAGCTATTTTTATATCTTTTATTTAGTTAAAATGATTCACATTTTCACAGATCCTGCAAGTGGTTCACATACTTTTTCTTGCCATTGTATATTATGTTGACTCACAATTTGCCATTTTATTTTACATGAAACAAGTCACATCAACTGGGCTGCCATTTGAGGATCACATGACCAGCTTAAATCTACTCACTTTGTACCAGTAACCCTTCTGGTATTGGACACATTTTCTCACAGAATAAATGAATCTGGCTAACACTGTGATGTGAACTGCATAACGTGACAAAAGACTGCAGAACCCTTTATAATACGCGATGCTGTCTACGCTGGATGTGGCGTGACGCAGCACAACATTACGACTCAACCGATCTCCGACAGTAAACTGATGCCCCATTCTATTTCTGACATGAGGAACAAATGAAAATGTTGGCTGCGTACCAATTCGCCTACTTATACTACGTCCTAAAAGTATGTACTCTTTTTGTGAAGAAAAAGTACATACTTTTGAGTGTGTAGCAGAAGAGTATGCAAGCTTTGGGACACACTACTTCGTCATCTTTAACGGACTCTGTTACATGCGTCCCGTCACCGTTTAAACTGTCAATCATCGTCACAGTTAAAATCCCCCACTTTAAATTTAATTTCCTACCGTATCGGAGAGAGATGTAGTCGCTCGTTGATCTGCCTTTCGTGGGTCTTTAGACTCCTCTCATGTGTTTGCAAAGTTAATGGCCAAACGTATCAATACAAAAGTTCTCAATGCTGCTGCTGGTGAAATATAATGTGGATAATATTGAATAAATATCTTTTCATCAGGTTAAATACTGATAATTGCTCACTCAAACCACTTTATCTAATCCTCTCCACTTAACCGTCAGACTCGCGTAACCGTCATGTTTGTAGTTTTTTAACACTTTATATCCGTGTGTGTAGTTCTAATCGAATCCTCGTCCATCTCGCAATGGGTTGTGGGCAATATCAGCCGTTAGAGTGCGCATCGATCTGCACTTCGGATTCTGACCGGAAATAGTAAACCATCCGGGAATCTTTGGAATACTCTTTTCAACATACTACGATTTGGGACATACTAATTCTTTTTTCGAATAGTATTTAGTACGGATAGTATGCGAATTGGGACGCAGCTGTCATCATTTACTCACCCTAATGTTGTTCCAAACCTGTATGAGTTTCTTTCTTCTGTTGAACACAAAACAGATATTTTGAAGAATGTCAGTAACCACCAGACAGTTGATGGCATCCATTGACTTCCATAGTATTTTTTTTCCCTACAATGGAAGTCAAAAGTCAAGAAGCGCATACAGGTTTGGAACAACATTAGGGTGAGTAAATGATGACAACATTTTTGGGTGAACTATCCCTTTAATACAGCCTATAGTCTTCTTTTATGTTAGCGCTAAATAAGTGCTAAATAAATGAATGTGTTGAGGATGGGTTTATGAGCTGATGACATGGATGATATCCATTAGAAAATCCCTCACAGTATTTTTGCATTGAATTGTATACACTAATTTTGATTTATTTGAAGGAATAACATTTTTATTATTACTTATGCATCAAGTTTTTACATTCACAAAGACCTTAAGCCATTAAATATGAAGTCTGGTGTATATCTATGGTATTGCTCAGTGCTGGGTTATGAAAAAGGAGACAGTGGTGTAAAAACAGACAGAACAGCAAGGCGGCGACTTTGATCTTGGTGGGTGGGCGTTTTCTGATGTAAGACGGCACGTAAGGTTGTCTGCAGAGCAAACTTCCTCTCAGTGTGCTGCTCCAGTTTGTCTGCCGTTAACAGACTTGGAAGTCTGCGACAAAATAAATGCAGTACAATATGCAGCCTGCTGTTTTATGACTATACTGTTACGCAACTACTGGTCTACAGCCAAAAGCACCGCATCTGACTGCATCAGCAAATGGGGCAAGACAGGCACTAGGGTGCATGAGTGACTCAGTGTCCCAGGTGCAGTTCCCTCTTGTTCTGGACAGCCCAAATGGACCCTTTTGACATTTAAAGGGGCTTTCAGAAGGGGGAGTCATCATAGTTGGGTAAACTTCAATAGTTGTGTGAATTGTTGTATTCCCATTGGCTCCAATAGCAAAAGAAAAAAATCAATGACAGAGTTTCCATGACTTTCCAAAAAAGAATATAGAGATTGATCACAGCAGAATAAGAGAATGATGTAAAATTTGGTGTCACTCCCTTAGATGTTGTATTAGAAGAATTCACGCAGCAGTGTATTATTATAATTTTATTTATTAAATTTTTTGTAATTTAATACCCGAGGTAATATAACAAAGTATAGCGTTATAAATATATGTAGATTTAAAAAAAAAGAAGTATAGGGTTATAAATATGTATTTTTTTAAATGTTATATATGTTAAATGTTTAAATGTTATGTAATATATATATATACACACCGATCAGGCATAATATTATGACCACTGACAGGTGAAGTGAATAACACTGATTATTTCATCACGGCATCTGTTAGTGGGCAAGCGTAAGGAATTGAGCAAGTTTGACAAAGCCCAAATTGTGATGGCTAGACGACTTGGTCAGAGCATCTCCAAAACTGCAGCCCTTGTGGGGTGTTCCCGGTCTGAATCACATTTTCTTTTACATAACGTGGATGGCTGGGTCCGTGTGTGTCGCTTACCCAGGCAACACATGGCACCAGGATGCACTATGGGAAGAAGGCAAGCCGGCGGAGGCAGTGTGATGCTTTGGGCAATGTTCTGCTGGGAAACCTTGGATTCTGCCATCCATTTGGAGGTTACTTTCACACGTACCACCTACCTAAGCATTGTTGCAGACCATATAATAATAATAATAATAATTAATAATAATAATTTGTTACATTTATAGAGCGCTTTTCTGGGTACTCAAATCGCTTTACATATAGAAGGGGGAATCTCCTCAACCACCACCAATGTGCAGCATCCACCTGGATGATGCGACGACAGCCATATTGCGTCAGAACGCCCACCACACACCAGCTTATTGGTGGAGAAGAGACAGAGTGATGAAGCCAATCATTATAAGGGGATGACTGGGAGGTTATGATGGACAGAGGCCAAGGGGCAAATTTGGCCAGGATCCGGCATCCCTACTCTTTTTCTGAAGGACATCCTGGGATTTTTAATGACCAGAGAGAGTCAGGACCTCGGTTTAATGTCTCATCCGAAGGACGGTGCTCTCAGACAGTACAGTGTCCCCATCACTATACTGGGGCATTAGGACTCACACAGACCACAGGGTGAGCGCCCCCTGCTGGCCTCACTAACATCTCTACCAGCAGCTACCTAGTTTTCCCAGGAGGTCTACCATTCAGGTACTGACCAGAATCAACACTGTACACCCTTCCATGCGGTATTCCCTGGTGGCTGTGGTCTCTTTCAGCAGGATAATACGCCCTGCCACAAAGCAAAAATGTTTCAGGAATGGTTTGAGGACTACAATGAGTTTGAGGTGTTGACTTGGCCTACAAATTCCCCAGATCTCAATCCAATTGAGCATCTGTGGGATGTGCTGAACAAACAAGTCTGATCCATGGAGGCCCCACCTCTCAACTTACAGGACTTAGAGGATTTGCTGCTAACATCTTGGTGCCAGATACCACAGCAGGGATTAGTGGAGTCCATGTGGAGTCCACATCTAGTGGAGTCCATGCCTTGACGGGTCAGGGCTATATTGGCAGCAAAAGGGAGACCAACACAATATTAGGAATAATGGTCATAAAGTTATGCCTGATCGTTATATATATATATATATATATATATATATATATATATATATATATATATATATATATATATATATATATATATATAACGATCAGGCATAACTTTATGACCATTATTCCTAATATTGTGTTGTATATATATATATACAGTGTTGGGGAAAGTTACTTTGAAAAGTAATGCATTACAATATTGCATTACTCCCTTAAAAAGTAACTAATTGAGTTACTTAGTTACTTTTTAAGAAAAGTAATGCGTTACGTTACTTTTGCGTTACTTTTGCGTTACTTTTGCGTTACTTTTTCTCACCTGGGCTGGGCTTGCTTTTTAGTTTTGTTTTTTAATAGCAAAAAAAGTCCTTTTTTGTGCAAATGTAAAGACCTCTTCATACCAAAATTGAAATAATAGGCCTCAGGCTGAGGTATAAATGTGCTGCCATTCTGGATAATGGAAGAATAGGACGCAGGAGAAAAACGTTTTACCAATAAAAACAAAAAATCTAGTAATTTTTGCTCATGGCTTAACTGAATCATCAAAGGTCAGCAGCACGACATTGGTCAATGAAGGTAGATTAAATGCATACAAATATTTGTTCTATTTAACATTTATATATTTGAGGTTTGAGTACTCTGATTTAGCATTTGACTGATTTTATTCATTTTGAGGAGTACAGTATCTTTATTGTGCAAGTGAGATAAATAAATGCTCACATTTAGTCTAGAACTACAATAACCATCATGTTCACACACAACGCCTTATTTTTCACAACATGGGGGCAGGAGAGCTGTCAGTCAAATAAATGTGAAAAAGTAACTTGCGTTACTTTTTTGAAAAAGTAACTCAGATATTTTGTTGTAAATTTGAAAAGTAATGCGTTACTTTACTAGTTACTTGAAAAAGTAATATTATTACGTAACTCAAGTTACTTGTAATGCGTTTCCCCCAACACTGTATATATATATATATATATATATATATATATATATATATATATATATATATATATATATATATATATATATATATATATATATATATATATCAAATGAAAGTGGAATCAGCAAGTAATGTAATGCAAGACTACAGGTTTAATTAACCAGCATTTCTCTGTCACTGTTCTGCAATTTCATATGGTATCGTCCACTCAAAAGTGTGCTTTGTGAGAGTCTAAGGCAGCCCAGCAAAACACATAGCATTTTATGTATTACAGCTAAATGTCAAAGAGGTAGCTTGGCAGAGCATGAAAAAACAGACCCCTGTTTAACCCACAGTGACTCAGTGCAGCTTGCGCAAATAAGGAGCACAGACCGTGGCCTTGTAGGACGTTGCAGCCCTTCATGGAGGCTTGCCACAAGTAAACATTTTTCAGGGCTAACTGGCTCTCTGATTTCACCTTGAACTCCAGCTCATCTTAAACACTTGGAGATTTTTGTCTCCTCTAATATTTACTCATGCTTGATTTGAAATATTTCACTGTGCGAAACGATCACCAGACTCTAAAATGGCGAACTAAATGTACCAGTCAAATTAGCATCTGTCTGGCTAGTTTGGCACACAGGCCGGTATGTTGACTGGAGTGCTGGGTATTGATTCTGGAATCGTGAGAATGAGTTCATTTCTTTCGGTCTTGAGGTCCCTAAATGGTCTCCAATTAAGCATATTTGCACAGCTTGGTGAAGATGTGTCACAGATCAGTAGCATTTGAAGCCTAGCGTTCTGGAGCAGGTGTGTCTGCAGCGGGACGAAAGCACGATAGGAACCCAAGCATCAAGGCACTATACAGAAAGAGGCTCCACATCAGCCCAAAAAAATCTTTTAGGATGGCGGAGGAAAACTAAACTTAAATAATTAAAAAATGATTCTTACATAAAATACAGTTCAGTGACACTCTGTTTACTCTAACACTCTTTTAGACATTTCTAAATTTTATTTCATTTTAATTTTATCACAATAAAATAAAAATATGAAATTATTTTATTTATTTTTTATATTTGTTTTTCTCGCAATCTCAGTCACGCATTAATGCATCTTTAATTTTATTTTTAATTTAAACAGAATTTAATAAAATGAAATAATTTTATATTTATATAGAAGCATGATTGATTTCATTTTAGACAAATAAATAAAAATAAAAGAAACCCAAAAAAATTAATTCCCACTTAAGCGGCCCTTTTTGCAGCAGCTTTGTGTTCGTTCCTTTTCCCGAGCCTGCCTGGTGCAAAATTCTCAGCTGACTATTACCAGATAGTCCATGAGGCATTAGTTCACCAAAGTGTGGCGGACCACAAGGCCATCCTTTGAAGAAAGGAAAAGAGGTTTGAGGGCTGAAGTGATTATCAGGGACTCTCTTAATAGAAATCTCCACTTTATCCCCCACCCCCCAAAATACTGCTCCCTCATCTCAGATTTAGAGGGCCGCTGGGAGACCTGAAGTGTTTGGGTCATAACGTATCGATTGCCAGGGAAACTAAAAAAGAGAATCGTTCTCTAGTCAGATGTACGGTACGGTTCTGGAGCCCAGCCACCTGCTGTCACTGCATTCTATATTGAATATGGGTAATTGACAAATATGAATAAAAAAAATGCTTTTGAAGAAAAAAATACATTATTATGTTATGTGAAGTCTGATGCTTGAGAAAATATATGGTGGTTTTGTTTTTTTGTTTTCCAATGGTATTTCATTTGGCCCCTAAGTTCCAGTGAAAAGAACTCTTAATGCTTCAGCATACCAAGACATTTTGGACAATTTCATGCTCCCAACTTTGTGGGAACAGTTTGGGGATGGCCCCTTCCTGTTCCAACATGACTGCGCAACTGTGCACAAAGCAAGGTCCATAAAGACATGGATGAGCGAGTTTGGTGTAGAGGAACTTGACTGGCCTCTACCAGTCCTGACCTCAAGCCGACAGAACACCTTTGGGATGAATTAGAGCGGAGACTGCAAGCCAGGCCTTTTCTGGGATGTCATTAGTTCATGTGCAAGCAAAGGCAGGCGTCTCAAAACTTTTGGCAATATAGTGTATCAAGTTCCTACGCTTTTAAAAATAAATGGATGAAAAAAATGTCATTTACTACAATCGACACTTGTAAAATTATGCCTGAGGTATTTATTAATATTTGTATGCTTTTCTTTTTAATTTATAAAAGTTGTAATTTATTGAACCATGCTTGAGACAGTCACACCGTAGGAAAAATTTGGCAAAACATTTTTAATAACAAAGCACTTTTTTTATATCAACAGGTCCACGCAAGACAAAGAAATGTTTAATAATTTCCTGCATTTTAAATGATGGCAATACTAATTGTATTCATTTTTATAAAAAATGGCATCACGTCAACAATCCATATATAGAATATTCATTTGACGTGTTAATATTTCAATATCTTCTAGTTTACAGCATGATTTCATACCGAATTCCACCCGGTGTCAGTTAAAGGGGATGTTGAATGGTAATATCAAATCTTTGGAGCAATGATCAATGGAAGATTTAGTGGGAAATTCAAATTTGCGAATGGTAATATAGTTCAGAGCATGAGACTCTAGGTAACAGTGGCCTAAATATTGCTCTTTCTGGGAACAAATCTAATAAAATCATACCTTAATTTTATTAGACATCTTAAATTTAGAGTAATGTAGATGTGTGTGGAAAATGCTGATTGCTGGCATCTGTCCTGTGCAAATAAATGAATGACAGCTGGAAAGTGGAAGCCAGGGCTAGAAAGACGGAAAAATGTCAAGTTTGCACAAGAGAGATAAACACAAGTTTATTTCTCTCCGCCTCACGTGTCAGATTTCGCTCTGCATTTTGTACAATGCTGCCAGACTAAAAGTGCAGATTTGGCAAATGTTTCGGAAAATGTGGCCTGAATGATATTAGAAACAACTACTGACATTGAACATCTTGTTAAACAAGAAAAAGTGTCACTTAGGGGCATCTGGAAAGCATTATCAGTGTCTTAGCCTATATTATTGTAGCAAATGCTATAAAATGAATCGATAAATGGACCATTTTTTACAATTTTTCTTTTTGGTGATGGTAAATCGTAAAAACTCCCTTTGCAATAATTCTGCAAGAGAAAATGTTACAGCCACAGTGAAAAATTGACAAACTGTCAAAACATGACAATGTAAACAGGTACAGTACAGAGAATGAGGCAGTTTTCAATTTAACACTTCCAATGAAACTGGTTAACTTAATTATCTGTACTTGATATCTACTATCGCTCAAGGGAGTTCACAAAAGACCAGTGCGCATTCTGTCTGTAAACAGATCCCATAAGCTTGCTGCTTACAGTAAGCTGTATTTCGGGAAACGTATACACATGGGTGGAACTATTCATCTTGTAAGGCCATATGTGGACTAAAATACATTTCTATTATACTATAGTTATCATATGGTGAAAGAGTAACATTAATATATAACTAAATATGTATTGCAATTCAATGAATTGCATTGGCAACTTGCATGGCCACAGTAAAATGCATTATCATCTAAAATAATAAAAACTCAAATCATTTAAAAACTATTTAAAATCACACACATGAGGTCGCAAATGGTCCGAAGAGATGCAAAATACATGAATCACATATATATCCAGCTATATTCAGTTAGAACTTGCATGAAGATGACCACCATTCTCAAAACTCTGGCAAAGTCTTCAAGGTTGTCCAGAGGAGGAATGAGTAATGACTGCCATTGTCCAACTTCACATTAGAAATGACTCTATGGTATTCAGCACTATCTGGGGCAGGGCGAAGAACATATCCAATCTGTCCCTTTGTCAGGTGGGAATTAGGCTTTTCTCACCTCATAGAGAGAAGCTCCAGAGAGCTGGAGGAGAGAGATAATTCACATACCTCCCCACCAGAAGCCCTGACCCATGATTGTCTCTCATATGGAGAGTTCGAATGGATCAGAAAATCATCCTTAATAAAAATTATACTGCCCCCCCCCCTCCTTTTAAAAAAAACCCTATATGTCTTAAATACGATCATTTACTATTTGCACTTAAAATTGCCGGCATAATTTAGCTGTTTGTGCGAGGTGTCACTGATGCTGATAGCAAATTAGTTGCAGCGCAGTTGACCAGGGGTTTTAAATTGGCCAGCGAGGGCATATCCCTACCTCTTAATGAGGTCTGTATTGTTGCGGATGTCAAGCCTCTTGAAAGGTAAGCCACTTTGTGCCAAACCTCACCCCTCCCCAACCCCGCTCTCGTTGGTTCAGGCTGAATGGCTCTGTGATGTGCTGTGCTCTAGTGTAGTACAGAAGAATTACTTTGTCTTATCTTCCAGTGGACAGGGGTGACCTTGTGGAGAAAAGGGAGAGGCAATTAATACGGCAATCACTTGTGCCGCTCAGAGAGTGCCTCGCCGAGTCCTCTCTGTTAACCTTTTAAGGGAACAGGTAAAAACAGAGGAAAAACAGGGTTGACGAATGCTCACCTTCACACTGTTGGTGAGATCTCTGTAGGTGTGGTAGAGTTTCTGTTGTGCAGTAATGGTGCTCTTGCAAGAGTAGAACAAAGCGGCACGTTTTGATAAACTAGTGTGATTCATTGCTTTTTTAAACAGTGTCAAAAATAATTGTATAAATTACTTCTGTCTTGTTTTTCAGCAAAACATCTAAAAATCCTTTAAAGGTACACTATGTAACCTTTGGCCCTCTAGCGGTTAAAAAACAAAACTCCATGCATTTTGCAGAAGAACATTGTTTTGGTTGTGCTTCGGATCTCAAGCTAACTAACTGAAGATTATTATTGCGGTACTTCCTTGAAAATAAATTCTAGCACAGTGCTACAACAACCACAATGAAATTAGCTTTCACTACACAATAGGGCTGTCAAAATGGCTGAAAAGCTAAATTCAAAATTCTTTCTTAAATTTGATCAAAATTCGAATTATATTCGAATGCTAAAGGCAATACTTAATTTTAGAGTGAAAAAGTACTGTATTGTCTCCTATGCCCACAAGAGTGCGCAAGCGAGCGCAACCAGCAATTGTAAACCAAATCAAGCATCACGTCTTTTATTGAAATGAAATGACATTCACTTTTTACAGTGAATTCACTTTTCAAACAATTGTTGTTAAATAAAATATCATTTCATTAATTAGCATGTAAGGGAAATTAGGTAACAAAAGTGCATAAAACTTCAAGTGCATCAGTTAATGTGAACACAAAATAGCAAACGGACATTCAGAAACAATCCATTTCCACTCACTAAACATCTACATATTGTTCGTCAAAAACACCAAACAGTCAACTTGACCTGCAGCGAGTGCTGAGCGTTTTTTTGTGAGGTATGATCAAGTATGTCTTTGTGGATACATATAACGTTATACCGCATAATTTTGCCACCAACTGAGAGGATTTTTGTCAGCAGGTGGCGTATCTTCTCTTTCATTTATATCCATCTCATGCTCCAAAGCCCTGATTGCCTTCTTCTGCACTGCTCTGTGTTTGACTGTATACGCCGTCAAACAGGTTCCCCATTCCCCGAGTCCTCACTGTTTTTTCCACCTTTTTTCAAATGAACAACACAGCCACTCTGCGCTGTACTGGATAAACAAACCGCATCAATTCCGTCATCATGTCTCGCGCGCCTCTACCAAAAATTCGAATGCACGGTTTTTACATTAAAATGTGATTTTTTTTCGTAAATTCAACGAATATTCAATATTCACATTTTTATTTGACAGCCCTACTACACAATAGATAATACTTTACAATATACTCTGTTAGAGAGCTACGTATGGCAATTTATCTGTAAAAAATAAAATAAAAACGCCATATCCGCGTCACTTTTACAACATTTCAAACCCCTCAGTTCTCGCAGAAAGCCAAGCCAGTGTTGATTCTCATTTTATTACAAGCTTTGCTGTGTTGTCTTTTTGCCAGCAGACCTCTCTGTTTGTTTGTTTTTTAAAAAATGGGTAATTCCCCAAAGGTTCGAAATTTAGTGTGCTCCTGTCACGCCTGCCAGCCGGAGTGCCAGTGATAGCCACCAGAGGGCACTCCTTCCGTCTTTGTTATATCATCATGGACTGCATTTCCCACAAGTGTGCCGCACAAGTCCTGAAAATTGAAGCCAAAACGTTTCGATCGCCCCCAGGTGGCTGCGCGCCGTATCGGTCATAAACCTCACCCTCTCTATGTAATCTAATGGGACATGTAAGGGTTTTTTAACCCTTACATGTATACCTTGGGTCTTTAGCGACCCGAGACGTCATTCACTACCCTCCTCCTCATTCATTTTTTAAAGTTAGACATCAACCTTCTTAGTATTCCTCAATCAATCCATTTTAAACAATTTAACAAGAAAAAAATAATAAAATAATAATTGAATGCCTGTTTTTCCACTAGTTTTTTGTTCAAATTGTATAGGGTCGCTAACGACCCGAGGTGTGTAAGATTGTACGCATTTTTTTATCTGCACAATAATAAATAAATCTATAATGACGAAATGAGTGCAATTCACCTTTATTCCACAAGGTGGCAATGTCTGATACACAATGATGAAGTGACGTTTCACACAATAATCTATATATAATCTGCAAAACTTGAAATGGCTCAGCGATTTACTGCAGAGACAGTACTGAACGCAATCACATATTAGTGTCACTGTCAGTGATCAAAATATTTATTTTGAAGATGTTAAAAATGAGTTTTGAGGATATGCGTGAGATCGCGAATATGAGGGAAATGCTGAATGTACTGGGAAATGAGTTCTGACGAGGACAGTGATGATGGTATAAAACATCTGCTCAAACTGAACCCTTTCAAGCTCCAAAAGGTAACGAAATATGTTTTATTTTATTCTTCTGTAATTGTTACTCAAATGTCCGGAGTTTTATATATTATCGCGACTGGTATAGATCTATCCATGTTAGATATAGATCCGGGTCGCTAAAGACCCGAATATGTAAGAATGTTTGGCAAAACAGTCATCCATTTAAGGGTTAAAGATGGTTTGTCATTTTAGGTAGTTTTTATCATGCTGATGTAAGTTCAATTTTTCATTTTTTAAATAAGTTAGGTTTTAGTTATAAAAACGTGTGTGTGACGTCATGATTGACAGCTGAGATTGACAACATCTCTGAGCGAAGTAGTCACTGAGACACCAACAGACTTTTCTCTGGATATTCGGGAGGAGATTGGAGCTTCAACTTTTAATTTCTACTTTTCCATAACGGTATATTTCATGAGTTGTTCTGCAGTAAACTCTACTAACTGATTCTGCAGGAGTGTGGGCAGGGCCTTGATACCACGGCTCCACTTCACTTCACTACAGCGCAGATTTGGGCTTCGAGTTCACTACTGCGCCGACTCAAGATGTCAGCGCCATATTTGGACATTGGCGGCTTCACTTCTCTACAATGGAAGAGAGTGAAGGTGTGTCGCCCATATTTTTTACAGTCTATGATTTCTCATAACCCATTAACCGGACTCACTCATTGCGAAATCTTCTGTTGTCACATAATGCTCAGAGACGGATGACAAACAGGTGGAAGTGATCAAACAATAATGTCCGGGTAACGGTTTAATCGCAAATCATTTTTTTTAAGTGTTTGATGAATTTATAGTTTTCTAGGATGGTGTTATGTGTTAGGATGTTCAAACCAATCCATAGTACTTTTTCCAATAGAAAGACATTTACTAGATATTTAGTAAAAAAAGCATTATTTGACTGCACTGACACTACCGGATGAGAACTGAACTGAGCTGGTTGATGGCATCACTGTTTTCTCCAGAGCTGCTTTATTGCTCAATTGAACTCATTTCATAATTAATTCCCTTTACACAGTTATTAAACTGAATTAAATCAACACTAAAATGATTTTAGCTGAACAATGACACTATTGACTTTTTAGAGCAGAATTCTGTTTGCAACATGGATCATTATATTCCTGTTTATTACTGTAAAGCTGCTTTGAAATCATCTTTCCTGTATAAAGTGCTATATAAATAAAGGTGACTTGACTAGCCCAGTTTAATTCAATGGCGTAAGGAGGACTATTTATTTATATTCAGTTTAACTATTTAGTATACTATAGTATTATAACTATTTAGTGTTTTCACTGTACCAGCGATCTGAAAAGATGTCAAGAGACAAATACAGAAGGAGCTGTCATGGAATACTAGTAAAAGTTGTAATTTTCCTTTTGCCAGATACACCCTGTGCTGATTTAGATTAAAATTATCCATGTAATCTGTCATGTTCTCCATATTTAATGCTGTTCAAATCTCTGTTCCACTGTACTCTCCAAAATAAACACACTCTCTTATTCAACAGTCCCTAAGCGACACTACACAACACTAATCTCTGAATGCAGACAACACAGATCAGGTATGCATCAACAGACACCGAGATTATTCCCTGTGCACACCGAGGTTCAGTTGCTTCGCTTCAAATGAGACACAATCACACCAATGGGAGAGAAGATGAAATGTATTAGAACTGAACTGCATTCCACAAAATAATCTATTTAATACAGTTTTTATGTACTTTTTATTTGAACCACATACTGAAGTGGTGGCTTTGCTGTAGGCAGGTAAGTCTCTAACAAGAGAAGATTTTAAAGACATAAGCAACCTGTGATAAGGAAAACAGCACAGAAATAGATAAGTTCAAAGATTCAGAGTTGAATATCACACGAGCAAGAGTTCTGTTGATCCAGTATTCACAGTCTGATATTGCGGATCTTATAAATAAAACAGCATGATTGCAAGTGTGATATTGCTTTTACAACAGTTCATAAACATAGGTATTGGAGTTTGGAGCTCCAGAGCGGCTGGGTTTTGGAGTTATAACCAACTACCAACTACTTTTTAGACAGAATATTGCAATATTTTACTGCCAACAAAAATAGTTCCAAATAAAGCCACAGTCCAGATGCTACACATCTCTGAGCAAAACACAGTAGTCAGTGTTTTTAACTGAATTGGTTAAATTAATGATTCAATGACGCACTCGTTCCTGAACGAATTGGTTCTTTAGTTCCTGAATCACTTCTTTAGTTACTGGGGCCTGTACCATGATGGTAGTTTAACAAACTCAGGGTTACAGGATTAGTTTCGAGTTGACAAAACCAAACCAATCTATTCAGGCTTTGTCGGTCCCATGATGCTGATCATCAGCTTTCTCTGTCAACTCAGGATTTGATCGTGAGTTTAGGAGTTCAGCTGTGACATCAGTAGTGAACAGCCAATCACATGCTGTGGTGGATCAGTGAAACTGAGATTCACTTCTCGCGAGAGAAGCAGTGATAATGATTTCTCTCTTATGCAGAATATTACATGATTGAAAAATATTAAGAATTTAAACAAATTAACACAGGAAGAAGAAAAGAGCTGTCTATGAAAGAGGACAACTTTAAGAAAAATCTTACTACGTCAATGCAAGTAAAAGTTATGAAGTTAGTTTAGTTGATATATAGAGAGAATTGAACATTTAAGCTCACATGTAGTCATTTTTATAGCTTTATTTATTGATTTTAAAGCTTATTTGTATGACCTTTATATAGGCTATATTTATATTATATTTTTTATATTTTAACTATGTGCCTATTAATGATTGATTAACTAAAATGATACATGTGTAATTGCTTAAATTACTTTAAAAAACAATTAAATTCAAGCAGCCGTGCAACGAGCATGAACGCGATCATCTGTGAACGCGATCGATCATCTCTTCCTAAAGAATAAACATGAATGAACATCTGAAGGTATGTTGAGGATGCATTACAACTTACTGTCACGAATCATATGTGGTGTAATCGCTCAATCAGTGTTTCAACGGCGGAAAGACCTCAATAAAACTGCTTGTAAACTAAAGAATGTCATGTAACGTTAACGTCACATTTACCTCAGGCAGTCATTCAGTGTCCACAGCTGTTAGTTCACTAGAGAAATCAACTCTTTCACTAAATATATGCACTATATTAGCCTATATATATTCATTAGATTCTACTTAACCTGTTAGTGATGTCTTGATTATTTCATGTATGTTTAAATAAACCTGTCATGATAATGACAGCACTTGTATAAATGATTATACTTCAACATTGAATCGGGGAAAAAACTATTTTATAATTAAAATAAATAGCAACTGAATTTAGGCTAATAGTTTGGGCTCTGTTGTTAACCTTTAATATTAATGTGCAAGTAAGGGCTCTCTATATATTTTACAGCAATATCTTCAATAAACTTTTAGTTATAACTGAATTAATTTAAGGACAGACACTTTTTTTCAGTAAACCACTGTTTAATAAAAATAAATAAAAAGCAATTTTGTAAAACTGCTGTACCGAACCGTACTTCAAAACCGAGGTTCGTACCGAACCATCAGTTTTGTGTACCGTTACACCCCTACATACTACTCTTACTATTTTTACAATAGCTTTCACTGGCAGAAAAATGTATAATATATATATATATATATATATATATATATATATATATATATATATATATATATATATATATATATATATATATATATATATATATATATATATATATATATATATATATATATATATATATATATATATATATATATATATATATATATATATATATATATATGTATATATATATATATATATATATGTATATATATATATATATATATATGTATATGTATATATATATATATATATATATATATATATATATATATATATATGATACGCTGTTCCGAATTCGTGTTTGACTCATAAAGACACTCAAATGTCACCACCTACTCGTGTAACAATGTACCTGCAGCAGTGGTGTAGCATCTGGGTATGCAGGGGTATGCATGTGCTTCATTACTGTATGGCTTCATTGAAGCACATGTGCACACATTCAGACAGTCACTCTCACACAGAGATCGTGCAGCCCACACACATAAACATTCAGGAGCACAAAAACCTTTTGTCAACTAAGACTAACTAACCTAAGACTTTTATTACAAAAAAAGGTTTACTACTGAAACGCTACATTATATTTCTCAGCAACGAGGTGGGAATTTAATAGTTTTTTAAAGTAATTTAACACACACTATTAAAGGGTTAGTTCACCCAAAAATGAAAACAATGTCATTTATTCCTCACCCTCATGCCTTTCCAAACCCGTAAGACCTCCGTTCATCTTCGGAACACAAATTAAGATTTTTTTGTTGAAATCCGATGGCTCAGTGAGGCCTGCATAGGGATCAATGTAATTTACACTCTCAAGATCCATTAATGTACTAAAAAACATATTTAAATCAGTCCATGTGAATACATGTGAATATAGTGGTTCACCCCCCGAAATAACGACTTTCACAGATTTCAAAACACTACTTCATGAAGCTTCGGAGCATTATGAATCAGCGGTTCGGAGCACCAAAGTCACGTGATTTCAGCAGTTTGGCGGTTTGACATGCGATCCAAATCATGAATCGACTCGCTGATTCGTTTCCGCTCCGAAGCTTCATGAAGCAGTGTTTTGAAATCGGTTATCACTATATAAGTCGTTATTTTGTTTTTTTGGCGCATGAAAAATATTCTCGTCACTTTATAATATTAATATTGAACCACTGTACTCACATGAATTGATTTAAATGTGTTTAGTACATTAATGGATCTTGAGAGTGTAAATTACATTGATCCCTATGCAGGCCTCACTGAGCCATCGGATTTCAACAAAAATATCTTAATTTGTGTTCCGAAGATGAACGGAGGTCTTACTGGTGTGGAACTGCATGAGGGTGAGTAATTAATTACATTATTTTCATTTTTGGGTGAACTAACCCTTTAACCCAAACATGAAAATTACTCCTCATGTTGTTCTAAAACCGGAAGACTTTTGTTCATCTTCGGAACACAAATAAAGATCTTTTTGAGATCTGAAATCTGAGAGCTTTCTATCCCTCAATAGACAGCTATGCAACTGACACTTTGACGCTTCAAAAACTTCATAAAGAGATCGTAAAACTAATCGATTTGAATTTTATGAAGAGACTTGATCACTTTATATGATGAACATATCGAATTTAGGCTTTTATTCACATTTAAACATTGATCAGAGAACATAAACAGAAGCTCAGCCGTACTTGCTTGACATGCGAGAACAAACTTCATTGGTTCTTGCGGAAGCTCAAACGTGCTGCGTGACACGAGAATGAACCTCATTGGTTCTCACATGTCAAGCGAACATCGTAACGTCTATCATAACTGATGTGTGAGTTGATTCATTTTTATATGTGAATAAAAGCCACAATTGAATCTGTTCATCATATAAAGTGATCGTGTCTCGTCAGACATTTTTTTACTAAACCGCTCAATTCATATGGATTCGTTTTTACAATCTCTTTATGAACTTTTTGAAGCGTCAAAGTGTCAGTTGCATAGCTGTCCATCGAGGGACAGAAAGATTCAGATTTCATAATAAAAAGATCTTCATTTGTGTTCCAAAAATAAACGAAAGTCTTACGGGTTTGGAACATGAGGGTGAGTAATAAATGACAGAATTTTAATTTTTGGGTGAACTAAACCTTCAATAGAGAAATGCTGCTTAGACGATTCTCACACACACAACCTCTCTCTCCCCCTCTCTTTAATTCATTTACATAAATGTAATCTAATCAAAGTACTTTATCTCTGTGTCTGATTTAAAGTGGGCAGAATGCTAGATCTAACGATGCGTAGACAAAATATCTGACAAACATAACCATCATTTTTTACCATTCCAGTCATCACTTCACGTCAAGTGGTTATTTGCCTCCATGTCGTGCATTAAAATCATTTAATGCACAGCTAGATTATCCATTACTTATGTTAGTTCTGTTCTGGTTGTCAAAAGTTTTTAGGTAGAGGTATGCCACTCCAGGTTGCATTTTAACAATTTTTGACAATTACTAATAGTACACTTTCAGAGGTTAAGTATTTATCAGGCTACTCTGATAAAAATAAATGAGATATAATTGTCCTTTGTGAAGCAATGTGTTTGGTAAGGTCCTGGTCCTGATACATTGCATAAATGCCTCTTCGTTGCACTTTTTGCATATAGGCCCAGAACTGAATTGCTACGCCACTGGCCTGCAGAAAGAGTCCACTAATAGACAGATAGTTTCAGTGATACAAAAAGTGATATCAGCACTCTTTGAATGCTGTTCAGATTTAAGCGCAGGAACTAATTGCTGTATATAAGTGGAATGGTAGCATTTGAGGAAAAGTGTGACACAAATACTCGTTTCAGTTCGCATGGAAGCGATGCATGCATTGCAATTGCAAAGCAGTGGAAACTATGGAGTATGAGTGTGTTTGCTTTTGTGAGACCGATCTATTATAGCAAACAAAAGTATAGCTAAACACAAAGCTTTAGAACAAGTTGAGTTGTTTAGCTAACTAACCACCGTTAACTAAATAACCATTAGTTATAGACGTTTGACTAAGAGCTCAGCCCTCATTGCCAAATTGAGCACAATTAGTTCTTCAGACCCCACATAGGGTCTCCTAACCCAAAGGCCACGTAAAGCTGAGCGAGGCAAGCCAGCTCTCATTAATCTCAGCCCGCTGAGTGCTGGCCTGCGAGCGGAAGTGACCGTGAAACGCGTGTGTCGAAGAAACACACGCTGGCGCTTTTGCGTGACTGAGGAGAGCTGGAGACTCAAGCCAATTATCCAGTCCCCACTCTGCCTTTAATTTTATGCAATGCATGGAGCCCATGAAACTGCGTCTCCCTACCAGGCGGACATCCAAGGCCTGTCTAGATGATTGCAATTAAAGGCAATTCCACTACATTGCTGCCGTTAGGTGGAAACGCTGTTGGGGAAGGAGATGGGGGAAACACTCAAGGTGGTCTTAATCATTGACCGGTGTGATGGGCTATTCTTGACATCCTTTTTCACATGCTTTAATTAGGCACTATGAAGAAGAGAGATAAATCTATGCAAAATCAAAGGAGGATGGTAGGTAATAATGCTGGACGCACTGGTGAAGGCAGAAGTACATAGTAGGTAGTGCATAGTGGAAATGCAGGTTTGAATTCACCATGCACTGATATTCCCGCTCATCTGTTCCATATTTGTAACCATTATAGATATTGAGGACATGTCTCCTTAAATGTTCGCATGAGTGGTTAATCAATAGTTTAAGTCGGTTTTACACCATTTGGATGTAAATAAAAATGAAAGATTGAAAATTCATCCAAATGGTCAGAGTTTAGCTGGTGAGCATTAGCCCCTGCTAATAGATAAGAGACACTGGTTGCGTCCAAAATTGCATATTCTCTTGAGTAGGTACTTATTTTGAATAATTGAGTAATTACTTCACGACCGCTTAAATGTTCTATATAGTATGAATGTGTATAGACTCTAAAAAAAAAAAGGTTCTATATGGCACCAAAAAATGGTTCTTGGTTCGTAATCATAGGGGAACCTTTTTAAGTGCTATATAGCACCAATTTTGGTGCTTCAGCGGTCACTGGTTCTTTGACTAAGGTGCTATATAGCACCTCTACCATATACAGAACATGTTAAGATATGGTGCTATATAGCACCAAAAGTGGTTCCTCTATGATTACGACGAAGAACCATTTTTGGTGCCATATAGAACCTTTTTTTTTTAGAGTGTGAATGTAATCTGCCATGTTGTCATCATCACGTGACCTACCAGCGTCAGATACATTGCTTCAATGCTATTCATAAATCCTCTCCTGTGGCCTCATGGGATAGTAAAGTGTCCATCTTATGCACACTTCAGAATCTCGCCAGAAGTAGTAGGTCATCCGGGTACTTTTTGCCTACTCTTTTATGAATACTGTGAATTCGGACTTACTTCTTTTGTCACATCCTGTTTTTCGCCAAGCCTACTATATAGTAGTATGCGAGTATAGTAGTATGAAGTATGCGATTTCGGATGCGGCCAAAATCTTTCTCCATTGACAGCTATATATTTAAAAGTTGCTTTGGATTCTGTTCTTATATATATAATATAAAAAAATGCTACAAATTATTTCTGTAATTTTTAAATAAAATGTAAATTAAAATGAAATAAAATAAAATTTAAACAAATACATAAAGAGCCAAGATTCATATATACTATATTTGTGATAATTTTCCAATTTATACACAGATGTAATGTCAGACTGCAGTAAGCCTAAAACAGGTATTACTCAGACAGGTATTAATAAAAAGTGGCTAAATAAAATAAAACAATTAAATAAATAAAATAAAGTGTACAGTTGAAAAATGACAGTGATTCAGATGAGACCCATATGGTTTGGTAAACAAATGCACTTGCTCATCGAAACCTCTGCTGAATCTGAGCTCTAAACTCTCACCTACTAAATCTATGATATTTCTGAGCCCTAGGAAGTTTCCACCCAACCCAACTCTCTCTTCTCCAGTGCCATTCTGATCATCCACTAGCAGAGACACTGCTCCCCCTGCTGGTAGAAATACTGACTGCAGAATAGAGAAGCAGAGATGAGCGCGGGAGAGGAAAAACTAAAGGTTGCCAAGCCCTGTTTCAATATTCCTTCAGCACACTGCCCCAGCTGTTTCATAATTAACACTGGTGTAGGGAGATGCTCTTCATCTGCTTGATTAGATAATTAAATAATTAATTAACTAGGGGCTTACACAACCTCTTCAGATCTGTCTTTCTCAGTAGAGAGAAAAGAAGCGGGCGGGAGGGAGAATGAGAGGAGGACAGATGCATTTAGCCTCCCATCTGGAGAGTTCTCAATGGACAGCAAATCATGTTCTCCCGCACCTCATTTAGTTAGTTTGTTAGTTAGTTATACTCACCCTAAAAATTTTACAACGTTTAAAAACAAAACGGAAATTTGAAATTGTCTTTTCAATTGAAGATCTACACATGTCCACAAAGGTATATATAACCCTGGTTTAAATAATAATAATATAACCCTGGTTTAAATAATAATAATAATAATAAAATATACAAATATAAATTAATATACAATAATCAATAAATAACAATATACAATATTTATTTTATTGGGTTTTATTTAATAAAACAAATCAAAATTTCAACTAATAACTCCTTACCAAATTTCTTTCACTGTAAAAAAAAAATTGTGTCAACCTAAAAAAAGCAAGTGTCCGTGCCGCCTTACAATTTTAAGTTTAGAAAATTGAAACATGATAACTTGGATATTTGAGTTCACTAAACTTCAAATTTTAAGGCTGCATGAACACTTACTTTTTTTAAGTTGAAACAGATTTTTTTACAGTGTTGGAGGCAACATGAGAGTGAAAAGATGAACGCAGAATTTTCCAATTAAAGCCAATGACCAAATGTATACATCACAATGTGATTTTTGATATTTAATTTTCAAAGACACCATTTAATGTTTTTGGACGTTGCTTTCAAGGGGGACGTCGCAAAAGTGATGTAGACATTCGGTCTCAACTGTTTAGCTTTTCCTCACAATGATCTAGATCCTCAGCTGACATTTATGGTTTCAACGGAAGATATGGCCATCGATATTCTCCTGAAAAATAAAAATCAAGGCATGACCGATGTTTGAATTGCCAGATGCTTCTCATAACAGACTGTGAATGTGAGAAGACACATGGTATATTACATACCTCATTGTTTAATTAGGTACAAAAGGCTGGAAATCAGTTTTGAAAGAGTGAGGAAAAAGTAATAAAGTCAATGTTTCCGCCTGGTTGTCGGTCTGGAAGCTGAAAACCAGTAAAAATGTAATAATAATAAAGGAGCCCAAATGTGGATGTAATGGCCTGTATTTATGTGTTTCATTTTATCTTCAAAGACGGGCTGAAATTAAACAAACGTGCAAGTATAAAGGGCCATTTTAAAAATAGCCCCTTTCTTTTTTTCAGGGAGCGATCTCATCTCGGGTTCCATGGAGAATATTGCTACCGTCAGCACTAGCGCACATTAAGGGATGAATCAGAACAGAAGGAGCGAGAGAGAGGGGCGAACAGTGACAAAAAGACATTTTAATCACCGTTATTTCCGCCTGCGCCCAGGCGAACGAGGGCCGTGCCAGGGGTTGCGTGATTGAACAGCACCCTGCACCTTTAAACAAAGCCCACACAACTTCCTCACCGGCTTCATTTTAAAGACTCCTTTAGCCATAATCATTTTCATATAATTCACTTTCATACAATTCTTTCTCCTAATCATTATCAGGGCCACTAACGTCTTAATGACTTCATAAATTTAAGCTATAAAAAGTAATGGAGAAAGACAAATGAGATAATTAGGAATAAATCTTAGTGGAAGCCCATTTATCAAAACATCGAGAGCCACTGAATATTCAAAATCATTAGGCCCTGTGTGTAATTAACAAAGCCCCTCAGTTATGAAGGAAACCTGTTTCCAAAGATATTAAGATTCAAAAGACTCCATGTTATTAAATTGACCGATGAATCTACGGTGTATAATATGATGTGGATTATTAGGATCCTTTTTAATTAAAAAGTGCGTTAGTTTTTTTCCCCCTCTCTCTCTCTCTCTCTCTCTCTCTCTCTCTTTTTTTATTATTTAAATTTTTTAACACTTTAATGGGAAGTTGAATTCAGGTCTTTAGTCACAAGGCAGTAAGAGACTTATCTCTCTTTTTTCTTCTCTCTCTCTCTCTCTCTCCCTCATGGGATGGAGATGATATAATGGACAGAAGACTAGCCCTCAGTCCCAATATTTTATTCTCGTCCGGTACTGTTTTGCAGCACATGGATGGAGAGCGTATTTCAATTTAACACACTTTGAATTCCTATTATCTTAAAAACTATGTGTAATGAAATCATTGGCCCTGATTAGCTAAAGTGAGAATAAGACTCATGTTAAGTGTCTGTGGAATTAAAAACAGATTTTTTTCTTCCCTTCGTGTCTGAGGACAGACCGTGCTTAACAGCTAATTATTTTTAAAGCGATTTCATGAATTTGAGCTATTATTGCGGCTACTGTCTTAAAATAAAAAGTTGATATTGCCACATATGTGTGATCAGAACATTTTTGAGATTTAAAATAAGATATGATTTGACCATTATTTACTAACAGTTCATCAACTATTAGTCTGTTGCATTATATAGTGTATAAAGTTGAGACATTTTTAATTTTACAAATGATTTCTATTTCAAATAAATGCTGTTCTTTTGAACTTTCTATTCATCAAAGAATCCTGAAAAAAAGCATTGCAGGTTTCCACAAAATTATTATTATTAAACATTTAATAAATGTTTCATCAGCAGAAAATCAGCATAATAAAATGATTTCTGAGAGATCATGACACTGAGGACTAAAAATTCATCTTTGCCATTGCAAGAATAAATTACATTTTCAAATATATTGGAATAGAAAACGGTTAACATTTAACAATATTACTGTATTTTGATCAGATAAATGCAGCCTTAGTGAGCATAAGAGACTTCTTTCAAATATTTTTTTTAACTGTAATGTACATACATCATTAATTATTATATTTATAAATATTAATATTATATATCTTCAGGGGATGCAATTTGCCATCTTCTGTCAAATGACAGATGAGCAATTAGTTTTTCCGGGTCATCATTAATGTGCCCAGAGCTTCAAATCGAATGAATCAGAATGATATACAGACATATTGAAAATGTTGTGTTGTTTGCCTCTATACAGATGTGGTCAGGTTGTCAGTGGTCAAGGCTATCTATCTGGCTCTATTTACCTCGGTCAGGTGTGAAATATTATTTCTTCTTGTGTCATTATCTCCCCTATCAGCCCCCTTGACACATAGATTATACATGCTTATCGGCAGAATACACAACAGTTCGTCATTAGAACATTAATTGAAAAAGTGTAATTAATCTGCCTCGGTCCAGCTCCTGGACCCCTGCCAGCATCATCTGGGTAGGACAGAACGCAAAAGAGGAGACGGCCACACAAAATGAAGAAACTATTGTGACTCAACACTGCCCCCTGATGTCCATAAGAAGCTCCATCCACCAGGGAGAGGAGTCTCAGTTGTTCAGTGACGGCAGCGCGAGCAGGCCACTGTTGGGCAGACTGACACCCCAACGGGCTGCAATTACCCCACAGCAAAACCTATTGTCTGAGTGTCACCCCCCTGATGAGTGCACACTGTAAGCAATCGTCTCTTTTCTCTCGCAGCATCTGTACAAATAGCTTCCAGAGGCACTAAAAGACAGAGCAATTTGGTATTTTCCGTCATTTGACAGGTGAACAGAGAATGCTGGCGGATACACTAACAGAATCATTTTGCGTCCATTTAAAAGGACAACGGGGAAAAAGAGAATGTGAAAGAAGTATCGGCGGAGAAATTAGTGTTGCTAAAACAGCGGTTCAGAAGACTTCAGTCACATGGAAGGAAGCTGTGATTAGTCCAATCTGTCATTAGTGTCTCACTGACGGACCCATTAGCCCTGACTCAGAGGAGTAAAACGCTGCTCGGCGAGATCTTTACATCAAATACATCACCCTTCATCACTGATCTAGTACAATGCATTAAGGAATAGTTCACCTAAAAGTAAAATTTCATCATTTACTCACTCTCGTCGTTCCAAACCCGTACAACCGTACAGCAAAAAAGGAGGTACTTTGAAGAATGTGCTTGTTGCTCTTTTCAGCGCAATTACAATGAATGTTAACTGGGGCTTACAAACTTCAAGGAGAAAAAAACTAGTGACTAGTAGTGATATGACTAGTGCACTATATTCCTAGTGGGGTTTCTACAGATTTTATGAAGGTAAACTTTTTTAAGACCAAGTAAGGAACATTTTCCCCGGTTTCGCAGACAAGGCTTAAAGGGTTAGTTCACCCAATTAATTACTTACCCTCATGTCGTTCGACACCCGTCAGACCTCCGTTCATCTTCGGAACACAAATGAAGATATTTTAGTTGAAATCTGATGGCTCTGAAAGGCCTCCATTGGCACAATGCACGGTACACTCTCAAGACCCTTAAAAGGTACTAAAGACGTCGTTACAAAGTCCATCTCATTACAGTGGTTCTACAATAACTTTATGGAGTGACGAGAATAGTTTTTGTGCGCAAAAAAACCCTAAATAACGACTTATATAGTGATGACGATTTCAAAACACTGCATCATGAAGCTTCGAAGCGTTATGAATCAGTGAGTCGAATCATGATTCGGATCGCGTGTCAAACCGCCAAACTGCTGAAATTTGACGATCCAAACTGCTAAATCGACTCACTGATTCGACTCGCTTCGAAGCTTCATGATGCCGTGTTTTGAAATCGTCATCACTATATAAGTCGTTATTTAGGGGTTTTTTGCGCACAAAAACTATTCTCGTCACTCCATAAAGTTATTGTAGAACCACTGGAGTGTAAGTAATTAATGACAGAATTTTCCTTTTTTGGGTGAACTAACCCTTTAAGATAGTCCCAGACTAAAATGAAACTGAAAGAAACTTGCACTGAACTATCTTAAAATGTGTTACTGCCATTGTTTTGTTTTGTTTTTCAAAGGCACATTTATGAAAGCTTCCTAAATGTCCTAATTGAACTAAGACCTAATCCTGGCTTAATCTAAGCCCTGTCTGTGAAACCGGGCCTTAAAGTAATAAACTGAAGGAAAAACAATATGTCAATATGTTCACCAAATGGAGAAACACAATGAGTTGTATTAGCAACACTTCAGAGTTACTTCAGTAGCTCTAACCGCTCTGCTCCCAACCATTGGAATATGGAAATATCATTGACTGTACCTTCTGATCACACTGAAGAGAAGTGATGTTCTTTCTCAGTATTCTTGTCTTGTTTTTCAGTGCAATTGTCTAAAGATTCTTAAATCATGAAGCATTTACTGAAGATACAAAATAAAACATGCAAATGGGCTCAGAAAAATCTACTTAATTCAAAGGAAAGATATTTGACAGATATTTGCTCATGCTTTAAGCATAAACTTTGTATTTTTGTATATTTTTGAAGACTTTTTACATTTGCTTGTCAAGTAAATGCATCTTGATTTAAACAGGTTTAGATATTTGTATTGGTAACATTAAAAAATACTGAGGAAGATATAATTTTTTTGCAAAGCATGCAACATTTAATACTATGACTGTGCATTGTCTAATCTGATATTCTGCTCTGAACTTTTAAGGCCTTAATTTGTGCACGGGTGAATTAAGAAGTTTTAAGACCCGCAGAAAACCTGTCCAAGCATTCTGAAGCCATACAAGGTGTGATCATTACAGTGATTCACATTTTTGCATTAATTTATGAGCAAATCATTCAGACTGCTTTTGTAAATCAGATCAAATGATTCACTGAAAAGTTTCTACTAAAATATATATATATATATATAAATATATATATATATATATATATATATATATATATATATATATATATATATATATATATATATATATATATATATATATACCGTAATCTTATGAATGCAGCGAGGAGAGCTAGATTTTCAGTATGGATGACATTTACTGTATGATACTTAGTGCTTTTGTATTGTTTTAGAATCTTAAAAGCTTCAGTCTCATTTTACTGTAATTGCATTGAAAAGAGCAACAAGCACAATGTTTCAAACATCTCCTTTTGTGATCGGCACAATGGCATGAGGGTGAGTAAATGTTTTGTATTTTTATTACTGGTGAGCTATACCTTTAGGCATAGTGAGAAAAATGAGGGGAGGAAAACTGTTTGAAATAACATAAAAATTAATAAATATCATGTTTATTTTGGGTGAACTAATCCTTTAAGCACAGTGAGAAACATGTCACAACAATTTAAAAATAATGTCACCAACAACGGAGAAAAATGGAAGAAAAAGATACAAAGAATATCAGTCACCAACACTAAAACTGATGGACATCCAGTGTTTTGGGGCATAGGATTCGGTAGCTGTCCGTTCAGTGTTACCATCCTCCTGTCTCCCAGGAGAACCCTTCATAACAGACGCATATAGATGAGGCTGTAATTGGCTGACCCCAGGCATCTTTCCCCAGGCTTAATTAGGCTGCCAGTCTGTCCCCAGATTGTCCCTATTCTCACCCGTCCCCAGTTTCAGAACTTGGAAAAGAGAAGCAGGGATGTGTGGGATTTGACACCCATGAGGACTCTTTCAGAACGCTTCTTAATATAAGAGCTGTTTTAAGATCTCTTTCGCAGCTTTAGCACATGACAACATGTATTACCATTAAACGGAGCAAGAGTAAGTTCGTGTAGTTGAAAACTTAAACGCAAATGCAGTGTGAATGAAGGTTCCTGTGGTTGAGTGGCAGTTTGATCAGGTACAATGATGAGGTGATGTCATAGCCAGTCTTTATGGATGCTTGCTAATGAGGTGTCAAAAGTAATCTGACTCTTGGCACAGTCCAGCGGTAAATGTGCGCTCTCATGAACTTACTGCAATCTACCTGAAATGAACAAACTGAATGATCCATTAAAACTCACATTAAAGTATTACAACTTTTTACTATCATTTTTGTAATGAATTAACTTTATAAAATGTGACTGTGACTGTACAGTAGGCTATACATATGGAGGACTCTTCAATATTTCTTCATTTAATGTCATAACTTTTCTTTGTTTTGCATCTTTCAAAATCCTAAAACGATATTTTAAACATCAAAATAATTCAAATAAATATTTATTCAATTTGTCTTAACTTTTCTTTGTTTTAAACCTGAAAATAAACTATTTTAGTAAATATTTCTTCACTTAATCTCATAACATCTTTTTGTTTTGCATCTTTTTTCATCAAAAATAAATATTTGATGTTTTTAACAATAATAAAATGTTTATTTTCAGGTTTAAGTTAATTGGATATACAGTAATAGATTTCACTCTAAAAAAAAGGTTCTATATGGCACTAAAATTGGTTCTTCGCTCGTAATAATAGGGGAACCTTTTTAAGTGCTGTATAGCACCAATGTTGATGCTTCAGTGGTTCTTCAGCGGTGCTTTTGCTAAGGTGCTATATAGCACCGGTACCATATACAGAACATGTTAAGATATGGTACTATATAGCACCAAAAGTGGTTCCTCTATGATTACGACGAAGAACCACTTTTAGTACCATATAGAACCTTTTTTTTAAGAGTGTCAAGATTTTTAGAATGTAAAATTCTCTATAACATATCCGTTGAAATAATCACTTGTTACGGTTGTGAAAAATAATGAACACTCTTAAGGGAGAGTATCCATCTGTGATTTAAGTTAAAGAAAGACAGAGAGAATGAGAGAGAGAGAGAGAGAGAGAGAGAGAGAGAGAGAGAGAGAGAGAGAGAGAGAGAGAGAGAGAGAGAGAGAGAGAAAGAAACAAAGAAGACGTTCTTTAGCCAATGTTCCGAGTTCTTGAGTAAATTAGTGGAAGAGCAGGGTGGCTTACTTTATTATTGTAATCCACAGTGCTAGCGCCGTGACCTTTAGCGAGATGATTGTTTCTCATTTATGAGTTTGAAGGTGCAATTTACTGAACGGTTTGATCCATAGGACCTGACCTTTGTAAATTGGCTGTTAAGCATATCAGGACTCGACCAACCTGCCCCACACATGCTCCAGAATGAACACAACATCCGCCCTCGCCCGCCTTCCCACACACACTCATAAAGTAAAACTTAATGTTACAGAAAGAAACTTCATTTAATTTCTTCAAAACAAATCGCATTGCGTTATTTTCAGTTAATACGAGACATCAACATCCACGTATTTAAATAGCATACATACTGGTAATTAAATGGATTTGCTCACTTCATTTTATGTTTTATTATTGCAAATAATGTACTCACTCAATTTAATTAAAGGGTTAGTTCACCCAAAAATTGTCATCAATTACACACCATGTCGTTCCAAACCCATTGAGAGTTTCTTTGAAACACACATTAAGATATTTTAAATGAAATCTGAGAGATTTCTGTTCTTCCATTGACAGCTACGCAACTACCACTTTGTCACATCAAAAAGTTCATAAAGAGATCGTAAAAGTAATCCATATGAATTGAGCGGTTTAGTCCAAATTTTCTAAAAGAGACACGATCGATTTATATGATGAACAAATTTAATTTAGCCTTTTATTCACATTTAAACATTGATCAGCGAACATAAACAACCGTACTTCCTTGACGTGCGAGAACAAACTTCATTGGTTCTTGCGGAAGCTCAAACGTGCCACGTAACATGAGAATGAACCTCGTTGGTTCTCGCACATCAAGCGAACATGCTTGAGCTTCCATTTACCATATCTGATGTGTGCGTTTATGAATGTTTATATGTGAATAAAAGCCTAAATTCAATCTGTTCATCATCCAAAGTGATCAAGCCTCTTCAGAAAATCATATTCATATGGATTAGTTTTGCAATCTCTTTATGAACTTTTTGAAACATCAAAGTGGTAGTTGCGTAGCTGTCAAATGGAGGGACAGAAATCTTTCAGATTTCATTAAAATATCTTCATTTAAGTTTAGAAGATGAACGAAAGTCTTGCGGGTTTGGAACGACGTGAAGGTGAGTAACAGATGACAGAATTTTCATTTTTGGATAACTTTTTTATCCATTTTTGGAACTTGACAGCCATGATTTTAGACAAAAAAAAAACCTGCTATCAGTAACGAATAGAGCCTTACCGGATGGTTGAATGAAATGCTTCATTAATTTTTTTTCCTTCATTTTTATTGCTTTAACGATTCAGGTTTCCATGAATAATGCTATTTGATTTTAAATGAATCATTGTTCATTATGAGTCAATGGAACGCTTCACACGTTCACCTGTATAAGTGAAATTTAGATAAAAGCAGATCGTTTAATGCTGTAGATGTTGCGTTGAGTAATTCGAGGAAAGGGGTTTCATTATGCAAGAATGCAAAATTATCATTATGCAAATCAATCTAGATTTAAATGAGCGCTCTTTTACCAACACGCTGTGGAGCAGAACATTACCAAACCTGGAGGCTACCTATTTAAAACACAGTAGTGAAATCATTTAACTGAGCAATAGATTCAATTAACATCTGAGTCTCAAGTCCACCGATCCATTTGAGAGGATCCCAGAGTCCGACCACAATTAAATCTCACCGTCATTCTCATTCTGATCAAGGCTGAGTGAAGGATGCTGACAGTTATCCTCTTCAACCATCTCTTTCTACTCACCAAAAGTGGCGACTTGTCAACACCCGCACTTTTTCTAAATGGGATCCACACATCCTCCAGGCTGTCTCAGATCTCACCTAAAGCCGCTGGCCCGGCCATCGCCTGGGATAAAAAGACATTATTTCATTATGAGTCCATGGGTGTCAGATTTCATTTCATGGCTTAAATTTCACAGATTAAGCTGTTAGAGATATTCCAGCGCATCTCATTAATATCTGAAAGCGGTAATGTGTAATTTGTGGTGGTAATCATTTAAATAATTTCTGTGAATGTATGCAGCAGTACAATTCAGGCTTAGGACACTGCGGGACCCTTCTATTTGACAATTAACTTATAATTCCAAACAGGGATTTGTCCTCTGTCCACGGTTATTTCTCAGACAGACAAGAGACCCATGGCCGTCGACAGGGGGGGGTGCGAATAAGGGGGAGCCCACTATAGTCCTCTATATGGAACTGCACAGGGGTTTTTTATTTATTCTTTTTTAAGGTGTTCATTTCAGATACGGTACAATAAAAAAAAAAACATTTGCAATTATATTCCAAATATATAGTTTTAGAAGCACATTAACTGTGTTGTCTTTATTATATTACACTGTAGAAATCAATAGCATACTAATTGCTGACATTGTAGAAATGTTGTCCCGTGAGTGACCGTGAATATGTAGGAGAGACACGTCACTGAATGACACTCATCCAAACAAGGTACATTTGAATATTCACACACCTACATGAACGGCTGCAGGCAAATATCATATTTCCTCCCCAGACATTCAGACCTCTGGACTTCGTCCCCCTCTGTGATGTGACCCTCGTTTGCAGCGGAGCAAATTTTCCTGACTGGCATCCCCTCCATGCTCTGACGTGAAGGACAGATGAGAGATGGAGCGAGGGCAGGAGGCAGGAGAGAAGAGGCAGTGAGGCCGCTTACTTGTAGGTTGTCTATAAAGAAGCAAAGGCACATGAAATTAAAGATGATCATCCCAGTGTCAGAAACAGAGCTCTGCTGGCGTATTTCGGCCCACTCTGAGTCCCCATAGAGACCTGTTATAAGGCATATGCCTCTTGCCAATCAGAGCAGCCCCGAGCTCTATGGGATCACTGATGAAATATGGACAATGGTGTGCAAGGTGGGCACAAGGGGAGGCAGGCAACTTAATGAGGCAATTTCTCAGATAATAAGATTGGAAGATATGCTAATATTTCTACCTTAAGGAGATAATTATGATGTAGAAGATAGAATATTTTATCTTAAAGCGACAGTGCACTGGTCCCAATCCTGATGCGCTCATGCAATTTATTTTTTGGGTTGATGTTTTCTACGTGTGCACTGGGACGGGGAAAAAAACAATGCTAGCTAGGCCTGTTTTTTCTTCTTCTTTGTGCTTTCTTTGATTATTTTGATAGGGATTTTGTATCGAATATTCGCTTGGGACCTCAAATGAAAGTATCTACGCTTATAAATATTTATGTTGCTTGGGAATTAAGTGAAAAAGAATTATAGTAATACATAAATAAACTCATATACATTGATCTTTGTTATTTATAAAAATTAAAATAAGACTTTTGAAAACAAATCAACCTCATGATTTATTTTATATTTCTCATACCCAGACAACAACGCAACATGTTTGCCCATATTGAATATGTTTTCCCATATTCAAATAAGATGTAAGGTTGCTGTATGGGAAAGAAGGGCCCGGGGCTTTAGAGTCTCCCACAATTTTCTACTTATTTTATTGCTCTTTCTTTCTTTTAGAGGATACAGGCGCCTCCAATTACAGCTTATAATGAGCTCAGATAATTATGAGCTCAGCTGGCCTGAAAAACAAGTTGATACATATGGCAGTCCGTGGCAGCCACAGAAGAAGTTTCAGTGTGAACTCGCAAAGGCTGTGAGTTTTGTCCCCAGACAGGGAAACTTGAGACCTGAACAGAGATGGTCATCAGGAAGTATGTTTAACCACATGTCACTGCTGAACAAAAGTAGGACACATCTGGAGGCTTTAACCAGGCAATCTACAGAATCCACATTTTGGCTTTCTGAGGATGGAGGAGTGATGAACACAATGTTCTCTTGTCAATGACTTCTAGACATCTCTTAACTTTTCTGTGCTGTTACCAATGAAGATTCAGCCAGAGATAGTATAAGAGGAGATGGACCACTTGGAGGAAAATGAATGGGAGAAATCTAAACACTCAACATGGTAACTGTAGGAATGTAAATAAAAATGAAATAATTAAAAATAAAAATAAAATAGTGATGCTCTAAAGCTGTAATTTCCAACAATCTACTGATGTCCACAGTAAATTTAGAAAAAGGACGTGCCATATTCATAATATTATCGTAGTAATTCATCAAACCTGCAGTTTCAAATTTTTTGGGAATTTAAAAAAAAATTGTCCACGGTAAATGTAGAAAAAGGACGTGTCATATTCATAATATTATCGTAGTAATTCATCAAACCTGCAGTTTCAAATTTTTGGGGAATTTTCTTCTTTACGTGGGTTGTGCATCGGCACGGATCCTCAGCGTATATTAATCTAATGTTTTGAGGAGAATTTGTGGCTGTCAGTCACCGCACTGGTGTGGATATTGTACTTCAGAATCACAGATTCTACATCTCGGAAATATGACCAAAATAAGAATTTTCACCGCAAAATGTCATCTGAACAAGTAAGTAACATGTGTGCCACTTTTGTTCTGACCAACTGAGGGGAAAAAAAGCATTACAATAAATGATGCTACCAACGGTGATTTCTTAGCTCAGATCACATCAAATCGTGCAAATTATTATTTTTGTTATACTTTGTTCTCAAATTGTTAATGTTAACAACATCAGCATTACATGACTGTGTATTTAGTGTGTATTAGTGTTACCTGCAGATTTCAATTTCTGTACAGTCTAATCTCTACTTGTCATACCATTTGAATTTCATATAAAGAAATTGTTCTTTTAACCCAAAAAGCAAATGAATGTTCCTTAGAACTGGTTCTCTTTAAAATACAAATCTTTTTTTCTATAGTCCGAAGTCTTTTGCTTTTGATCCGCCATCAAAATCCTCACATGCGATATAGCCTTCTAGCTGGGACTCCTGTTTTATGAAGAGAGGGTATGCATTGACATAATTTTCCTGCTGGAACACGCCCCCTCAGCCGGACTGAGTGGCAGAAGAGCTGCAGCATGACTGGGTTTAATAGGGGAAGCTGCAAAAACGTGATCAGTTTAAACTAAAGGTTGGACTCGATATAGTGTTCATTACAACTTACCAAAGATCCAGTGATCCTTGGATATTGACGTGCAGCCAGTAATATTGTTTCCTGACATGTATATGTGCCTGATTTCAATGCCGGGGAAATACATAAAGCAAATTTGCTTGTGAATGGTATAGGTCTAAATCCAGGTGATCACTTGTATCAATGTGTAACCCCTCCAGTTCGAACCAAGCAGGACTCGAACCCGGGTCCACCGGCATGAGTGTCAGACGCTCTATCAAGGAGGCTAAAGCCTGCAACCCCTAGCGTCAGTCGTTAGAGCGTCTCTTGAGAAAAGAGGATTGAGGTTTACTCGCACAGCAACTACTAGCTGGCTTCCGTTACACTCACCCCCCTAAACCTCACTCTCATCTGGGTCACGGCACCAATGCAACCCCTCCTGCTCGAACCGCCCGCTCAAAGCGGGACGCGAACTCGGGTCCACCGACATGAGAGTCGGACGCTCTAACAAGGAGGCTAAAGGCTGCACCCCCTAGCGTCAGTCGCTAGAGCGTCTCTTGAGATCAGAGGAGTGAGGTTTACTCGCACAGCAACTACTAGCTGGCCTCCGTTACACATGTTATACATCTTCCAGCCCTAAAACTTGTATAGTTTTTGTCTTTTGTCAGTGTTTGTTTAAAAACATGCAGAATATAAGCTGCTAAATATTAAATTGATGAGTTACCAAAATTCACCATATTGGCACAAAATGATAACTGCCAACCCACATTTCGCTGCCTGGAGTGATCCCTTGCTTCTCTTTTGTGTAACTTTCAGCAGTCTGTAAAAATATACCTCAGATTTCTTGTCAAATCTATTTGTAAAGTCAATCTCAAAGCTCTTTAGATGTGTTTTGTGTTTTTTGCGGCATTCACGCTGTAACTCAGTCTTTTTGCCACTCAGTGGACATAACTGCAGTGACTCCGGCTAATGGTGACATCACGTACATGCCCTCTATACAGACGTGACGTAATGATGCAAAGACGAACATCGGCAAGCTTAGATTTCCAGCGGAAACCTACCAGTTCTACCGGAAAGACTCGGGAGGCCAGATGAAGTACAATGAAGTAACAAATTTATGAACAGACCAGCAAGTATTATATTTAGAGTTTCTTTGGCGAAGGCCCCGTCTGTAGCTCCCGTCTCTGGAGAAACAGACTCTGCATTTCCTGCCTGGAGATGAAGGCAGCGGCGCAGCCGACCCCCTGGGAGGTATAGGCAGGGACCATCCTGGTGGTGGTGGGGAGGATGGAGGTAAATGTTGGTGAACTCAGACATGTGTAAGTGACCATCTTTTATACTCTGAGAATTAGGACATGATTGGCTAGGTCTGAATGTGATAAGTGACGTAACATTGAATCTTCCTGGCAGAACTCAAATTAGAACACATTATTACAAGCTTCAGTAAGGAGATAGTTTTGAACACTGGCTGGTTATGTACTTGCTCAGAAATTGATTTTGGATCATTTTTAACCCCCCAAAAAGTGCAGCTTTAACATAATAAAATTTAACACACAAACTGGGTGAAATGACTCATAACAGCACAAAATAGTAGTAGTGGATTTTTTTTTTTAAATGAGTGAAAAGTAAAGCATTCTTTGTTATTCAGCCAAGAATGAGGGTAAAATGCGACACATGTACAGGTACATGTTAGCTCTCTCTTTAGCATACTGATTAATCTATGCCCGGTGTGGGCGTCATGGGCCATCTGAATGGTGGGTAAATGCCATCTCCGGGCGGGCGGGAGTCTTTGTGATATTGCTTCTCTCTGTCAAATAGAATTCATGTATATTTTGCAATCCTTGCATCCTATTATGTGCAATAAACTAGGTACTTTATCCATGACAGCACCTGGCTGGCGGTAAAAATATGCAGAAGCCAATCTGCCAAACACACCTTTTCAAAATCAAATTTATTTAGTTAGAAACGGTCTCAAAGACACTCTTGTAAGCTATCATGTAACATTGTGATTAGAATACAGACAAGCAGAAATTTAATTCATTTCAAATTCAGACCCGCTCCGCTTCCTATTATGCCGCTGTATCAGTAAATTGTAAACCCTCCGTTGCGGCATTACAATTCAAACAAGGTTAGTTTTCAAACACCTGATTTGAATATGCTGAAAAAAGGGAAAGGAAAATGAAGGAAGAACTGCTTCGACAGCCTTTGTGTCAACGCACGGCGAAAGATGAAGAAGTGAAGGCATGCGAGCAGAGAAGAGGCACTTTTGGATGCGATGGCTGTGCGATAACGCCCGAGGAAGTGTCAGCTAATTTCAATGCAGCACCTACAGCACAATTATTATTATTATCACCAAATCATGGAAATAAATTAAAAGAGCGAGATCCGAAAATAGCGCATCTGGGCCTTACACTTCACAGGTACACCCAGTGGGGATTCAGAAGGAGATGACTTTGCCTCATTATGTGCTTGGGTGGCGTGCGTGTGTGTGTATGTGTGAAGGGAGATGGTGGACTCGCTGTAATGCCAGATCTCAACAGACGAGATAGGGGCTGTAATTTGAATGCCAGTGGGAGGCAATTTAAACACATGGCAGTCAGAGAACGTTTGAGTACGGTGACACTCTGATCAGCAGCAGGGCCGTTCGGGGCTCGGCAAGGTCAGTGTTTGGGCCTCCACAGAGAACACTACGTTGGTCAAAGAAGGAAAGACTTTGACAGCTTTTATTAATTGGCTTGACCTCCGACAGAAATTACACTTCTGCATTTTTCATAAATGATATCAGCACTTGGGTGACATTATTGAGGTTGAAAGAATGCCAAATGCGCCGTAAAACGAGCTCATTGTGCCATCGCGAACGGATCAAGCAGAACAAACCAAAGGAAATGTGAAAGTGTAACGTTAGCCAAGTGCAAACAAAAACACAACCGTCCGCCCCGAGAACTGAAAGCTCTCCCAGTTTATAACGTTACTCCGTTTGACATTACCCGGATCATCTGCCAGGAAACCAGAGTGACAGGATATTCCTGTAACTTTTTGCGAGGAAAGAGACCAAGTGAAATATCTGGCATGAGATGGACCGACATAACCGAGCAGGGTTCCTTCCTTCCCTCTGAAACAATGCATATCTCAATCAGTGTCAATGAACGCTGATTAGAACATCACAAGTGCTACAATCATATCCCAACCAAAGTACAGTAATTTCCACCAAATGAGAAGCAGAACAAAAATCAAGCGAGTTCTTAATCAAAAATGCTTAACGGCCAACGATGCGAGAGGTGCAGTGGGGGCCCTCATTCTTCTCCATCCAGGAAAGCCAGTGACTCATCCTTCACTCTTTCCATCCCTCCTCCTGTCCTATGATTCATGGGCTCAGGGGGGGCCCCATCTCCCTGGAGAAATTAACAGTGATTTTAATTGCGTAGACATCTCCAATTCATTACTGCCCACTCGCACAAATTTTCACCCTCTCAGGTGTCAAATGGCACTTAACATCTCTGCCAATCACGGCAGCACTAGAGGAGAGCTGAAGGAGATGGGAAGCGTGTGGTGGGTGCGTCGGGCCCCCCGGTGCCGAGACGACGTGGAGGACCCCTCTTATCCCCTCACTTTAACTCCTGCAACCCTGCACATACACACAGACTGTCTAAATGGTTGTATATGTGTTGAATCAAAAGACATGATGTGCGGCGCCCACTGTAGCATTTCTTTCAATTACATCAATGATTAAAGCTTTAAGAGAAGATGATGACATCAATTTTATTTCCAGTCTTGAGGCAGACGCGTGACTCGCTCACACGCTTATTATCACGATCCTGCCAGATCGTAATATCCAAAACTGAATATGAAAATGACGAGGGGCAGTCAGCTTCACGTGGTGAAAATCCCTGATGTGCTCGTGAGTCTATTTACAGCACGCTGCCCTCAGGGCTTTGATTAATTTCAGATAATCAGCGGCAGCTCCTTGACCTTGGAGTTCAATATGAATGCTCCTCATATTCTGACTTCTGCTTTGCAGACAATACAACACTGGGTAATGCCAGTTTGGTGGTTGCTTGCAAACTTCAGATGGTACACCTGAATTCATTCCATGTCCATCCATCCATCTCAATGCATGTAATGAGATGTTACACAGCACAAAATCATAAACATTGTAATATAAAACAGAAATTTCATGACACCTCAGCTGATGTGGAGTAGAAAGCTTTGAGATTAGTGGCCTAATTGAATGAATTTAATTTGCTGTAATGGGAGAAATATGTCACAAGAAAAAACGGCTGTCGACTGCCTTTTTCTCATTCAAATGTAAATTTTTTTCTAAGACCTCCATCCCCACCCCCAGCCAATCCTCATTTCTTTCTTTTATATATATATAGTCTCAGTCAGTCATACTTTTGAGTTACATAAAGAGATTTGGGAAAAGCAAAGAACTGAGAAAGTGTGCATCATATTATTAAGCTGTAATTACTAGGAATAGACTTTAAATCTGGTGAAAATAAAGAACTATTATTATTATTAAAAGTTGTATTAAAGTTATTAAAATATGTGATTTAATATAAATATTTTATTTACTATTAAAATATATAATTTAACCTTATTTAATGTTATATTAAATATTAAAAGTTATATTATATTAATTATGTTAAAAATGTTAAAATGTAAAAAAAAATTCCAAAGTATTATATAACCACATGAAAAGATTTAAAATGTTTTAAAAGGATAAGAGCACAAATTTAGTAGATAAAGTGGCCGTTTCGTTGGCTGATTGGAAAAACGCTTCTTTTTTTTTCAACATCGCGTCATATTACGACACGAGAGGGAGACGTTTTTTGCCGGGCTCTGCATTGGCTCAGTGCATAATAGGTTGGTATTCAGTACGAGTCTGTGTATTTTTGGTAGTTTTTCCATTTCAATTTATCATTGTCATGGTAAATTATTGTGTCCAGACTCCAGCCTGTCAGGACATCGATTCCACAAGTTTCCAATAAAAAAAAAAAAGTTAGAAAAACCTGCATGGTGGTGTTTTGTGCAGGTGAAGAGACAGGACTTCACTTCTGCATCTGCTTCGAAACACGCGGTGGTGTGTGTAGTGTTCACTTTAGACCAGAGGATTATCATCCCGGCAATATGATGGAGTCAAACATTGTAAACATTCTGTTGCGTGTCAGCTGCGTGGCTTTTCTATGTTTTTACAGTCTATGGTCTTTACACACCAGAAACGCTGCTGCTAGGTGACGTACAGAGAAGGCCTATACTTCAAGTTAAACAGCAAAGACAACGTCGGCAGTAGGCCTTTGACGGCAAAATAGGCTTCAGAATATTTCGCTCTTTATTGACAGGTGCAATATTTAAAAATCGAGATTTAAAAAAAAAAATTATAATTATAACAGCATTTGTCTCAAAACCTAGAGACTTTCAAACATCAAAATGTAATTTATTAATATGTATTAGTCATTTACTAATATGTAGCCAAAATAAAAACGGACATGCCACGCAGCCAGTGTGTAGCTTGCCTAAAGGATGATGTTAAATGAATAAACATCCACACGCGCTGCTTCTTTGCCATTGTTTTTACATGAATCAATTTCACCATTGATGAATACAAAGTATGTACATTAACACAAATGCATACAGTCTCACATTTAAAAAAAAAAAGCTGGTAATGTAAATATTTTATAAATAATAACGAAATAAACCCATAACAGAACTAATGAATAAAGGATAACATAAAAACACACAATAACACTGTGGTTCGGCCGCCGGCGGGAGATGTGACGGTCACGGATCCGTCAGAGATGCAGCTCGAAGAAAACGTGAACTGTGCACCACAAGTCTTGTTTTTTAAACATTTGCTATCTACCAAATCAGTCGTGATGAGAAACCGCTAACGTTATATCACATAACGTTTTGTGTGGACGGATATAAACCAGTGTGACTTGCCTGATCGTCAAAGCTTATTAGTTTCTGTTATTGCTAAGTATCAATAACCCTAGATGACCAATGCCAGATTTGCTATTGCCTGATACATGATAATAATCTGTACACACACTCTAAAAAAAAAGGTTCTATATGGCACCAAAAATGGTTCTTGGCTCGTAATCATAGGGGAACCTTTTTTAGTGCTATATAGCACCAATTTTGGTGCTTCAGTGGTTCTTCAGCGGTTCTTCACTGGTTCTTTGACTAAGGTGCTATAGTACCTCTGAAGAATCGCTGAAGAACCACTGAAGCACCAAAATTGGTGCTATATAGCACTAAAAAAGGTTCCCCTATGATTACGAGCCAAGAACCATTTTTGGTGCCATATAGAACCTTTTTTTTTTAGAGTGCAGTATTGTAATCTGAGCACAGTTTTCATATTGTTAGCTAGCGTGTATACATCATTAGCTAACACTGGTCTCTCACCTAGACACCTGCTCTGTTCTCCACTGTTTCTCCTCACACAACAACTTCATTTGTCTCCTCTAATCGTTGTTCTGTCTAATCCTGGCCTGTCCCTAATTGTGTGTCATAATTGTATGGCTGTGGTCTGCCATATGAGTATTAATAAACATTTATAATTGTGTCAGCGTACGAACTGTCATAGCGACCATGATCTGCAGCTCCTGAACCCATCCATTTGTGAACTGCACATTTCATATGGATCCAAACCGTTAATAGTTCCGATTTTGTCCATATACCGGTCCCTGGCTTCCCTATTTAACGTATCCTGGTAAATTCCACATCCTTTTTGGGGATTTTAACATTGTTTTTCTTTCTCCCAACTCTGCTTCTATTCTGCTTCAATTCCGATTTGCTGTATGTTTACATTCGCGAGGCCATCAACATGGCCGCCACGTCCCAGAATGCAACGCGGCACCCAAGCCCTATTGTTTTCCTTGCGTTGAAATTCACTGCACTCTCTCCCATTACGTAACTTCCGGTTTTGGCATTTTTAGATGCGGAAGTAAAATTTTCTCACAAAAACGACTCCAAAAGCCTTGGTAGCGAATTTATAAGTATATTAGAAATATACATATACACAATATATATATAAGTATATATATATATATATTTTTTTTTTCTATACATTGACTCACTAGGGTCTCTAACCTGCAATATGCCCTTTAAAAGCCAAATTTTCCTACAGAGCTTGTGTATATTGCATATAAACATTATATACTTTAACGGCCACGTTCACAGTAACATTTTATTATATAAACAATAATGATAAATAAACATATACATATATGTTTATTTATATGTGAGTGTGTGTGTGTTTTCCAATGTAAACGTGACAGTTAAGGCAAGTAGACTGACAATAGATACATTTATTTATTTATTTTTAGAAAAGTTGAGCTTTTACCCATTAATTATTTGACAAAGTCAAGTTTTCTGTTGTTTGTTCTGAATTAATTTTTTTAAAATGACATACTAAGTACTTGCAATATAAATGTTACCTTCCAAACAATTCAACCATCAAAGATGACCCATAAAACCCGCCGTCTCTCAAGTCTCATTCACAATATGCCAGCAAAAAAAACACTCAAACTTTCAACAAAATGGCAGCTGGATAAACAGAGCGACCTTCTGCAACCTTTAACTAGCAAGAAAAATATGCATCAAAGTGAATACACACAATCTATCTATCTTATCTTATCTTTTTTTTTTTTTTTCGTTTTTATGTATTTTTTTTTTTAAATAAATGACAGCATATAAGACTGTAGAGAAAACGTCCATATGTCTGGATAACTGTACTTTCATTGTGGGCTTAACCGCCCTCAAATGCAGAGGAAAATATACTTCTCTAGGGTGGCTTTGAAAGGTCATGAGGTGTTTGTCTTGGAGCCGAATTTTTATTATTTCCTTTTAATTATAGGGAAAGGCATACTATTTGAGGTTCTCAAGTTAAAGCATCTAGTCTAATGGACAGAGCCGTTTCATGGACTGTTTACAAAGACATATTTCATTTGAACAATACTGACATGCATTTTTCAACTTTTTCAGTTATACACACACACAAACAAAAATCTAACTAATGCATGTTTATAGATGCCTCCTTTACAAACAATATAGCACTTTACTGGGGGTTAATGAAAGACATTAGATCTCCACAGTGGGCGGTAAGCAGTAATATGTGGTGCGGGCCGGGGTAGGGCAAGAGCATGCTGGGACTCATATGACCACAGAAGTGGTAAGTCATAACAGCTTAAATGGTACTCATTCAGAGCTGAAGGAGTCTAGCAGAATACACGTTGTAAACATCAACATTTCTCTCCGTTATCCTGCTTATAGGTACCCGCCTCTAAGTGTTAAGTGTTTAAGTGTTAATTTATTGAGCTACAAATAATCAAAAGCATTTTTAAAGGTTTAAAAAGAGGCACCATCTGCTATATATAGCATACAATTGAGTTTGCCTTTTTAAATTCTGGTCAATAATATCATGCCTATTAATGTATTTATTTTATGATACACTGCAAACCCATTAATATAATTATTTTCAAATCTGTCAATTCATTGCAAAATTTTTTATAAAAATAACTGCATTGAAATACATATACATATATATAAATACATATATGTACTCTCGTTGTTGTGCTCCTCAAACCATTCTTGAACCATTTTTGCTTTGTGGCAGGGCGCATTATCCTGCTGAAAGAGCCCACAGCCACCAGGGAATACTTTATCATTTTATTGGAGTCTTACGCTCTAAAAAATGCTGTGTTAAAAATAACCCAAGTTGGGTTGAAAATGGACTAACCCAGCAATTGGGTTGTTTTAAGCAAACATTTAACCCAACCGCTGGGTTAAAACAACCCAATTGCTGGGTTAGTCCATTTTCAACCCAACTTGGGTTATTTTTAACCCAACATTTTTTAGAGTGTACACACTTGCTGTAACGTTAACCTGAATTAATTTGAGCGATGACGGATATTATGGGCGTGGCTTGATGCAGCGCAGGAGATGCAGATAACTTGATCTTGACCCTTAAGAAACTTTAATTAATGCTGGCACGTAACAAATCTGATTAAAATTGAATTAAAAATTAAAAGGGTGTGTATTTGAAAAAAATGTAAAGGTTGTACAAATTTTAAATCGTGAATATAAATAATTGGGAATCATGTTTTCATTTATCTATTATAACTTTTATGTTGGTTTGGTCGTTTCCTTATAAAGGTCCAGAAATTTGTGTGTGTGTGTGTGTGTGTGGGGGGGGTATTTGTCAAGTTTTTTTGCCAGGTGGCTTTTTTAATTATATGATTTCATTGCTGTCTTGCCTCCAGCCAATCGCTGCATTGCTGATCGTGGTTTCGAGTATCGATACATCTGCCCTCTTCAAGGAACACAGGAACGCGCAGTAATCTTAGACAACGTAATCCAGATATTTTAATCCACTCCGTAAATTCGTTCGAAGAACCAAATTAGCGAGGTACGAAGAACGGACCCCTGGTGACGTGTTCCCCAGGTAAGCGGCGCACACACAACCGCCATCCACGTGATGTAAAAGAAAACATGGTCCAGTTCTGATGCTCACGTGTCCACTGTTGGTGCTTACGGCGGTGGACGCGTCAGCATGGGCACCCTGACTGGACCCCATACGCAACAAACTGCGATGCACTGTGTATGCTGACACCTTTCTATCAGAACCAGCATTAACTTCTTGAGCAATTTGAGCTACTGTAGCTCGTGTGTTTGATGGGACCACATGGGCCAGCCTTCGCCCCCCACGTGCATCAATAAGCCGTGGCCGCCCATGACCCTGAAACTTCACCAGTTTCTTTCTTGGACCACTTTTGATAGATACTGACCACTGCAGACTGGGAACACCCCACAAGAGCTGCAGTTTTGGAGATGCTCTGACCCAGTCGTCTAGCCATCACAATTTGGCCCTTGTCAAACTCGCTCAAATCCTTACGCTTGCCCATTTTTCCTGCTTCTAACACATCAACTTTGAGGACAAAATGTTCACTTGCTGTCTAATATATCCTACTCGCTAACAGGAGCCGTGATGAAGAGATAATCAGTGTTATTCACTTCACCTGTAAGTGGTCATAATGTTATGCCTGATTGGTATATAAATATATTTTCATTTTAAAAAGTATTTTTTAATTTGCTTCATTTTTTTATTGACATTGTATTGCTTTTTATTTATGTTTATGTTTATTTCATTTTAATTATATTTTTTATATTTTCATTTTGAAATGAAATAATTATGGGTGGCCAGTGGCCACTAATATGTTTTATTATTTCAAAATTATTAAAATATTAAATATATAATCACCCATCCGTAGATCATTTTTTTTTCTTATCATTTTCTTATCTTAAATTCTTGCCATCAACAGTGAAAATGGAGCATCGAGACACAACTATGCAGTCGGGGAATATAAACAAAGAGCACAACAGCATTATTTCTATCACACATTTCATTATCACTCCAATCCGAACAAAGAATGGGGACACGGCTGATTGTGCTATACATTTATATGGCACTTTCCATTTGCCCTTCTAACCCATTACTGCCAGTCAATTACTGTATATGTGAATCCATTTGCCCCTGAACCTCAGATGCCCTGCGTGTACATGACACATCAGCGTTCTTTAAAGGGGACCTTGAGGATTCTCTGATGGTGACCTCCCATGGGCTTACCAGCTAAAATGTAGACCCCCGAATGAAAAATGGCACCCCTCACCACACAATGCACTGTGGGAGGAGCGCGAGAAGGCAGACGACGGAGAGGCCTCCACAAAAGTCAGCGAAGGTACATCACTGACAACAGACGCCGGCTAATTAACCATTGTGCGGCACTTTTACAATTAATTAGCCCCTTAAGCTGCTTTTGTCAAAGGCGGTAAACAAGGCGAAGTGAAGTTAATGACTTACTCAGATCAAAGGATGAGTTATTGTCTTTATTTTCCAGCAGTACCTGTGGGAGGTTCAGTTGCGCTCTAGCAACATGGAGATGTTTCCTTTCATCAGTTCGTCATCAGGGGCAGCGGAGCCACTTCTGGGGGACAGGGATGCTGGATGGAGAGATTTCTAGGGAGAGAGAGAAAGAACCAGCATTGAGAGCCAGCTCAAGGGAGGATTTATGAAATCTTATTTTCCTCGTCAATTTAACTGTATCAATTCCCACGGGCATTCCTCAAAAGTGAGTTAATGATATGATGCAAATCATTTTTGATCGGTTCAACTGAAGGCATAAACAACAACAAGGACACGCTGGCACATTTTCGGTGGATTGTTCTCAAGGGCCAAGAATTTTTAATTCCAATGAGAGCAAATCCAAGGTCAGACTCTGAACTTCCTGGCCATTAAGAGATCACAAAGACTAGCAAGTGAGAGTGCATAATATCCACACAGCTATTTTTGGCCTCAAATTAAAATATATGACATGTTGAAATGACTGCAATGTGCAAGAGAGGTATTCAAACTAGACACTAATGATGCTTATTAATGGCGTGAATGAAGTCTTGACAGGTCGTGTGTCATTTTCCAAGGAATGCTTCACTGGCATAATGGCTAATGTAAGTGGGTGTAATTATATATATTATACCCTGTCCTATTGTATTTTGGCAGCGGTTTGAGGGAGTCAGACAGTTACGATGAAAATCAAAGCCGTTATGCGGAAGGAACAGGAGAGCTAGAGGATTTGTAGGCCGTTGCCAATTTGCTCGATTCACGTGGACCGGACAATGTTTAAGCCAACAGCACCCATCAGTGGTCAGTTGGAGAGTTTGGCAGTACAGGTTTCACATATACATGCATAGGATTACATGGTATTAGTATTAGCATTAGTGAAACTAAACGTCACAGATTAATCTCCTCCAACAGATGACAAAATACTAGTGGCTCTCTTTTCTTTTTTTTTCTTTTTTTAGTAAAAAAAGATCTCTAATTGGAGACCCTGAGGTAAAGCCTTCCATTAATCATTAAGCTTTGCAGTCTTGATAACAGATCTGGCAAGCTCAAACACCTCTCTCATTTATTTTTATTTACATATTTCCTCTCTCTCTCCTTTTTTATCCAAAGGGAACGAGGTATGGAAAACCCGTCTAAAGAACAGACAGGGAAAAGGGTCGGAAAATGGTAACTTATGCTCACTGGGAATTACCAAAGCACTTAGTAATTAAATCTAAATTGACATTCTAGTAATTAGCCCCTTAATTACGAGGAATAACACAATTAGCCACAGAGTCTTTGCTAATTGTTAATTAGCACAGGCAAAGTTATTGTGTGTGGCAGAAAGAAGCACGCAATATAGAACAAATGTTATAATTTGTCTCATTCAACATCCTTTTTTACTGGATGTTCATTCACATATTCTACATGTTCAATTTGAGTAGTGATTTAAAAATTATCATGATCATCATCACCACAGTTTATAAAAATACTGTCCTGTTTCTGCTTAGCTGAAAAAGAAAAAAGCTGCCATCATGTCCAGACAGTTTTTGTTAATAGATTGCACTTTCTGTGAAAAAAAAAAAAAAAAAAAAAAAAAAAAAAAAAAAAATTATATATATATATATATATATATATATATATATATATATATATATATATATATATATATATATATATATATATATATATATATATATATATATATATATATATATATATATATATATATATATATATATATATATATATATATATATATATATATATATATATATATATATATATATATATATATATATATATATATATATATATATATAAATACAGTTGCCAGAAAAATTATGTGCTTTTAAGTCAAACTGCTTGCAGAATCTGTGAAAATTTGAATAATTTGAACAAAATAAGAGATCATACAAAATGTTTTATTTTTTATTTGGTGCTGTCCTGAATAAGATATTTTACATAAAAAACTGTTTTTACATTTAGTCCACAAGACAAAATAATAGCTGAATTTTTTTTAATGACCGTGTTCAAAAGTTTATGAACCATTGATTCTCAATACTGTGTGTCGTTCCCTGGATGATCCACAACTGTTTTTTTAGTTTTGTGATGGCTGTTCATGAGTCCCTTGTTTGTCCTGAGCAGTTAAACTGCCTATTGTTCTTCAGAAAAATACTCCAGGTCCTGTACATTTTTCAGTTTTCCAGCATCTTTTCCATATTTGAACCCTCTACAGCAGTGACTATGATTTTGAACAATTGAGGGACTCAAACACAACTATTAAAAAAGTTTCGAACATTCACTGCTGCTCCAGAAGTAAACACGATGCATTAAGACCTGGGGGTGAAAACTTTTGAACAGGATGAAGATGTGGATTTTTTTTTGTCTAAATATATTTTCTTTTCATTTAGTACTGCCCTTCGGAAACAACAGAAGATACTACATGTTTCCCGGAAGACAAATTAAATACAATTTACCTCGATCTTCAAATTCAAAAAGGGTGGTTGGAGAAAAATGACAAAAAAGAAAAGAAAAAATAAATGGAAGGAAAGGCTAAAATTAATGTGTCTGTGATTTGATTTATTGTTGTCATTGCACAGCAGTCCAATAAAATTCAAGTACAACTCCTTGTGTTAAAAGTAATACGCAACAGCAAAAAAAAAATACAACACTGAGGAAAAGGTAACACACAACAAACAAACTTGAAATAGCGGCAATAATAGATAAATAAATAGCAGTAGAACGTATATTGCACAATCCCATGTGTAATTGTGTTACGCAGTCTAATATATAGACAGTCCAATGTATTGTGTATTGTTTATGGAATTAATATATATACATAATGTCCTTGTGCTGCCAAAACAGCACCGACCCACCGAGGCATGGACTCCACTACCCCTGAAGGTATCCTGTGGTATCTGGCACAAAGATGTTAGCAGCAGATCCTTCAATTCCTGTAGGTTGCAAGTAGGAGTCGCCGTGGATCAAACTTGATGGTCCAGCACATCCCACAGATGCTCAATTGGATTGAAATCTGGGGAATTTGGAGGCCTGGACAACAGCTTGAACTCTTCATCATGTTCCTCGAACCATACCTCAAGAATGCAGCACGTCTGTCAGGGTGCATTATCCTGCTGAAAGACATCACTTCCACCAGGGAACACATTTGAAGGAGTGAAGGGGTGTACCTGGTCTGCAACAATGTTTAGGCAGGTGGCATGTGGCAAATTTCCATTTCCAAAACATCCATATGAATGGCCGGACCCAGGGTTTCCCAGCAGAACATTGCCCAGAGCATCACACTCCCTCTACCAGCTTGTCCCACAGTGCCTCCTGGTGCCATCACTTCCCCAGGTAAACGGTGCACACATACATGTACACGGCCATCCATGTGATCGGACTCATCGAACCAGGTGCGGCTCCAAGGTCCAGTTCCGACTCACGCATGTCCATTGTAGGTGCTTTCGATGGTGGACAGGGGTCATCAGTGCTCTGATTGGTCTGCGGCCACGCAGCTCCATATGAGCGTGATGCACTGTGTGTTGTGACAAATTCCCCCCACAACCATTATTATAATTTTGGATCCCTCTTCGGACCACTGATGATAAATTCTCACCACTGCTGACTGGGAGCAACACACAAGCCTTGCCATTTCAGAGATACTCTGACCCAGTCACCTTGCCATAACAATTTGGCCCTTGTCATATTCACTCAGATATTTATTCCTGCCCATTTCTCCTGCATCCAATAAGAACAGATTGTTTGCTTACCATCCAATCTACCCAGAGCTTAATTTTGCCTTGTTAGAAGATGATCAACGATATTCATGACAGGTCATAATGTTTTGGCTCATGCATACACATACAGTACATTATATATATACCGGTATATATATATATATATATATATGTCTAAATCTGTGTTAGTGAGCACTTCTCCTTTGCCGAGATAATCCATCCACCTCACAGGTGTGACATATCAAGATGCTGATTAGACAGCATGATTATTGCACAGGTGTGCCTTAGGCTGGCCACAATAAAAGGCCACTCTAAAATATGCAGTTTTATCACACTGCACAATGCCACAGATGTCGCAAGTTTTGAGGGAGCGTGCAATTGGCATGCTGACTGCAGGAAGCAGACTGCTGACCAGAGCTGTTGCCCGTGAATTGAATGTTCATTTCTCTACCATAAGCCGTCTCCAAAGGTATTTCAGAGTTTTTGGCAGTACATCCAACCGGCCTCACAACCGCAGACCAGGTGTAACCACACCAGCCCAGGACCTCCACATCCAGCATCTTCACCTCCAAGATCGTCTGAGACCAGCCACCCGGACAGCTGCTGCAACAATCGGTTTGCATAACCAAAAGATTTCTGCACAAACTGTCAGAAACCGTCTCAGGGAAGCTCATCTGCATGCTCGTCGTCCTCATCGGGGTCTCGACCAGACTGCAGTTCGTCGTCGTAACCGACTTGAGTGGGCAAATGCTCATATTCGATGGCGTCTGGCACTTTGGAGAGGTGTTCTCTTCACGGATGAATCCGGTTTTCACCGTACAGGGCAGATGGCAGACAGCGTGTATGGCGTCGCGTGGGTGAGTATTTTGCTGATGTCAACATGGTGGATCGAGTGGCCCATGGTGGCGGTGGGGTTATGATATGGGCAGGCGTATGTTATGGACAACGACCACAGGTGCATTTTATTGATGGCCTTTTGAGATGCCGTGTCGAGATCCTGATGCCCATTGTTGTGCCATTCATCCACGACCATCACCTCACGTTGCAGCGGGATAATGCACTGCCCCATGTTGCAAGGATCTGTACACAATTCCTGGAAGCTGAAAACATCTTAGTTCTTGCATGGCCAGCATATTTCACCGGACATGTCACCCATTGAGCATGTTTTGGGTGCGCTGGATCGGCACATACGACAGAGTGTTCCAGTTCCTGCCAATATCCAGAAACTTCGCACAGCCATTGAAGAGTGGACCAACATTCCACAGGCCACAATCAACAACCTGATCAACTCCATGCGAATGAGATGCGTTGCACTGCGTGAGGCAAATGGTGGTCACACCAGATACTGACTGGTCCCCCCTCCCCTCTCCCCCCTCTATCGTGGCCAGCCTAATGCCGAGTTTAGACTGCACGATTTTCAAACTTGTCGGATCACTGCTCTCTTCACACTACATGACTATCTGTGGTAGCATTCAGTCACTGCTGTGTAAACACTGCACGATGGATCGGCGACAGGGGGTTTAACATTGCATGACTGTCCAAGAGGAAGAATCGCCGACACAGTCACACAGCTCTGTCCCGTCAGCGCAAACTACGTTTCACAAGCAAAGAAGTGACAAGGAATCAACGCAAGATGCGTCAGACCGGAGTTCTCGCGCGAGACTGGAATTGTTATTAAAAATAGAGACTACAGAAAGCTTGCAATCCAAATTGTCTGTGCGCTGATTTGCAGCGAAAAGGAGAAAAAGAAAAAAGATTATGGCGGAGGAAATGGTTGGAGACACATGGAGCAAGGACTGTTTTCTGCAAAGAGAGTTTGAGGTAAATAAATAATTGCTGTTGCAGCTGGTCAAGCAAATGTTTGTGCTTTATTTCTGTTTGATAGAATTGTATATCTATCTATTAAAATACTGCTATTCTGATCTATAACTCCTCCCCGATCCTCCCGTATCTTGCTCTCTCATTGGCTGTCGGTCATCACCGATGTATTTTTCAATCAGAACACATTTCACACAGCAGGAGTTTGAATCGCCGACAGGTCCAGATATTTAGCATGCCAAATATCTCACGAGTGTCGGCAACTTATCTGTGGTTCTCTCAGATCGCATCTTTGATAATTCACAATGCGTGATTGTCACTCACGTGCACGAGCACCGATTTGCCTATGATTTCGGGCATTTGTCTGCGATTTCGCAAAACCTGTCGGCGAGTCAAAATCGTGGCTAAAATTGGGCAGTGTGAACTCGGCATAAGGCACACCTGTGCAATAATCATGCTGTCAAATCAGCATCTTGATATGCCACACCTGTGAGGTGGATGGATTATCTCGGCAAAGGAGAAGTGCTCACTAACACAGATTTGTGAACAATATTTGAGAGAAATAGGTCTTTTGTGAACATAGAAAAAGTCTTAGATCTTTGAGTTCAGTACATGAAAAATGGGAGCAAAAACAAAAGTGTTGCATTTATAATTTTGTTCAGTATATATATATATATATATACAGAGAAACTAAGGACCTGCTTGCATTTTGGTCTACCACAGCACCCCATTGCAAACCCTGAGGTTCATTTTAAAGTGGTCTCAAAGAGTGGATTCAGCCCTAATGCCTCACGGTTGAAGCAGTATTGGCAGTGCAGAGGATTTATCCAAATGCTGTTATCACAGGGTTCAGCATGCACACAACCTCCTGCCCTCCATGACTCCAGTGTCCTTCCTTTCCAGTGGCAGCTTCAAAGATAAGTGTATGTACTCAGCCACAGATTACCCCGCCGACTCACAACAAATATTTGGCTGGCGGATGAGCCATCTTAGAATCCAACCGAACATGAAATTAAGCGGTGTGCAGACGGGCAGGGGTGCAGAGCAACCAAAAACTTGATTTAGGCCTCTGTAAATACAACAGAGTGGGTGGCAAAGGTATAGAGCGGAGGAGGTCGTCGGTGTCATGTGCTCAGTAACATGGCTGTGAACTTCTGAAAAAGAATTGACTACTGTAATAACAGTTGTGTATCTTAAAAGTAGCATTTCAGCAGCACATTGGAGCATATTGTGGCAAACTAAGTGATTCTGCTTCTTTATCTCACTTGCCCTCGCTGCAGTCAGAGTGCAGTGTGAATCTAAAGCCCCCACTGCTCTTTTCCTACTGTGTCTTTAATTGGATCCTTATTACCATTTCGGCTCCCTGAGAATGATGAATTTGTATGTGTGAGAATTTCATTAATCATTCTTATTCACAGTCCACCCAGACGAGAAAAGAGACGGAGAGAGTGAGAGGAGATAGAGAAGGAAGAAATTAATAATTTTTCGAGACTGGGATATATTTCGTAATGAATATTCATGCCTGTAGGATATTTGGGGTCAGCCGTAATCAGGCAGGTAATTTGTAATTTGCTGTGTTTTCACCAAGGACCTGCCGCATAGGTTAATATGCATCTATTTGAACAGAACTAGGGGGATTTTTGAAGTACTACCTGCCTTACCTGGGCTATTTATTTATTCATTATTTATAGTGCAATTATGAACATATCAAAAACTTGTCATTTGACGCTGAGCATGTTCTAGAAAATCAAAAGCTTTTTAGAGGTTGCAACAATTGGTCAGGTAATTATTTAGAAATGGCATTGAATTACTGTAAATTTAGGATCCTTTTTCCAACAGCATTATTTAGACAAATCTGCACAAATTGGATTTGAATGCAATGTTGCAAAGCATAATAGGATTTGGATTTATTGAAATGGAAAGCTACTTAAATAAACTAAAACACAGACCCACAAATGCTATATATCTATATAAAGATATCAAATCATTTACGCTCTTTTAAATCTATTAATCAAAGACTCCTGAAAAAAACGTCTCATGGTTTCAACATAGATATTAAGAAGGAAAACTGTTTTCATCATTGATAATAATTAGGGATGCCACAATTCTCAATATAATATTGAACCGTTCGGTACGGCACTCACGGTTCAATACGTGCTTGTGAATTGCGTTTTTTTTTCGGTTTTGCATTTAAATAATAATTTTTCTACAGATTCTATAATTTTCCTCCATCCCAATACTGAACAACGCGACATACATTCACATCACACGTTAGAGGTAGAGTTCTACTCACGGAACACTATAGTTATTCACAATCACGAAAGTTCATTATTTTTCAGAACCGAACCGAAAACCGATTGGTTAAAAAAACCGAGGTATGTATTGAACCGTGGACTAACTGTATTGTTGCATCCCTAATAATAATAATAATAATAAAAAGTTTCTTAAGCACCAATTCAGCATATTAGAATGATTTCTGAAGAATCATGTGACACTGAAGACTTGAGTAATTCAGCGTTTCGTTACAGGAATAAAATACATTTCAAAATATATAAAAAAAAACATAAATACAACCTTGGCAGGTATAAGAAACTTCCGACCCCAAATTTTTAAACGGTAGTAAAATAAAGAATTAATAAAAAAATTGATAGTATTAAAAAAATTAACTGACATTTTTTTTTTCCCGAGTCATTTGACAGCTTTGTTTTATTTAAGCTTCAACATTTAAAATGTAGATTATAAGGACACCTTCATTTAATTGGGGGCAAAAAATGCCATCATGTATGTATTTAATTTTATTTAGGGGGTTGAATGCAAGTACTCATTTCAGACAAGTTCCCATATTCACATATTGGCTCTCAGTGGCACCTGTTTAATAGTACAACTCTGCCATTTAAAGCGAGTGCGCTCAATTTTAAATATATCTCAGGGCTAAAAGCGAAGAACTGGCGCTCCGTGCAAACAAGCGGAAAAAAAAAATATCCATAGTTAGTCTCTTCTGTCCAAACAAGACCAAAGACCCTCTTTAGGGAGGAAAAAAGTGTTTTTGAACATGAAAGAAACCAAACTGCCAACACTTGGTTCATAAATTCACAGCGCCTGTACTTTAAAGTCTTCACCCCCAAAAGGATTTTTCCAATTCTTTTTGAAATTATACCCACCTGGCATCACTTAAAGTTACTTAATTAATAATTAATCGATACATTTTGGGATGATTAAAATTCATGATGAGAAAGTGTTTTTAAAATAATGTCCAACCCCCCAGGGAGGCTAATCAGTTTGAAGCAGTCGCTAGATCTCGCTGAAATAATTAATTGCACCTGAATGTTTAGCAAGGTCAGAGAATGGTAGCACAACGCCTGAGGTATAGAGGGATGTTTATAACATCACTTGATTGCGCTAAACCAACATTTTCATCTGAAAATTAATTCAGGAACCGAAGCTGGAGGCACACACATTGTCCCCCCTACCCCCCTCCTGTGTGAAACAAGCATCGTTTTAATATGACTTTGATCATTACCGGTGGAAGAAACCTGATGTGTCAGATTTAGAAAGTGGAGGAGAGGATGTGTGAGGAGGAGAAGGAAAAGCAACAAATTTAAGAGTCCATTCCCAACTGTTTCCAACAAACGCTCATTAAAAGGAGAGCGGTTTATGACACCAAAACATTAACCCCTGAACTTGGCGAGAGGATGTTTTAGAAAAATCACAATGTGCAATGTCATAGAGACATCCTTTGCTCAACAAAATACAATTTCCTGTTTCAGCCCTCGTATCTGGGAACGTTTCGGCTACGCAGGCTACCTGCACCTCTGAGATCCATAAAGACGGCTTGTAAATGATAAATGTGGGCATGGCATGCTTCTAGCCTTCATAGTCTATTTGTACCCAGCAATCTCACCTGACAAACAGAGAGATCAGGTTCTCAAAAAGAACGCCATGATGAGATGCCAACAGAATTGGAACCGAACAATGATAATGGTTCTGTAAAGCTGTAGAGCTGTAAAAAAAAAAAGCCCAACAGCATTTCAAAAGCACCCATTTGATTGACATATCAGTGGGTAGGGAGTGACTGACGCATTTGCCAGTCTGAAAGGGAATGAGGGAGGTTATTTTCCTGCTGGACATGACGCATTATGAGAGGTTGATTGGGGACTGTTGGCAGCAGGTTAAGGAAGCTGTCATGTTGCAGGTCTTTGTGTAACTCTCCCCAGGGCAAAGCAATTGACAGGAAAGGGGGCCTGGGACAACACAGACCCCTATAACAGAGGCGGGGGTGGAGATGAGGGGGGGTCGTACAAGAATGGAAACATGAAAGTAACATCAAGGAGATGCTTTGCAGTATCTAAATCTTTTGAATGTGACAGACAGGACTAAATACATAGGTTCGATTGGTCTAGAATATTAAGTTTGATTAATAAATGAGGCGTTGAGTTTAACACTTTCACAATTGAATGCTAAAGTTTGTTCAATGATCACAAAGATCAAACTTTAACAATAACAATGACCTAACATTGTGAATTTGCCAATAAAAGGCCCGGGACGTGTGTATTTGTTTTACAATTATGGTGTATGTGTCATTCACTGATGTACTGTGCCGCCAATTGACCTAACGGTCTGCTGGGATTTTTAGTTTTTGTTGTGTGTTCTGCCCTATTTCCTGTGCTCCTCCCTGTCCTAACCGCACCCTAAACTCTCATTCACTATTCCCTACGTTAGTCCACTAATATAGTTCACTTGAAGGAGTGAATGAAAACAAGTGCGTGAAGTCGGACAGCCGTTGTGTGTACATCGACTGTACACTCGTTATTGCAGTGCAATGTGGGATAGAATGAGTGCACTATAAATGTCCACTTTGGTTTCGGACACCACTACAAATGGCTGTCCCCTCAAACAATGCCCTATTTGAGGGTATAGGGGGCGATTTCGGATTCAGCCTAGGTGATGGGGACCTACCAGCTGCTCCTCATCACTGTCAAGAGGAGCCAGTATTTAAGCAGAACAGGAGAGAGAGCCAAAGAGAGATTCCTTCTCCCAAGAGCATAAGAGTGTTGCTCTTGTTGTGTCTTAAAGGGATAGTTCACCCAAAAATGATTTTTTTTTATCATCATTTACTCACCCTTAAGTTGTTCCCAACCTGAATGAGTTTCTTTGTTCTGCTGAACACAAAAAGAGATATTTAGAAGAATGTTTGTAACCAAGCAGATAGAGCAACTATTGACTACCATAGTAGGAAAAAAAATACTATGGTAGTCAATAGTAAATGATCCCTTTAAGCTTAAATGGGTGTTATTGCTGTAGTGTGCGTATTTTATGTGTTAAGCTTAAACTTAAAAATCAAACTTAAATGTGTTGTGGCTGTGGTGCCCAGCTTTGAGTCACTTGCCCACTATTGAGTGTTAAAGCAGTAGGGAAACGGGTGCCATTTTTCTTTTGTTCTCATTCTCTCCTGTTTTTGTTAAGGAAGTAAGGTAAGAGTGCTGTTGTTTATTTGTATTTATTTTTGCAGGTTCATTAGGTTCCATACCACCAGGTAGTGATCTTTTGTTTGTTGTTTTGGCCATACCCACTCTTGAACACGCTTCTCTTTTTTTATGTTGGGAATGCTTGTTTAGTGTTCCTTCGGCACTGTATTTATGTTATCACTTGTTTATTGTAAATAAATCTATTTAAATATTACATTGTGTACTGAGTGCTGGGACTGAGAACATTCAAACCTTCACTTTGTCGCTGCTAACTTTTTCTTTAAAGGGGTGATGAATTGAGTAGGGCTGTAATAAACCAAAGTAAATCTTGGTCGACTGAAGTCCTGAAATTTTCGACTAAAAATGACTTTAGGAAAAAAAAACGTTAAATTAATGTTGTCTGCCTAAATGAATTATAAATACACATAAAAAAGTAGTAGGCTATTTGCAGTATATTAAATTGTTTTTGACCTGATTATTTTGCACTGAAATGAGTCTGACGCACAAGTCTGTCGGCTCTGACAGAGTTCCATCACGTGCACCTGCGTAATATCATAGCCTATGATTTCTGAAAATATAGTACTATGTATATGTATGCAATATGCAACATAATTTAGACAATTGTTTTTGTCATATTTATTATAATAACTGACAGACACTATCATTTCAGCCGCTCTATGCAGCTTGAACATATAGGAGCTCAGCTCAGCTTCGCGGCTGAGACACAAATAGACTATTAACTTAAAGCTTTTACTCTTAAACACAAAAGGCACGTCCACTTTAAAAAAAAAAGAGGAATATTTATTAAACAAGTCAGATCAAGAGATCAAAAATCTATTTTTTTTAAATGCTGCCACACTGCCGATGTCTTTGTTGACATGGTAGAAGAGGACTGACTAGGAAAACGCTCTCACAATTAAAGCTACACTGTGTAACTTTTTTAGTTTATTCTTAGCTAAAAAATATATGTGTTCATTAATGTATATTTACTTCTTTCAAGTAATAAAGTATTCTCGTAAGTTTATAATATGCCATTGAAAATACATACGGGTAAGGGGTTCGAATGCGGGTCGCCATGTTGCCCCTCCATCTTGAAAGTACATTAGCCAAAGAGGGACATACCCGTAAATTCAAGCTTCGCCTTTCGCGTTTTAACACTCGATGGCACCGTGTCGAATGTGGACGAGGTCGAACTGGATCTATGGTACTGGAAGCCATGTTAATCTTGGACTAAATCGGCCACCGTAGGAGTTAAACCGAAATCAGAATTGAGAGGAAAAGAAAAAAAAATTCGCTGGATGATCATATACCTTTTCACCACTAGATGGGGGAAAATATCACACAGTGTAGCTTTAAATAAATAATATAACAGCAGAGTAGCCAAACGTTACTTCAATCTGTCTCTCTTCTCCGGTGGGTTGGGCTAATCCAAAAGAAGTGAAAACAAGGGGGGTGTTCTGAAGACAGACTGTTACCTGTGAAACAGGGGTGTTCTGAAAACACCCCCATTAGCAATTTGATGTTTTATAAACAAATTTCGGGAGAAGCACATTCAGAAAATTAAAACTAATTAAACACAAGTGGAGCACCCTCAGATAATTATACCTAATTAAACACATGTGGAGCACATCAAGCTAATCGCTTTAATCAATGATAAGAGGTGTATATATATACAGCATATTTACCTTCTTTCGTTGACCGTTTTTATTTTAGCATCCCTCCACCACCCCATCTCCTCACTTTGATTTTAATAAACTCTTATTAGACATCAACACAATCCAAAATAAAATACAGTCTAGTTATAGACTATCTCTATCACGGGGGGGATACTCTGGGTTCGGGCCAAAATTCCGAGCCTGGAGCCCTCCCCCGGACAGCACGCCAAATACGCATAATCTTTACTCTATTTAATTTGATGTAAGTGTGAACTCGTGAATAGTGCTTTCCACCTGTTGAAATGAACGCAGCAAAACTAAAGAAATGAACGCGGCAAAAAAAATCTGAATTTTGGTCGAGCCAGAACGTATCGACTAAAAATCGACTAATCGACTGGGATTACAGCCCTAGAATTGAGAAATCAACTTTCCTTTGAGTCTTTTGTTATAGAAAAGTTCATCGTGATATAAGAATATCCTGTAAGTTTCAGAGCGGAAAACGTCCTTGTTAGTAAAAGAAAAGCTTTTATAGACACCAGGCCCAGAAAACGAGAGCTCTCACAAAATGTCGACCATTGACGTAATAGGACGCAAAAGCACCGCCTCATGCACGCCCACCGACTCGTGCAGCAAAACGATGCCGGTTCCAGCTCACGTGCATAAGACATAGCGTTTGTTTGCTTCATTTCACCGCGGAATCGATTGTAAACAAGACAAGTCGAGACTGGATTTGCTGACATATTGAGATTAAAACACAATGCTGTGCCTTCTATATTGGATCCGGCAGGAACGGTGCAACACACTTATGTGAGTAAAACATGTTTTATTATATGTGTTAATATTGCATTGTTACAGATCGTTTGATATCTATTGATTATATACCTTAGCATGCGGTCACAGGCTGGGGAAGGTGTTATTGGTTCATTCATGATCAGACTCGGACTTGTAATGCCAGCTCGCAAAGCCCAAAGTCCCGGGCCTATGTGTTTTTCAGACGGGCTATCACCGGCCTGCCGGGCTGTAGTGAAATAACATTCCTTTCTTGCGCACGCGCGTGTGTGTGTGTACAGTTCGCGGTTATATTCACTGATGATCGGGCGAGCCAGGTAATACAGAAATAACATTCCAATCAATCGCGGGTGGATGAGAGATGAATCATTGTGTTTGTTTGATAAAGACATTTTGCAAGCCCTGGCTGTGGGCTGGGCGATTCAATCCGGTTGCCGTTTGCCACATGCTGTCACTGACAGGGGAGCAGAAGCTCATTAAATATGAAAATCTATCAAATTCTAGCCGTGGGCGTTTACTTCCAAGTCTTCAGTGCGGCACGCCCATAAAAACCGACCGTTTTTCAGAGAGCCTCAAAACCAAGGCAGAAAATAGCCTATTACTTATTCATTATGATGTTTCTGAATTTAAAAACCACGCAAACGTCATAAGTTGACCTCAGACAACAGTATAAAAAATTTTAAAAAGCCAGTTCATGACACCTTTAAAACCTTACTTCCCTTTTCCCCCAAGAAATCTAATTGGGAACGTAACAGGGCTTTCAAAACAGGGCCCCCAAAATACTAAAGTGGGTCCAAAGAGAATATATAAAGATAAAAATGAACAGTGAGTGAATAGAATTTGAATAATTTGTATCTGTCTAACTTATGTTAATCATTGTAATATGTAGTGATACATCAAAATATATTTATTCATATACACTAGGGATGTGACGGTGAGGAAATTTTCCCACCGGTTAATTGATGTGTGACAACACCGGTAATACCGGTATCACCGGCGGAGGCTTTTAAATCACTAATTGTATCAAACCGAAAGTAACATGCACACGACCGCTCTGAACTGAAAACGCGCCAGTGTTGCGTAGGCCTATTCACACACGTGAATGACAGCTCGTCTGTAAATGCGCGCTCTGTGAAGCCATGGGTGCGTCTCAATCAGTTCCCTAGTTCAGTAGTCAGGGCACTGATCAAGCATTGATCAGTCTATGATTGAGATGCACGCCATGAATGAATAACAGTTCGTCCGTAAAGCCTCGTTTATACTCGACGCGCCCGCACAAGCGCGAGGGTGCGCGCGGCAAAAATAAATGCGCGCAGTCAGCGTAGCGGAGGCTCGCACTGCGGAGCCAGGCGAAAGTAAACAATGCGCGCTCTGTGCGGCCGTGCACATTCAACTTTCGGTTTTGAATTAGCGCCAATTCGGCTGCGGGTTGCTTGAATTGTGGGTTCATTAGCCTATTATTTTTAATGAAAAACACAACAACATAACAAATGACAAACTCCCTTAAATAGGTGCTTTTACGTTTCGCTTTGAAACCAAATTTTCCGCGATCATCTCAGTCAGCTCCTCACTCTTAAATCTGATGAATGACTCCTGCCGCTGACGAGACTCACGGTCGGATCCTGCTTTATTAAGCAGATACGTTCAGTTTTTATTTGTATTGTCTGTTCTCTAACTGAACTAAATTATTTTATTACTATAAAAAAATCAAAAAGACGGTGGGCGGTGCCACGGTGGGCAAGTGATGTAACCGGTGTTGAGTCTGGACACCGGTAACACCGGCAACACCGACTATCGTAGCAAGCCTAATATACACTTATGAAAGGGTTCTGACCTAGAAAAGTAATTGATATTGACTGTAAACAGAAAATAACAAGCATATTGATATGGAAACAAATAATTGTGGAAGACAATGAATAGGGAAAATGAATCAAGGAACTATAAATTTGTCCAGATGAAGCTGAAGAGAGTTAATGGGGCAAAAGAGATTCATCTGAATAATTGTAGCATCTCTCTGATGGAGGTAAGATCACATTTATGTATATTATTTTAGACTCATGCATTATATATAAATATATCCTACACCCTGGGTTCAAAGGCACAACACCCATGAGGGTTGAGGACTCTTTTAAAGATATGTGCTCGCTTAATCACTCAAGAAAGAGCCCCCATGAGTGAGCCTAATATTACAATTAATTAATTCAGCAAAAAAATGGTATTAAATTTCCTCCCTCTAAGGATATTATCTGAATTCATTGACCTTTTTGGAAATCGCCCTCTAATTGTAACCAGGTTCCATTGCATTTAGCGACTAACTTCCTCACTCCCTCTCCATATCTTCTCCTTTCTTTTTTTCAAGAGCTGTAATAATAGTTGAGAAGAGCTTCTTGGTGCCTTATGTGGTGTTAAGATCTCTCCGCCACAAAGTCATTCCAGGGCTTTATCTCCTGCGAGTGGTACAGACGAAAGAAGAAACTTTTCTTATTACCTGGAAAGTGAAAATGGAATCCAACTTTAAGTCCACATATCTCAAAGGAAGACTGGATCCAACCCAACACTTTCAGTAGGTTTCTCGAGGTTTGGCTTCTGGGCTCCTCAGCAAAGAGAGAGGGGGGTTTAAGTGGAATCCCAGCAATGGAAGCATTGTCCAAGACTTTAAATCGGCAGAAATAAGAAAGGAATTATGTAGGTGACTGTATTATTCTTAATTTTATTCAAGGATTGGTACTCAAATGAGACAGATTTATGACTGTAAGGGGCAACTTCACCAAGCATTCAACAGAAGTTACAAAAAGTGGTATGGAAATATGCTATACACGACCAAGTGTGCTGTACATGCCAGTAAGTAATCATAGCCGTGCTGATATTCAGACCAACAGTAATGCAAGCTTGATATTGTACAGCAGTTCATCAAACAAGAGGTTAATATTGAGTTGCTTACATTTTAGATAAAATGTCCCCACTTTGTCCGATTTTGCTCCGCAAATTCTCCGTTCTCCGAGGAAAACGCTGCATTCATTGGTGAATGAATCAATAAGTTGACCAAATCAGTTAAATTAACGATTCAGTGACTCACTCAAAAAGACACTGGCTGAATTTGAAACACCATGATATTAGCATTCTACTCCTTTCCTCAAATATCTTTAAATGGCAGAAATAAGAAGAGTATGCTGTTCTGAATTCAGCAATGAATCAGTACAGTTTCGTTTGAACAAATCGTTAATGTGAATGATTCAATGACTCGTTCATAAAATGAATCCGTGTTTGAATGAATCAATTGATTAAATGATTCATAAACAGTTAATTGTCGCCACCTACTGGCCTGCCTTTCGTCTGCAGTAGTTTTTAATTTTTGATCAATAGCTAAACATACAGGTCAAGGGCATAATTAAATTAGATTTTTTTTATTTTCTTTAATTAATCACTCTAAATTAAAATGTTGAATTGACAGCCTTATAATGTTATATTCGTATAGGCTAAATGTTCCATTATGTGCTGTTTGACATGGTTCAGTTTGGACAGCTGTTTCACTTTTCCATTTTGTTATGGTATATCAAGTAGTGTAAACAGTGATTATTGCACAAGGTTTTTGCAACAGTGTTATTTTGAAAGACATTTTGTTGTAGTTAGCAGAGGCATTATTGCATAATCATTTTCTTGCATTCTTTATGCAGTCCTAGGGTGAAGCACCAACTGAAAAAACATGAGCACTCTCTTCTTTCTCTCTCTTCCTCTGTCAATCCAATTTGCATGTGCCTAGTTGAGTTTTTATATCTCTATACATTTCTGTATTTCAACTGGATAACAAGCTTTAAATGAATATACCGTTGCAAGAAAAAGTATGTGAACCGCTTGCAGAATCAGTGAAATGTAAATAATAAAAAAAGAGAGATCATACAAAATGCATGTAATTTTTTATTTAGTACTGTCCTGAATAAGATATTTTACATTGATATTTGTTTACATATAGTCCACAAGACAAAAAAATAGCTGAATGTATTAAAATGAATCTGTTCAAAAGTTTATGAACCATTGATTCTCAATACTGTGTGTCGTTCCCTGGATGATCCACGACTGTATTTTGGTTTTGTGATGGTTGTTCATGCGTCCCTTGTTTGTCCTGAGCAGTTAAACTGCCCAATGTTCTTCAGGAAAAAAAAGATGGATCTCAAAATCATACAGTCACTACTGGAGAGGGTTCAAATATGCAAATGAACTGAAACTCGATTTTTCTGAAGAACATTGGGCAGTTTAACTGCTCAGGACAAACAAGGGACTCATGAACAACCATCACAAAACACAAAAACAGCCGTGGATCATCCAGGGAACGACACACAGTATTGAGAATCAATGGTTCATAAACGTTTGAACGGGTCATTTTAATATATTCTGCTATTTTTTTTGTCTTGTGGACTAAAAAAAGATGTAAAATATCTTATTCAGGATATATTCAGAAAATAACGTATTTTGTATGATCTCTCTTACAGATTCTGCAAGCGGTTCACATACTTTTACTTGCAACTGTATTATATATAAAGCCTGTTATTGCCTACTGTGACTATTTGAAGTGAAAATAGCAAATTCATTCTGATTTGGATTCATCCAAACATACAATCAGCCTCAACTGAGACTGACAGTAGGCCTATGTTTGTTTCCAACAACACCCACAAAATGCCCAATAACATGTACAGTTGCAATAAAACGCCTAATAATATGTGAAGTTGCAACAAACAGAACAAGATCTTTGCTCTCAGGCTGTAGTCTGCTCTCAGGCTTCATTTACTGGCTTTAAAGACACGGTGAAGTGCGGGCCACTGCTTCCCCCTGTTGGTTCTCTGTGTGCTGGTTTCTGATATATCTTCAGGTTGTGGATGGTGTATTTAATCTCTCATCTGCATATTGTTCAGGTGTTCAGGTGAGGAGATGTTAGCAAGGCCCACAGGGAGGAATATGGGTCTTAATCAGGCTCTGCCCCGGTTTATTTAGTTTGGAGATTCGTTCAACCAGAGAGGGGCCCAGGAAAACACAGCTGGAGGCTCATCAGAGAGTATACACAAACATCTATCATGTAACATTTAAACACATGAGCGTGCAAACAGACGCTCAGACAAACAAACAGTCATGCACAGTGGACTGCAACATTTTAATAAATACATTTTTTAATACATTATCAAGTGCTTATTTATATATATAATAAATTTTTTTTTTAAATAATTGACATTTTTGGATTCATTATCTAATTTTATGCATACAAATAAGTTAATTTTCACTTTTTTCTAAATTATATGTAAAATATATAATATATGGCAGATTTGTATTGAATTAAAATGTATTGAAAAAATGTAGTCTGTGTCAGACTATTTTAAATAACATTTTATTTTTGGTAACACTTTAAAATAATATTTCATTTGTTAATATTAGTTACCTATACATTCATTAACAGGAACGAACAATAAACAATACTTTTTGCAGCATTTATTAATCTAATGTTAATCTCAGCATTTACTAGTCCATTTAAAAGATCAAAAGTTTTATCGTTATCATTAGTTAATGCAACTAAATTCACTAACATTAACAAAGGTTAAAGGTGCAGTAAGCGATTTCTGAGAAACACTGTTGATATTTGAAATCACCAAAACAAACACGCCCCTACACAAAAGGATCACACCCCTATCTGGATAGCTCCGCCCCCAAATTCACTAACGTGCAATACAGGCACCCCCTATAAGTGTATATGCCCAAAGCCACTAGATGACAATTCAATTCAATTCAAATTTATTTGTATAGCACTTTTCACGATACATATCGTTTCAAAGCAGCTTCACAGAAAAAGCATCTACATTACAGTTTAATTGATTTGTACATGTTATGCATTTCAGAATTGCACATATACAAGCACACAGATTAGCTAACTATCTATTATTAATCAATATAATAGCTATGGCATAGAAGTAAGAATACAGTTTGTTAATGAATAGGTATATAGATGAGCATGAGTGCGCCTGCAACCTTTAGCCAAAAAAGTGTTAGGGCTAATGCTAACGCTGAGGCTGTATAGGGAAAGAGAAAAGAGGCCTTTTTTTAATGGATGTCAATGGAGAAGAGGCTTCACTAAACTGAATAAACAACCCGATCTCATGGCAATTTGTACGTATTTTACGAGGTGGCTAATTTGTACAAATTTGTATATATCACTCGTACTAATTTGTACGATTTTTGCTAAATCGTATGTATTATACGAGTTGCTCAATTCGTATGAATTTGTACAAATTACCTCCCCCTAACCCCACCCCAAAACCTACCTGTCACTGGGGTTTAGACAAATCGTACAAATTTGTACGAATGAGATCGTACGAAAGAGATTGTACAAATTGAATTGAGAATTGTTCAAGAATTGTTCTTTCTATCGCTGCCAGGTTAGTCTTGTATTGTAATGATTTATGACTGCTGTGTGCCTTATGATGATGATGATATAATGCTTTTTAATGAATGATGGTAAAAAAAATACATACAATTTTAATGAATTAAACAAGCATTAAATTACAATTAAGTTTTTAGTGTAGTCTTAAATGTAGTTTGATGTACCCTGCAGTGATCAGTAATTTGCAACTAATAGAGATATAGTAAAACACATTCCACAAATAATGCAGTTGCAGTGCTACTGTACGTTTACTAGCGATATAACGCCTAATATAGAACATTTATTCACAAGACCAACATTCTAATCCACAAGTTATTAACGTGTTACTGACTGTCATAAAACTTTGAACGGCGGAAACTGACATCACTGCCATTACACGATAGGCTGGTGTGCGTCACGTGATCCAGTTAGCCGTTACGATTTCTCAAATGGTAAGAGATATTACCGACCCTCTCATCTCCCTATAATAAGACAATCTCTGATATGCCCCTTACTGCTGATTGGCTACACGTGTCTTTCAACAGCGTTTCTCAGAAATCGCTTATGTAAGTAACCCCTCCTGTTCGAACCGCCCGCTCCAAACGGGACTCGAACCCGGGTTTGCCGGTATGAGAGTTGGACGCTCTATCAAGGAGGCTAAAGGCTGCAACCCCTAGCGTCAGTCGTTAGAGCATCTCTTGAGATCAGAGGAGTGAGGTTTACTCGCACAGCAACTACTTGCTGGCCTCCATTACACTCACCCCCCTAAACCTCACTCCCATCCGGGTCATGGCACCAATGTAACCTCTCCTGTTCGTTCCAAGCAGGACTCGAACCCAGGTGTTCCGGCAGGAGAGTCGGACGCTCTATCAAGGAGGCTAAAGGCTGAAACCCCTAGCGTCACTTGCTAGAGCGTCTCTTGAGATCAGAGGAGTGAGGTTTACTTGTACATAGTTATCATTAGTTAATGCAACTAAATTCACTAACATTAACAAAGGTTAAAGGTGCAGTAAGATATTTTCCTGTAGCTCAAACAGTAGAGCATGGCGCTAGCAACGCCAAGGTCATGGGTTCGATTCCCAGGGAAAGCAAGACCTGACAAAATGTAAAAAATTTGTACCTTGAATGCAATGTAAGTCGCTTTGGATAAAAGCGCCTGCCAAATGCATAAATGTAAATGTAAATGTACAGCAACTACTAGCATTAATAAATGCTGTACAAAATATATTGTTCACTCTAAAAAAAAATGGTGCTATGGCACTAAAAGTGGTTCTTTGCTCGTAATCATAGGGGAACCACTTTTGGTGCTTTATAGCACCATATCTTAACAGGTTTTGTATATGGTAGCGGTGATAGCACCTCAGTCATCCCAAAGAACCGGTGAAGAACCGCTGAAGAACCACTGAAGCACCAATATTTGGTGCTATACACTTAAAGTGGTTCCCCTATATGATTACGAGCCAAAGAACCACTTTTAGTGGTACACTATGTAACTTTTTTCTTCAAAATTAACATAATTTAAATGTAAATTCCCTCGCATGTGCGTGTCTCGTCATATCCGTAAATAGAGAAAAGTAAATTGCTCCGGTGACTTTATGTGCTTCTCAAACAGAAGGCTGCATAGTTTAGTAAGTCACAGCATGAAAATACTATTAAAAAGGAATTTGGGGAAAATACTTTGTATTGTGGTCCCCCTGTGACTTACATTATTGGCTGTTTAGTTATTTACACCCAATAAAATGCATGTAGGGTGTGGGAGTGGCATAGGTTAGTTGTCACAACAAGCGAGAAAGAAATCTTGAATCTCGTTTTAAAAAAAATGCAGAACAGAGGAGAGTCTGATGGCAAAAAGAGAACGCATTTTCTTGGCTTTTCGGAGATGGCGAGAAGTGAGGGGTTTGAAATGTTGATGGTGTTTTTATTACTCAACAGGTGAGTAAGGTACTTTATTGAACAGATAAATTGCCATAAACCATTATCTATTGTAAAGGGTCGTTTCATTATACCATTCTGCTGGAATTTATTTTCAAAGAAGTTATGAGTAGGATAACCATATTTATCTGGACAGACACGAAGAGACCACAAACAAATCAACGTTCTTCCGCAAAACGCATGCAGTTTTATTTTCTAAGGCCAAATGTTACAGTGTACCTTTAATGCGTTAACAAATGAGACATTGTTGTAAAGTGATACCATATTTTTATATTTGGAATTGTATAGAATCAATATTTTTATTTTAAATTATTTAATCATGTTTTACATGTTAGAAAAGTATTTTCACATGTTAGGAAATATTCTTGCCCAAATGTTTGAAACTACATTGACATTTTGGGATTCATAATCTAATTTAAATAAATAAAGCGCATTTTCTATTTTAGAAAATGTAGGAAATGTTATTTTTAAAATATATATTTTTAAATGACTAGATCTTTTTCTCTATTCATATTAGAGCCAACATTTGCCACAAATCTGTTGGATGGACAAGTTCCACCATCCGACACTGTTCAGGTTTGATATTTGGCCCATTTTTCCAGACAGATTTGGAAACAGGTTAGTGACATCACGTTTGGTGCTTGTGGAGGTTTCAAATGATGGCACTCAGTTAGTTTGAGATCAGGAGTTTTCTGTTTAAGTGTTCACTGATTTTCAAAAATTTGAAGCAGGAAAGGATTTGAAGCAAGAAAAGTCCTTTCATTACGTATGCACTTTAAAATCTTTTAGCACTCCTTCTGTAAACGATACAATGACACAGAGGTTGATGAGCGCGGAAGCTCACAGAGCAAAAGAGCCCCAGCCGGAGCTGCCGTGGGCCTCAAAGGAAGCTCAGATCCATCCTTGGGGCAGCCTAGATTGGTTACACAGGGACAGAATGGAGTCTGCATGGGGGTCTAATCTTCAAGGTCATTCCATGGTTTTAGATGACCTTCTAACTAATCCTTTTCAGCACTAGTACTAAAAGAGACCCTCGGCAGCAGAATCCAATCTTTTATTCTCACTCATTCCCTTGTTAATTGCCAGCGAGTTGATTTGATCTCTCCATTCTATAAGTTGTAAATTGACCTCTTATTTCCTGATTTTCAAGCCCAGCTTACTTAATTAAGCCTATATGAAAAGAAGAAAGAACCTTGTGAGACATCGGCAGGTCGCAGGCGGCGTCGCGAGGGAGAATTGCGATCTGTGCCGGATTAAAGAGCGATGGCATTCTCAAGGCTGAACAATGTCATTTTCCTACCTTCTCTCACCTCTGCTCCTTTGGCCTCGACTCACGTTCTCTAGACGCGAAAGGGCAATCAGTCTCCCTACCATGTTAATGCAGAAGAGAATTATTCACCTTCTTTTCTCACCCCTGCCAATTTGGGCCTCCGTCTGATGGTGGATTGAAATAAGTCAGGAAAAAAGTATTAAATATGTAGTGGAGTCTGCGGTGAAGGAAGAGAGGAAGATGACAGGGTAACTACCTGAGAGGAAGCTGTCACCGAACATAATTGACCTTTCTGGGAGGAAAAAAGAGCCCCCATTTACTTCTCTGACACAATCCTCCATGTGTCGATTGTCCAACTTTATTATTCTCTTTTTGAGGCTCTTCTCTCAGGACACGGAGTTTGGTCTCGTCTCCCTCATTAAAATAGGCCGCTGCAGACAGGCTGAGGTTACAATTGATCATCTCACCATAAAGAATACATAACCTTCAATTTTGCACTGAATCCACACGTTCAGTGCTTTGTGTCACGGTGGAGAAAATGAGCTGTCAATTTCTTAAGACAAGATCATAAAAAAGCCCCTGATGAATGGTGTGGTAATGGATAAGTGTAGGATCAATAAGCAATATCAGAAGTTTTAACATAAGCCAGTATGCATAAACCTTTACGAACTTCACAATGTCACTTTGTGTTCATAAAAGTTTTTTACTGTCTTGTGAACAAAATGTAATAAATACATCCCAATCTGTCAGGTTTTACAGCCTCCTTACTGATCTTGACACATGCCTATTAAAAAGACAGTGCAGCCTCGTGGGGCTAAATTACCTCAATCAGCAGATATTTGCCCTCTGCTCTCTGGGTTTAAACCCTGATGATACACTGCTCTAGGAAGGATAGACAGAAGGACATGATGGAAAAAGCACAGATGCATGTAAGGAAATGCCATCTGACAGCAGAATGTGTCAGATCAAGAAGTCAATATCTTAGATCTAATAGAAGTCGATAGATAGATAGATAGATAGATAGATAGATAGATAGATAGATAGATAGATAGATAGATAGATAGATAGATAGATAGATAGATAGATAGATAGATAGATAGATAGATAGATAGATAGATAGATAGATAGATAGATAGATAGATAGATAGATAGATAGATAGATAGATAGATAGATAGATAACATTTAACATTAGTTAACTACATTAGTTAACATGAACTAATAATGAACTGCACTTATAAAGCATTTATTAATCTTTGTTAAAGGGTTAGTTCACCCAAAAATGAAAATTCTGTCATTAATTACTTACCCTCATGTCGTTCGACACCCGTCAGACCTCCGTTCATCTTCGGAACAGAAATGAAGATATTTTAGTTGAAATCTGATGGCTCTGAAAGGCCTCCATTGGCACAATGGCACGGTTCACTCTCAAGACCCTTAAAAGGTACTAAAGACGTCGTTATAAAGTCCATCTCACTACAGTGGTTCTAAAATAACTTTATGAATCGGCGATAATAGTTTTTGTGCGCAAAAAAACCCTAAATAACGACGTACATAGTGATGACGATTTCAAAACAAGGCATCGTGAAGCTTCGAAGCGTTATGAATCACTGAGCCAAATCATGATTCGGATCGCGTGTCAAACCGCCAAACTGCTGAAATTTGGCGATTCAAACCGCTGAATCGACTCGCTGATTCATAACGCTTCGAAGCTTCATGATGCTGTTTTTTTTAAATCGTCATCACTATGTAAGTCGTTATTTAGGGGTTTTTTGCGCACAAAAACTATTATCGCAGATTCATAAAGTTATTTTAGAACCACTGTAGTGAGATGGACTTTGTAACGACGTCTTTAGTACCTAGTGTATAGCTCTAATGCACCTGTCGTGCCAGAAGCTATTCTATTTCATAATAGAATTGGTTAAAATAATTCACATAATGTCCCAAGAATATGCTCTTTTTTTGTTTGTTTTCTAGAAAGACTTCAGATAATAGGTGGATTAATGTAGTGTGGGATCAAAGTGGTGTAGATTGGCAAGCCATAATGCCAGAATAAAGGCTAATAATGGCTAAATACAAACAAAAGAATAACGATAAAAGAATAATGAATTTTAGGCTTCACACCGGCAGAGGTATGAAAGGTTCGTGGAGTGAGAACAATAGAACAAGGTAGTTTGCCTCGCCAGACCTCGAAAATAGAGTGCAAGTGGGTTTTTACAGGGCAATAAAATTTTGTATTCGTATCTTATCAGCATTCTCTAAAAACTCACTCTGACATGGTCTTACAGAATGTTTAATAAAATGCATAGTTTTAGAGATAAGATCCTCAGATTTGAAATGAAGCATGTGCAGAATTGTGTTTCTAAGTTTCTACAACACAGATAAATCATATGGGGGTAAGGGTTGGTGATTGGGGGTGCAGTAAGGGGTTAAGTTCTAATTTTGGCTGCTTCTAAAATGGGTCAAACCATGGATATTACCCGAGAAGTTCAAGAAAATTTGCTAGAAATCCGGGCTCATTCAAGGATGTGGATTTAACATTAAAAGGTCAAAGCATAGCCTAACTATTACAAACCTTTCGGGCCATCAGTGAGAGCAACGGTTCAGCAGAATGAGTGTAGCCTACTGTATCTCTCTAGAAATGTTTTAAACGTGATACCTGCAAAAAGCATCAAAATTGTCAAAGACATCCATTTAGCGCATGTTCACATAGGAAAACACCTGAAAAAACAGCCCTGTTTGTTGCTTTACATACTTTCTAGTGATTCATTGAGAGAGTGATCCAAGCGAATGCAAATTGATTAAGACAATTTTGCAAAGACACAAAAAAATGATTAATTTGCTGGTTCAGTTGACAGAAATACTTAGGCTACATAATAACTGATAAAGTAGGAGTACTAATGGTACGCACAGTGTGAACAGCCGTAAAGCTGCACGCACCACTGGGAGAATGGACAAAATGTAAGTGTTTAAAATATATCTGTGCAGTTCAGTCTAATGCTGTTAAACTGACTGTATGAAGTGAAGCAAACTTTTTGCTTAAATATCCACAACATAAACAAATAAAAGCTGGTTGCACAGACTAGTTGACTTAAATGCTCTGCTAGTCGCATTGTCGTCTCGCTGATCATGGCTTATATAGGGCGCAACAGATCAGATATTTTTTAAATTCCATTTTTACGCTCAGTTTCCAACAGTTTAAGGGCCCTATTTTAGCGATCTGAGCGCATTGCACAGGTGGACTTAGGATGTGTCTGAATCCACTTTTGCCAGTTTAACAACATAAAAAACAGTCGGCACGCCAGTATTTTGTATTTTGGCCGTAAGGTGCAATAAACCAATCAGAGTCTCATTTCCCTTTCCCTTTAAAAGCCAGTGCAAGCGCCATGGTGGATTCGCTTTTTGCATGGCGGAATTTGCGAGTGGAAATACTGAACGCTTCTACAGAGAGGAATCCTTTTGTTTTTAATATTTAAAAATATTTGTGTGCTACTGCCTGTCCCTGTGTGTAATAAGCAGGGAGTCAGGGACACAGGGAGTGTACGCTTATTGTGCACCTGCTTATATGCCTGTATTACTAGCACACCCTTTTAAATAACATAAAAAATACTGCGCTATTGACCTGGAAATGTCTGGACGTGGAAATGATAACTGCGTCAGGATGAAACTAGCAAAGAACAATTGCGTCGCGTCTGGCATCGCATTGTGCCGGGTGTATGAAAGGGCCCAAAATAACAAATAAATGCATACTCTGAGAACTCTTCAAAAGTGCTGCTCTTTGACAATGTTTTTTTTTTTTTTTTTGCATTGTAGACAACACTCCATGCACACAATCAACTACATACCTTCTACTGCACACAATCTACTACATACCTTCACAATCTACTACATGACTATACTAAATACCATCTTTGATAGTTTATACTTTTTATCAGGTAAAAGGCTTTTTATAATTTGATCTAAATATTATTTTAATGGTAAAAAAAAAATTCCATTGCAATGTACAAAAAAAAGGCCTAGCAACAATACAGTAATATTAATATTGAAGACCTCTATCATTTCCACTACAAATGATAACTGAGATGGAATGTAACAACAAATGTATGAAACAAAAGGAGTCTGCAGAGTGATACAAGAGACATGAAAGTAGCGCCGGTTTCAGTTACACAGAACGGACTGACAGTGCTGCCTTGGATGACAGCGAATATTAGGAAATGTCAGACTGCTGAATGCTGCGACTGCAAGCTTTGCACATTGAGTAGATGCCACTCATAGCAGAATATGTGCGACTTGGTAAGTTTGATAATGCCTATTAATGATAATAGTAATTCCCAAATTATATAATATGAATAGGCCTCTAATGTCAACAAATTTCTAGTATGTGTTGAATAAAGATTTTTAGAGGCTAGAAACACTGATCTAAAACAGATGAATTGGACACAATGTACAATTCCCTTCCATGAATGGATTCCCTTGATAGGCTATTTGTTTGTTGGGGCAATAAAATGACCTATTTGATTATTTTCCCTTTTCTCTTGTTTATGCATTATCCTCCTCCATCCCTCTTCCGCATGCCATCCGAAAGCTCTTCCAGAGCTCCAAAGAGGTTCTTCTGCCAAACACCATAGGGAAAATGTGGATCCCGCCCAGGCCACCTCCAGGGCAGACATGCTTCAGCAGTGCTAAAACCTTGTGGCGTAACACAAGCCCTCCTTTACCTTAATTTATGTTTTCACATTTGATTTTTCTCTTCCTCAAACTTACAAGGGTTTTCAGCAGGAAACCACGAGGAAGTATGTGCTGGTCAGGAATTTTCGCATGTGTTTTGACGACGACGAGTAGGGGGAGGAAAATAAGTCGAGTGATGAATTAAGGAATAAAGGTGTATGTGTATTGAGGGGGGTTGGAGGGAGGATTCCAACAAGCGAGCCATAACATCTCCACACTTCAAATCTACAGGGATTTATTAGATATGGAAGTCCATTAGCATCATAAAGAACAGTCAGAGAATGGCGCTTCGCCAGGGCTGGGGCAAGCTTAAAGACACATGGACGTCTGGATCTGAATAAGCCGATTTGTCTTGATTTAAGCACAAGAAGGGCTGTTTAACTCAGATATGCATCTTCAGCACTCAGAGTCTGATGGAAGGTGTATAATCGGGCAGGACGTGAGTGAAGGGAGACCACCAACAGTCCACACTTGCACTGCACTTTCTTTATGTCAGTGTCCAATTTGATGCAGATGGTGGGTTGGGGAATGAGTGTGTAAGTATGTATGGGTGTCCATGTGCACGGCAGGAGAAAATACCATGGTTTTAAAGATACAATCTCCAGTACCTTTTACTTTGACAGATAAATAAAAATAGAAATAAAAATAATGGTAAAATGTAAGTATCAAATACAAGAGGCTTTTCAAGAACATTTATTTGTACATCTCTCAACCATCATAATATTGCATTGCATTATATGCCCCCCCCCCCCTCCCCATAAAAAATTAAAAACAAAATACAGAACTTTGGTAATAAATTGTGGTATAACGAGCACATTCAGGCTCTCAAGAAAGCAGCCTAAAATATGAAGCGCAGCTGGAAGAAAATAAAAAGAAGTATTTCGCATTTTGTGGAAGGAAAGTGTTACTGCATACATAAAGGCCTTAAAAACTGCTAGATCTGCTTACTTTTTTCAACGAGAACAAACACAACCCTAGGTATTTATTTGATACAGTTTATATATACAGTTAATATTTGTTATATTAACGAGAAATAAAGTAATTATCACAGTAGTAATAACTTTTTAAATTTCTTTACTTGCAAGATTAATACTATTAGAGAGAAAATTATAACCATGCAAACGGCCACTACAGTATCGCATCAGACATCGTGCTATAGACCCCCTGAGGAACAATACGATTCATTATTTGCTATAGGAGATAAAGAATTAACTGAAATCATCAAACTCAAAAACATGTATGTTAGACCCTATACCTACTAAGCTACTGAAAGTGATGCTTCCAGAAGTTCCTCTTTTTAATATTATTAATTAATCCTTGTCTTTAGGATACCAAACACTTTTAAGCTGGCTGTTAGTAAACCTATTAAAAAAACTCAACTTGATCCTAGAATTAGTTCATTACAGATCAATCTTAAATCTACCTTTTCTGTCAAAAATACTAGAAAAGTATCCTCACAACTGTGTTCTTTTTTTTTTTTTTTTTTTTTTTGAAAGAAATGGTAACTGTGAGGATTTCTAGTCAGGATTTAGACCATATCATCATTAGAGTTAAAAATAATTTCCTCTTATCATCTGATCGTGTTTGTATCTCTCTATTAGTGTTACTGGATGTTAGTGCTGCATTTGATACTATCGACCACAACATTCTTTTCAAATTACGTTGGCGTTAGTGGAATTGCATTGGCATGGTTCAAATCATACTTATCTGACCATTACCAATTTGTAGCAGTAAATGAAGAGGTGTCATATCGATCACAAGTTCAGGATGGAGTGCTGCAAGGCTCAGTACTAGGACTGTTGCTTTACATCCTGTACATGCTTCCCTTGGGAGATATCATTAGGAAACGTGGCATTAGTTTTCACTGTTACACAGATGATACTCAGCTCTATATTTTTTCACACTCAGATGAATCATACACATTCTCAAAATTAACAGAATGGATAGTTGATATAAAAAATGGATGACTAGTCATTTCCTACTACTTAATTCTGAAAAAAAAAAGTTTCTAAAAACCTCTGAACATAACCTAAAGTACTGTCTAACACTTGATGGCTGCTCTGTCAATTCTTCGTCGTCAGTTAGGAACCTGGGTGTGCTCTTTGATACAAATCTTCCATTTGAAAGCCACATTTCTAGCATCTGTAAAACCACATTTTCTGTCTTAAAAATATATATTTATCTAAGTTATGACACACTGATCAGGCATAACACTATGACTCTAAATAACAAATGCAGAAAAATTAGATAATGCGTTTACCTCAAGGCTAGATTATTGTAATGTTCTACTGGGTGGTTGACTTGCACACTTAATAAACAGACTCTAGCGGGACCTTCTTACTAGAACCAGGAAGTATGACCGTATTAGCTGGTTCTGTCAACACTGCATTGGCTCCCTCTTAAACATTGCATACATTTTAAAATATTGCTAATTACTTACAAAGCACTAAATGGTTTAGCTCCTCAGAACATAAGCAAGCTCTTAACACATTATAGTCCTTTGTGTCTGTTGTGATCTCAAAATTCTGCCCAGTTCATATACCTAGAATTTCAAAATCAACTGCATGTGGTAGATCCTTTTCCGATTTAGCACCCAAACTCTGGAATTCCTAGCCTTGTTCGAGAAACAGACACTCTTAAATCTAGACTAAAAGCACATATCTTTAACCTGGCATACACATAACACATTATCAATTTATATTATTCAAAAAGTTAAATGATTGTTAGACTGCATTAATTGGGTCACTTCCGGGAACACTTCCTATAACACCCGATGTACTTGTTACATCGTAATAAGACTGACATCTACTATTAGTCTGTCTGTCTCATCCAGAGGTTACTGTAGTCAGCTGGATCTGGTCAATATCCAGATCAGATGGTGGACCTTCCCCTTGACACGACTAAAACGCTTCGCTGAATGTCAGCAGAGACCATGTTTGTTCGTTGGTGAGAGGAGAACTGGCCCTCCAACTGAGCCTCAGACTGGGTAAACCCAGCCTGGTCTTCCGGCGTTTTGATTTCGCCCTGCAACTCAGTCTGGAAACCTGTACATTCATTTCTACTGCTTCTGTTACACTTTTGCGGGAACCAATCACAGACTGGCTTATCCACCTGGCGCAGTATTGGCGGGTTTAACACGATGACGGATAGAGAAGCGATGGGTCGTTGCCCGTTGATCACACGCCTCTTGTGGTATGATTGGTTAAAGGACTATCCAATTGCGTATAGAGTCATTTAATTTATGCTCGTTTATCACGCCTCTTGTGCAGTAGAAAATACATAGCAGACTGGTGATAGCCAGACAAACTGAGCCTGGCTTCTTTCAAGGTTTTTTCTCCATTCTGTCACCTGATGGAGTTTGGGTTCCTTGCCACTGTCGCCTTTGCTTAGTTGGGGACACTTAATATTCAACAATATTATTGATCTGACTGTACTGATGCTGCTGTATAAGAACTGAACTGTGCTGGGCAATGATATCATTATTTTTTTTCAGAACTGCTTTATTGATGAAATTTACTAATTTAATAATTGAGTTACAACAGAACTGAATCAACACTGACTGAACTGACCTCAGCTGAACAATTGCCGAAATGTATATTTTTCCTGTTATCACTTTAAAGCTGCTTTAAAACTGTATTGTATAAAGCTCTATATAAATAAAGGTGACTTGACATCATCTTTCTAAGACACTATTTTGAGATATTTATATAAATTGTATGTAAGTAGGCTGCTATACTGTTATAAAAATCACATTGATTTACACTATAAGCTATCAGAATTTCATCTTACTTTTATGTCATATAAATATCAGCAACTTGAGCAAGCATATTTTCGCTAATTTTGGGCCTTCCTCCTCGAGTGTTAAAAGCCATAAAAGCCTGAAGTATCAAATATGACAGGCTACACATATGCAAAGATGTAAGATTTTTTCTAAAGGTTGGATAGACTGTTCAATAATATATATTTTACAAACTATTTTAGTAATATTTAATCAATTTAATTGAATATGTAATATATGTTAAAGAACACAAATGTATAATAATAAGCTATAAATGCATTAGATAAGTCTTTTGGAGTGTGAACTGTGTGTGTGTATTTGTATTCAGTTAGCATGCCAAACCCAGTCTAGATCAAGGCCTAAAAACACTAGTGATAATTGGTTGTGATTATATTTTCCTACATAAAGAACTAAGTCATGTTTATTTTTGATGCGTATGGAATTCGTGTTTGTTTTCTTTAGATGATATTTCAAGAGGTCAGTTGAATTGACGTCATACATTAAGAGCAGATTAATTCTGCAGTTCTTCTCAGTCTCTGTTTACAGTTCACTCATTGTAACGAAGCAACACAGTTCTCGGCCAGAACATTTCATGCGTGAGGTGGCAAGATGACTGCAAGCTAATTATTCCTCACCTCGTCCTATTTTAAGCTTCTCTTTATCTGGGATAAACCGCCCTAATAAAATGGTATTTAAAAATGGGTTAATTGCATTGCAGTGCTGTTTCTGTAATTGTTACAGGAAATAAATGAGGTTGCACTGAGGGAGTTTCACAGTTCTCTGGTGCCCCCTAGAGGATACAGCGCAGGTTTCTTGTCTTTTTTTGTTTTTTTGACTGCTTTAGTCATCCTTCCCACTGAAGATAATCTCTTGATTCATGAGTGTATGGGAAAATTAAGTGGTTATGGCAGATTAGTCAAGATTGATGCTTGAGTTAAGTAATGAGTCCCATGTTCACATTTAATCTATTTATACCCTTGAAAAATTTGTAATTTGTGCCAAACCAAGCACCAAGTAAGGTGCTAAAGACATCAAGCTTTGCTTCATGTCACTGACATAAGAAATAAGATATAATAAAAGGTAATATTATCGTTGTAAGACACAAAACAAAGAGGTCAGTTCATCAATGATGAATTTTTTGTTTTCCTGTTTTCAATGGGGTGATTACAAATTTTATATTAAACCTCAAAAATGTTTCCCAGAGTATATTTCTTTTCTTCCTCCATTGTTGTGCATGTTTCCTCTCAGCAGATATCCTTTAGCCTATTTATCATATAGCCTATGGGTGCGTTTTGGAATAAATTTTTTTTTACTGAAAGCTGAAAACATTCATGTACCATTTGAATTTACTACAGTTTCTGCAATATATAGAATGCATACTGACTGAGCACAGTCTATTTTCTTTATATGCATGGAATACATGAATTACCTAGCAGTGTGGTTACTTACTGTTAACTAAAACTATTAAACATGGTTTTCGGTCATAGAAATAAAGCTGAAATAAAAAATAATTGGAGATATATTTTAATATTAAGAAAATAAACTAATCAAAAGCACTCAAAATTACTAAAAGCTTAAAATTAAATTAAATTAAAATGGAAACTATAAAAAGAACATCTAATCTTATAATGTAATGCTAAAATAACACTGTTACATTTGCTAAATCAGTATACAGCAAGAACAATGCATGAAATGCAAATCCCACAATGCAATTCAAATTTTTTTTGCTAATTGATTTAAATAAAAAGCAAAAAGTTGACATTTTAAATAATCTGTATATTTAAAAATAATAATAATCTTACCATTTCAAATGACTAAATCACTATGTGAATTTAACATGCAGTGTAATGAGATCATGACAATGCATCATTGATCAAATTGTTTATCATAATTCATTCTTTTAGTATGCAGTAGCCTATACAATACTGCTCCAAATCCAGTCAGCATTTAACTGACTAAAAGTATTCCATTCCAAACATAGTTAAAGACAAGTATCTCTGTTTTAACCCAGTATGCTGGTGTAGAGCTCCCCCTCATGGCACTGTCGAGAAACGTTCACATACTGACCACCATTAAAACATGTATCCGAAATCGCATACTTCCTATAGTAGGCGAAAAACAGTTTAAAGGAAGTATGTCCGAAAATAAGTCCGCATACGATGGACACAATGTCCATTATCCCATGAGGCCATGGGAAAGGATTCGTGAATGGCATGAAAAAAAGGTACAGGGCTGTCACTGGGGCGGTACCCTAAGGTACAAAAGTGAAAAGGTACATCTTTGTACCTTACTCACCCCTGAAAGGTACATTTTAGTACCTCAAAAGGTACATATCAGTACTTTAAGAGTGCATATTAGTACCTTAAAGGTACATATTAGTACCTTTTTTGTTATGTACCTTAGGGTACCGCCCCAGTGACAGCAATGTACCTTTTTTTCTGACAGTGCAGTGACGCGACAACTAGCTTGCAGGTCACACATGGAAACTGTTATTATGAAAACAGATATTATATTCAAGTTAAATAATTTAGATATATGTATATTATTGCAATGGAAATAATAGTAATTGTATTTTTCAACTTTTTATTATTTGGGGGAAGTTCCATAGCTACACAAGAAGAAATGGTCGGGTCTGATCCAAATGTCATTCACTTTCTCCATGATGAGCAAAAACATAAAAGAATGACTACACTTTTTTTTTGATTAATGAATGGATGTTCTGTACACTGATTCATTTAAAGAAAAGGATGGTAGGTCACATGATGATAACATGGCCGATGTAGTAGGCCCTACGTCCGGATTACATCGATTACATTCATACTACACACATTCATAGTTCAAGTATAATTCAAGTAATTACTAATTCAAATTGAGTTGGAATTTAAATTCAGACGCAGCCCACAAAACACAGAAGCCAGTAACATACCATCAACTTAAATACATTTAATGTGAGGTGTCATTTACTTCCAGAGATTTTTGAAAGAGCAAATCCCATTAACATGACACATCCACAGTACTGAAACATTCTCAAGGCCTTCAGAGGGTTTTGGTAAAAAAATTGAGACACATTCTGCTTGTATTGTCTTTCAGCATGCTGTATAATAAGATGCCAAAGTTTTTTTTTTGTTTGTTTAATCATCAAGATATTTTACCAAAGCACACTCTTTACTTCAAGTGATTTATCTTCATCCTTAAATGGCAAACCTTCTCATTCTTGGTGCATGGATAAAACAAAAGGAAATTAAAAAAAAAAAATCACACAAGCAAAATTAGAAGCCCCATTCTGCTATGCTATCCAAAATGCCCTTGCTTATTTTGCTATGCTACGCCTATTCTAGCTAACCAAGTCAAAGATTTGCATAGAGTAACCAACTCTCATTAAAAGTAGTTGGCTGGTTTTAACTCGGCTGAATTCGGTGTATGATCGAGGCAGTCAGTCATACACATTGCATAAAATACACTATCACAAAAAGTGTCTCACCAGTATTTCAATACTAATTCATGAGGTTTGAATGGTGCTGTTTCAGCACCTATGAACTGTACCTTTAAAACAATAAAGCAGTAAAACTGGGAGAGGTGGTTATAGGCAATAAGACACTGGAGGTGCATCATACTGTTTCTGAGGACAGCGCACAGGTTCTATTAAAGCTCATGTTCAACACAGGCAGTTTACAAGCCACCTTAGTTTAACTGTACAATACATAAAATTCACATTCTCAAAGTTTGAATGAAATCACTACTCAACAGTATCACTTTTCCTCAACTGTCTTTTTCTTAAAAAAGGAATAAAATCAATATAAAAAAAACAACATTACACATTGTTCTTTAAATCTCTTAAAAGCCTAATGTGTTTTAACGATTCTGTACACAAAAAAAGAAGAGAGAAAAGAAAAATATACTATGGCTCTGCACTTGCCAATTGTATAACAGAATGGCAGAAATATTTGTATATTTCAATGGCTCGGCAGTGATAGAATACAAAATAAAAAGCACAGATAAAGTACATTTAAATGGCTTAGTGGCATAACACATTTGAAATAAAACTCACTTCATAAAATCTTTATAATATCAATAAAATTAAAATAGATTTTTTCCAGTGCTTTGGGAAGAAGAAAAAAAAAGAAAACCTATAATAATAATGTACATTTTCTATATATTATAATTCCTTCAGTGTACAGCTCAAAAGCTGGATCAAATTTCACGTTGATCCAGGTTTCCTGAAAGGCACCTTGAACTGTATGAACTTCAGTTGGACAAACGCCGCTCACAGCTGTGGGCTTTATTTTACAGCGTGCCAATACGAGAGGGCATTTGAGTGTGTGCCTCTTGAAGAATCCGGCCTTGGCTTTACGGCACATGTGTGGCAACAGGACTAACTACCGGTAGTTCATTTATGTCGCATTCTGTCCACTGAACGTACTGTCACAATAACACCTGGTCTGGCCTGTAATGCAAACAGAAGCCTGGTGTCATTGTTTCATACTCAACATCGGTTTCTTTTGATACCTTTATTTCCAAGTCTCTGCATTTTGGTGGAGTCACACCTGAGGCATGACCTGTCCTTTTTCTTCTTGCATTTATCTGAACGGACATTCAAGAGTTCCCATACACTTTAACCAATGAATTTTCCAGGACCTTTCAAGTTTCAGTGTGACTTCACTAATGAATCATTCAGACTGTTTTGTGAATCTATTTGGCTGACTCATTTAAAAGAACTAAATAATAATAGTCTTAGGACTAAGATTAATACAACTAAGATTGTATTAATCTTAATATAGAAAACACAATTCCTTGATATTTCCAGGTTTTCCATGGCTGCGGGAAGCCAGTTCTGCCTGCTTGTTGATCAACTTTGAGGATAAGCTGCCTTTGCATATTGCTATGATAGAGTAGGCGCTGTGTTTAAGAGCTCAGACGTGGCGGCATAATAATAATAATAATAATAATAATAAAAAAAGCTCCAATAATAATTTTTATCCTGATTTAGAGGACATTAAGTGTGTTTCTCACACGAGAAACGGCTGACTTTATAATTCTAAAAATTTATAATTCTATAGCTAGAGAATGCGAGTGTGTGGTTTGGACAGTTACAATTCTGGGGAGAATATGTATATCTAAAAGGCATATTTAAATTTGTTTGGACTATTCAAAAGATATACTGCTATATGGCAGGGAGTGCAAAAGTTCAGACTCAAAATAGCACTTTTTCACTGCCTTCTATGTATCGGAGTACATATTTTTGTACAAAATATTCAATATTCAATATAATATTTCTTGGTGACAGATTTCAAGCATATCAGTTCTCTTTGTTTAGTTAGTCTATATTGCATATATCAACGTGCATATTTTCATTTCTGTGACAGTTGTGGAGCAAGAAATGTTGTATGTCAGACTAAAAAATAATTTAAAAAAAGTAGCTAAACTTTAATTTCATGGTGGCAGGGCGCATCAAAATCGTACCTTTCTTCTTTAACAGTGTGCCAGACTAAATGCAATATCTGTGTGTGTGTGTGTGTACGTGTTGCATCATATGAATGTGGTGCAGTGACACCCAAGGTTGTCCAGGTCACAGTATGTCTGAGTCCTCAATGCTGAAGCTGCTACGGCGACTGCTGTCAACAGAAGCATCGGGGGACATGGCGGACAGCAGCGGGTCTCCTCCCAGCGGCGACAGGGCCTCTTCCATCAGCAAGAAGCCTAGCTCGCTCTTCTTTCCCATCTGGCCGATACCTCCGCCCAACGAGCTGAGATCCCCCATGCCATCCTGATATCCCGAGATGCCGCCGTCGCACAAGTCCAGCGACTGGGCAAAGTCAAAGTGCTGGGAGCTGCCTACTGCTGGGTACTGCAGTGGGGGCTGGGGGTGGAGGTGCTGGTGCTGGTGCTGGTGGAGTTGAGTGTGGGGCAGGGGCTGCTGCTGACCCGGGTGCTGCTGATGCTGGGGGTAGTGAGGAGGGAGATGGGGCTGATGCGGGAGGTGGTTCTCTTCAGGGCTGTTCTCCTGCTTGACGAAGGGGTTTAGAACCTCAGTGTTGTTCAGGCCGGATGGAGATGAGCTGGGGAGGCCGTGCATTCGGGCCTGACTTTCAAGCTCCTGATGAATTCGCACAATAAGATCACAATAAAGATGGTCAGTTTAGCATCTCTCAAAATAACAGTTCTCATTTTTTATGTATTTTTGTATAATGAGTACACAATATATAAATACCATATTGGTTATTATGGTCGATATTAGATTTGTTTGTATTTATTTGTATTGTTCTTTGTCAGTGTTATTTTACTATCGAGATACTATTACATTTTTAAATAATAGATTTAATTCATTTTTATATTTTCATTTTAAGTTTTAGTAAGTTCAGTTTTTTTTAAAAATATGTCTATATATATTTTTTATAAATTTTTATTTCATTTTTAGTTATTTTAGTACATCAAGTTAAACTGAATAAAAATGAGACATGTTGCCTTGGAAACTAGCTGAAATAAAATAAGTTTATTTTAGTTAATGAATATTTTATTTCAAGTAACAAAATGGTTTTAGTTTTAGTTAAACTAAAATAACCCTGTTCTGTGTTTTATATATTTTATATTTCCCATATTTACATTCCGATTACCTGTGTTGTCATTTATCACTCATTAAAATAAATCTTTAGAATCACTAATAATTAAATAACACAGTTAAATATTCTTTTTAGCAAATCTCAAAGTTAATGTCCATTTTTCATACTGTACATTATAATGTTATGATACCTAAATTCACTTTAAAATTATGTTTAAACAAATATTAGGCCTATTTATTTTGAACAATTATTAATTATTATTTATTTAGTTCATAACATAAAAGTGATGGTCAGCAAAAAAACATTATCAGCCTGAGCATTCCTAATATTGCCTAATATTTCATATTTTTGTGGAAACGGATACATTTTTTAAGGGTTTTTTTAATTAACAGAAAGTTCAAAAAGCAACATTTATTTGAAATAGATATTTTGTAACATTATACATTTTTTTTACCATCACTTTTAATCAGATTAATGAATCTTTGCTGAATACACATGAATTTCTTTTAAAGAATAACAAGGAACTGATATGGTTTATTATGGTTTTAGTGCTCATCTTTTTGCAATGCCAATTGTTTTCAATGTTGTCACAGACTATTATTCTTAACGGATGCTTTAGGTTTTTATTTTTGTATCGGTCACATATGTCCTGAATGAATGTTCACCTGAATGCGAAGCCACAGCTGTTTGTTTGCCATTTCCATTCTCCTGAAGTTGTTCTCCACCTCTCTGGTTCTCTGGACGTCCTTCTGCATGCGTTTAATATACTCCACAGAGGCCCTCAGAATAGTGCCTTTATTCCAGCGCACATCCCTGAACACAAGAGATTCCAGAAAGTTAAGTGCTTCCCAATGAAAGAATACTACAGTTCATCTCCAACTCCACAAAGTTCACATCTGGTCAGTATGAAATTATAATTGTTTAAATGCTTAGATGAACAACACAAACTTACAGGTCATTGGTTTTGGGAATCATGGTGCCCAGCTCCTTAATTCGATCATTGATGTTAAACCTTCTCCTCCTTTCAACTAAAAGAAAAAAAAGAAGAGTTTGTTAGTTTGGTAATACAAAAAATGTGTAGTATTAGGACAGAATGAGGAATCCACCCCACTCTTTTTATACAGACTATAGCATGATATCTGACCTTGACCATCATGTGGTCATCACTTTTTTATTTGTTTTCTGACTCAATCTAATGATGGGAGATAACCGGTTCTGTGTGTAAATTGTAATGCACTAGCAATATATACTCTCTTATACCAAAGTGCTTGGGAACAGGCCAAGTTTTGCGGAATTACTGTCTTATTGTACAACTCCAATACTTGTGAAATGTCACAGGCAATTACATTTTAATGCCACGGCAGCAGGATCTGTCCGAGTTAACGATACACCAAAGTATAGTGTGCTGTCAGCTAAATTTGCCCGGAGGTGGTGGTGACGGGGGGGTGTCAATGGCAGGGCACTAGCGGAGATAGTGTACTTTAAACTGTGAGGGGTTGTAAACTGAAAGAAATGAGGGGGAAAAATGCGCATACTCACTCAGGTTGTGGTTGTCTTTCTTCTGCCTCTCTTTAGCCATTGCCCGAGCTTCAGCATCTTGCCAAAAACAAGAGGCAATTCTGTCAATCAACATGCTTTGCTACACACGCAAATGCAGTTTGAACTGGATTTATGAGGTTTTGTAATAGTGGCAATAAGTGACATTACTTTGGAATGGTGAATTTTCTCTCATGTCTTACAGTTGTTAAGCAATGTAATTTAGTAATATATATAAATAGAGAAAAAAGGCAACAAAAAAAATTGGTTGAGAAGTCGGTTAACAAACTATTTTATTTTTGGTATATAATTCCTATTCTTTCATTTGTTTTATTTCACATGGCTTATTTGTTGACCCCTATTGTATCTGGGTAGTAGTGCAAATAAAATATGTGTCTAAACTTTTGATTTTTTGCTGGAACTTTTGTTGCCATAGCAGAAATTGTATGTGGTTCCCAACAGTAGGGACCATGTGTGTGCAGAACTTTGATTTGTATATGTCTAGAGAATGTACCTGACAGCTCTCTCTTTATGGCCAGATTTGCAGGACAGGAGTTGCTGGTCATGGCGATAGCTGATCCGGACATACCTGGCCCCGTGTACACATCCAAATGGCTGCTGGACAGCGGGAGCTACAGTGCACAAAGAGGTTATATGTGAGTCTTGGTGAGTAAGAGGACAACAGCAGTATTTAAAGCTACAAAGACAAATTCTTTCTAAGCATTGAGTAACAAACCAAATCATCAAACATATTCCCCTGTAATTGAAGACTACTGCATGTCCTTACTGCAATCTATGCTTTCCTTACAGAAGAAGATTCAACTAGTTTGTCTTGCAAATGGCATTTTATGAAGCTATATACAGCGTAACCCTGGTAAATCATCACAATCACTAGAAACCCAATAAACACTCAGCTTATCTCTAGAGCAAATCCATAAACGCTTGAGATAATGGAGATAAAAATAAAATAAAAATCACACTATTGCTATTGCTTCTAGGTGAGAGAAATGATTGACTATGTTCTTTCTTATCGGAGTCTTTATGGTTTTATACCAGTTGTATCTTTTATTCCATCTTAGTGTCAGAGTATAATTGTAAGTGAGCCGGCTATGGGCTCCTAATGAGCCGTGACAGATAAATCAGCTCAGATACCTTATCACAGAAGCTACTGTGAAGCACGAAGGCAAACAAACACAAATCAACAGTAAAAAGTCAGCAAAGAGAGGGTTGCCCGTTATGCAAAGCCATTACTTCTGGTTAAATGTGCACCCGCCGTTACATGAAACCGTACGATTTTCTTATGATCAATACTGAGAAAACAGAAATGGCTCATTAGGCATTTTGAATGCGATAAGATAAACTAAGAGGAAAGTGTATAAAAGAGGGTGTGAAATTATGAATGCCGCTTCCTGACAAACAATGGTGATGATTCCAAATATGTATGCACAATACAAAGTCTTTGACGGCCTATTGGTTTTTGGAATTCCATCCTGAGAGGCTTTTAAACCACTGATCAAAGAAACAGTGATCAAAGGAGGGACATGGTCAACAGGGTCAGAGGCGGCCTTTGCAGCCTCATTAGGAGTCGAAACCCCACCTCTTCACCCCCATGCATTTCCCGACCAATGCCTCACAGAAAAATATAGTTTGCACATTAAATATTGAGCAAAGTGGCCAATGTTCTGAGACTATTCGCCACTGTTTGCTTTTATTAATGGCCATATTACAAATCTACCAGGATTAGGAATTGAATTGTTCCGTGGATAAGCATAATGACATCATTTATCAACCAAAACCTTTGCATTTGGAAAGAATGGCAGGGAGAAATGGCAAGATACTGGACTTATTCAGGTAAATACGTTTCTGGTAAACAGAAGAAAACCAACAGTAGCACTTCCTTATGCATGGTGTTTCCTGTATGCAGGAGACCAAGTCAGAAAGTCTTGAACCAAAGATCAATCATTACAATGGAAAATAGATCCCCAAGGATCAATAGGAAAATCAGTGGGGTCCAAAACAACACTGAACCCCACTTACTTCCACTGTGTGGACAGGTTTGGAACACCATGAGGAAATGATGACAGAATTTTTCATTTATGTGTGAACTATCCCTTTAACAGTTGAAACAGTTGCACTCAGTTGCTCCCCTGCAGGTCCACCTAAACAACAGCCATAAACAACAAGGCATTTACAGATATATGCGCACAACATGCTATAAGTGTGCGGCTAAATGTGTGTGACAAGGTTACCGGTGGCCTTAAAGTGCCCATGGCATTTTCTTTTTTCTTTCTAGTCCCTCTAGTTTCCAGGAACAAGACGCACAGAAACAAATAGCAGCAAGACCAAACAACCCCACCCCCTGCTTCCTACCCCATATCGGCCTGGAGAAAGGAGAGTGATGGGAAAAAGTCGGCCTTACCAGCTGAATCTTCTCTCCATCGATAACCTCCACAATAGCATAAGTTTTATTTGTGTCTTTCATATTGGCCTCTGAATCTCTCATAGCTGCACACACTTGTCGTTCACCCTCAACCTCTCTGCAGAGACTAACATGAGCCGCCCAGGGAACTTCTCTCTTCTACTTTCTCCTTACCACTAAACACTGAACTTTCCCCTATCTGGACTTTCAGCCTCCCCTCCCCGGCCCTCTCTCTCCCAAACCTCCCCCCCTGCTTCCCCACCTTCACGAAATGCCTTGTAAACAAGTTGAACTCTAACTGAGAGCAGCTTAATTGTTAATGTCGGGCAGTTACTTTAAATACAAAGCACAGTGCTCCCACTTTCCTGATTTCCAACGCAATGTCTTCCCTTGAGTAAATCAGGCCACAATTTTAAGTCGATTAAACTTTTTAAATACTTAAAACATTTCCCCCAGAGACATGCCAAAGGAAGCTGGCAAGGTCCTAATATCGGTTATCCAAGAAATCAAGCCCAAAAAATTCAGCAGGCAAAAACAAAAAATTAAGTTGTTTTGAGGTTGCATGAGAGAAAAACAGTTGCATCATTTTACAGTGAGACAGTGCTTTGCTATAATTAGACGTGACTTTTGGTAATCAGACAAAGATGCTTTTCATCCCTATAATCCTGATAAAAAGCGGCACAACGAATGGATCCAGCATAATTCTTCCATTGTCAAAGTAAGAGGTTGTGGGGCTTTCAAAAATAGACCTATTCAGAGGCAAGGCGACGCAGAGTGTGCATCATAAACAGATATTATTCACTCAATTTTCCACTTACCTTCTGGGATTCAGTGATCTGTATTAGTCACAGGCGGCAATGTCAACGACTAAAAGGCCTGAACTGAGTGAAGTCTTTACTTACTGTGTTTGGCATCTGGACCACGGGGTCAATATAAGCCTGGATGTCATCATAACTGGACTGCAGGCTGATGATGTCATCAATAACCTCATCCATCTTGTCAAAAAACACATAAGGAGAATTTAGACACCTTATGCATTTGCATTCTACAAAAGTATGCACACTTTCTCTTGATTATTGAAGATGTTTGCTATAAATTCTCCATTATAATCATCTAATTGTAATATCGCTAGAAATTACAGATGAAAGATGAATTCCTCTAAACAGCCGTAGAGACATAATCCCTCTGTAGTTTAGCTCACAAAGGTTGTTAGTGTGCCACAAGCAAACATTCACTTCGTATCCCATAGGATTTGGTGGCATTGGGAGCGGAGGAAGGAAGGAAGGACCAAAGTCTGCTCCGTTCCAAAGGGCCATCCTGCCTTGGGTTCCCTGTCACTCTTTAATCTGTAATTATACCTCCACGGCCATAATTGGCCACTTAAACTCCAATGACAATAGAGTTAAGTTAGTTAACACCCTGACCTTTATGTGCACCTGGGCAAATAATACTCGCCAGGGGTGAGAAATTGAGAAAATAATATGTATGAAAGATGAGTAAGGCTTTGTGATTTACTGAACTTTAGGTTTCTGTGAACTGAAAGAGGAACTATGGTGCTAAATATAAAATTGTGACAGATATACAAACTGTAAATTAAACATGTTGTGACAAATGAATCACTGATGAATGTGAAGATATGTTATGGGAAAAATCTTTGTTTCAAAAATGCCTGGACATGCTTTCAAAGCACAACCGTATGGAAACTAAGAAACTACCTCGTTCTCATGATTGGAGCCGATGTTGAGCATGGCCATGGGACTGTTAGGCGCGCTGTTCCCAGCGGAGTTCATGAGCTGCTCAGTGCGCATGCAAGGAGAGGCCATGGATGGTGGGGCGGATCCTGTCTGACCCTGAGCCATGGTGGGAGGAGAAGGCTGTACCAAGCTTGTGACAGCGTGCACAGCCTGCTTGGTGGCATATGTGGTGGACAGGTACTCCTTGACTTGCTGCCGTTGAGACTGTCGAATGTGGTAGTCTGTGGGGTTCTCAAGATGGGTCTGCACCTGTAAACAATAATATAATAAATATAATTTATATAATAGATTGATATGATATATGACATGATTAATATGATATGATATATTTGTTTTAAAGAAATTAATGCTTTTATTCAGCAAGGATCCATTAAATTGATCAAAAGTGACAGGAAAGACATTTATAAAATGTAACACAATTTATATTTCAAATAAATGCAATTCTTTTATCAATGAATTCTGAAAAAAAATATCACGAAAAGTATCCACAAAAAAAACTACATTGATAATAATGTTTCTTGAGCACCAAATCAGCATATTAGAATGATTTCTGAAGGATCATGTTATACTAAAACTGGGGTAATGGCTGCTGAAATTTTTGCAATTTTAAAATATATTTGAATAAAAAACGGCAATATTGATTAAATAAATAAAGCCTTGGTGAGCATGAGGGACTTCTTTCAAATACATAAAAAATCTTACTGACTCCTAGTTGAAATATACTTTGACTGAAATGTAAGACCTGTAAGAATGCAATAACTTGCATTTTCTAAAGCAACACATTGAGTATTGAACACAATTTAAAAAAACTCTGCATCATCTGGCAATATCACATCTCATGACTATTCCAGTGGAAAGTACAGTGTTTTTACTGTCACCATTACACAGCCTTTAGGCTCAACCAGCTATGTTTTAGAGCCACACTCATAGATAGTTATGTAACTGTGGGGTTTAAATCTAGGCATACACGGGGCACAGAGGGGCCAGAAAGAGCCTCTAGAGGTTCAATGAGTCACACAAGCACCTGCTGGTGGAGGTTCAGAACGGGGGTGACGTCTGACTGGACTGGCCTCATTCTTTCACTTCAAAGCCAGACTGTCTTTAACTGAGTGATTTAGTACACAAAACTGACATTTGATCAAATGTGTGATAGATGTGCAGTGAAGAAAAGAAAAAGGATAAGTGTTAATAAAGCAACATATTGTCTATGAACTTATGCACGACTGTTCTCATATTTGAGCAAGCATGCATATCAACAAGCCATAATACATCAACCACATTCCTGAATGAAAGCAAGCCTCAGGATTAGTGGATGAAAGCATTTAGACTTATTATACTATCTCAAGCCAACCTCTTGTATTATTTAAAGTTTGAAAGATTAAAGAACATGATGGAGCAAGTAAAACTTTTATAGGCAGTGAAAGTGAAGGATACAGGACCCCAATTTACACACACAAGCTGTAAACTGGGGGCACTGTCTGGGAGGGCAATTCCCTGGTGTTAAACCTCTCCATGAAGGTTATGTAAAAGAATTTTGGGTAGGGAAAGTTGCTCTGAGCTCTCAGAGGTGAAATTACAGAAGGCTCGTTGTGGTTAGAAGTGCATCTAGCATGGAGCTCTTCATTGCATATTTTTATTCAATCTAGGAACGGTGACAGTAAATGTCCAGCTAAATGATACACTCTGTGTGAAACAGGAGCTACTGTTGCTTAATCCTGAGGTAACACATGGTTGGCTGTATGGGAAGTTAGCAACAACAACATGCTAGTAGCACATGTTATTGCCACTTACACTCAACAAACACAACAGTGTAGCTATTATATCTCATGATGACCCTTAACACTACTTTGGCCTGAGAAAAACAGAGGTTTGACTATGCAAACAGGATCTGTTTGAGTCAACCCTTATGATATAGATACAGATTATTTTAATGTTTGAGTTACGATAACTGATAAGCCAGAGATGTCATTTTATTTATGTAATTTAAACAGTTGAAACTTTACTTTTTTTTTCAGCAAGGATGCATCAAGTTAATAATTTAATTAATCAATAATAATAATCTTTCAAATAAATGCAGACTTGGTAAGCATAAGAAACTTTCAAAAACATCTTACTGACCCCAAACATTTGAACAGTAGTGAAAGTGGTTTTATTTATGATTTTAAAACACAATTAAATGACCTTAAAGTAAATCAATAACACCATAATATGCATTATAGTTTATTATTATTAATTATATTAATATTAGTAGTAGTATTACAATTGTTATTATTTTACAATTTGATACAATTAATTATATACATATATATGTATATATATTCTAAATCTCCCTAAATCTCTGACGCCCAGTTTGAATGAATTTTTCAGATATTATTGTCTTGGAGGATAATAAACAAACCTTAATGTTTTAGTCGTCTACCACACACAACAGAGCCTGTTACTGTCTATTCAGAGAAGCACAAGGCAGCCCCAAACATGAGCTACAGTACATTAAATAACTCTAAAATGAATTCCACAACCTCACTTTCTTAAGCTTTACAGATCTCCAAAAAACTGTGGGGGTGTTTTGTTAGGTTCTGAAAGAAGAATGAAAGAAGCTGTTCTATAAAAAAAAAATCTGGAAAAAGAACTTGTAGGTGAAGTACAAAGTTTCATAACATCATACACACATCTTAACTCAAAATCTACACTGAGCAAAGAGTTGCTTTCTTTAAACTAACTGATAACAATCCAGGATAACAGATGCAATCAGACAGAAACAGGTCACCTGTAAGAATGTCTTCCTGTGTGTTATCTCTGTATAAGTTATGTCAGAGTGGCCCTTCTTTTCTGTCTCTTTCCTCTTACCTGGCTGCTGTTCCACCGCATTCTTCTACAAATTTTCCCCACTTTGTTTTTGATCTTGGTTGAAATGTAATCCGGCACACCAAAGCCGTGGTCAGTCCTGCACGACCCACTGACTTCTGGACTTTGCCCACTACTCTTTCACCGCAACACAAGAGGAGATTACCAGAGTACTTAATCTTGCCTAATTTGGTCTTCGTGCACTCCTTAGAACTCATTCATCCAGTTGGGACCACTAGGGTGGCCTGAGCGCGGCTAGACTATCCAATGGAAGGCAAGATTAGGGTCTCATGGGGGAGCTCATTCATACTACGAACACATAGCTGCACAATGATTAGATGGAATTTGACAAGATTTAAGGGTGAGGGAGTTTCTTATCTTAGCAAAGAATTTTCACAAACACCTACTCTATGTATCATGTTTTTCATGAAAACCAAAAAAATGGTTTTGAACTAACTGGCACTTTTCCTTTCTGGGGTTCTCAGAAGCGGAAGTGTTCATAGTTGGGTAAACTTCTATAGTGGTGAACAGAAACTACAACAAATATAATTTTTGCATTCCCATTCGATCACTAGCAATAGATCAAATCCACCATAGTGTTTCTATGACTTTTCCAAAAGAGGAAAAAAATATTGAGAGCTTGATGACGTTGGTCAGAAGAGAGATGTCAAATTGACTCCCTCAGTCGTTGTATTAGGAACACTCATTCAGCAGTGTGTTAACCAGTTTTCTGAAATGTAATGCCAAGGTACTAAACCACAAAAGGCCAGATTTTCTAACCACTTGTGCCTGCGCAAACCCTCTTTTGGCGTTAAAAACTGCTATTAGGATTTACTAAAAACACGCAGTGAGAAATTAGCGCTGAAAAGGCGTGGACACGGTTATTTTTTGTGGCTGACCTTTTTGCATATGCATTTGTAGGAGTTTCCCTGTCAGACAGCAAAATGTATGGGCGGAGAATGTTTAACTTAATCATACAACCTGATTTACTAACATTTGCAGTAGTCAATTAAGTGGTATTTGCGGCATTATTTATAGCCCAAAAAAGCATGTCTTGTTTTGGCACCTGACTCGACTGCGTGCTAATTTGCCCTGTTTATCCAAAGTAGTCTTTAATGTACATTACATTTGAAAAAAAAAAGAAAATTTAAAAAGAATATATAAAAAACATTACTAGATTTATGATAATAATAACTGTGGAAATGCATCATCACAGTGGTATTTGCGGCCTGTTAAATGCATACATTTAAATGTAAGAATCACTTCATCAAACCCAAATTAGGACGAGCACACACAGGCTGATGGATACACCTACCTTTAGCACTTCAACAGGCACCTGCATGGATGCCTGGAAGTGACTTGGTGCACTGATGGCTGACGAGGGTGCAGGTGGGCCTTGCATGCGATGCTGCATATAATGCATGGATGCTGCCTGTTGTTGCTGCCGCTCCCGCTGCTCCTCCTGCTGCATTTGGTCCCGCATGAGCTGCAGGCGCAGGCCGATGCGTGACGACATGGCTGGGGGACGCGGGGGGCGGGCTGCTGTCGCCGCGCAGTCCAGCCCGAAGAGTGGTGGGGTGTCTGCAAAGAAAATAGTTAGAGGAAATTAACATTAACCCCTAGCTGTTTTGGGGCCGTTTAGAAGTTTTGACATGCTCTGACATTTGTGTTTTTTTCAGTTGCTTATAAACACATTAATGGCAAAAGTGTAATTACACTGTATTCAGCACAAACTGGGATACCATAATATGTGAGCAACATGTTGGTACATGCTTGTATTTTTGAGAGAAAAATGTTTATGAATGGTTTTTGAGAAAACAAAAAAAAACTGTTTTAAAATTAAGGCCTCAAAACACACAATAGACAGGTGTCCACAAGACTTTTGAGTAATGGGTGTATTTGCCTAGAGTTTTTGCTTCAAACTGATGTGAGAATTTTTCTTCACAAAGCCCGTATGCGAGGAGGCATAATATCTAATGAATAATGCTGGAATCACACCTGAGAGGACAAAAGAACATAATAGCATAAAATGCATAATGAGCTGCATAATGAATGAGCTTCAGGTAAGCCTATGTGACAGAGAGAACATTTATTTAGTAATGTTACAAAATATTTCAATTTCAAATGAATGCCTGTCTTTTGAATTTTCAATTTGTCAAAGAACACAATCATGGTTTCCACAAAAATATTATGCAGCATGACTGTTTTCAACATTGATAATTATATAATGTTTCTTGATAATGTTTCATATATCTATAGATAGACAGACAGACAGACAGATAACTATATATAGATATATAATTATAGATATTTAATATACGTATATAATATAAAGCCTCAGGATTAACTGAATAACACAATAAAGTGTAGAACCTAAAGAGGAACCTAAAAGATAAATCATGTAACTTGGCATTTCCTAAAATAGAAAAAAAAAATCATTGCGTGCAAAACAAAAAAAATATTTTGAGAATTTTAGGTATCTATTATTATACCCACATTTCCCATTTAACCACAATACGATCCATTCATGATGTCATTTAGGTGTCTTCAAATTGTCTGTAAGAATATCAACAGCCTATGGCATTCCTGATGCCACAAGGAGACCGATAGCTCTAAATAAATAGAACTCAGAAGTAACGATGAGTGTGATGGGGAAGTCATGTGAGGGTCAGGTGGTGTTTTTCATTATTTTTAAAGCTCATGTGAGTTGTCTTTTTAATTTGGAAATGCCTCCAAAACATCCACACCCCATGTCCCTCACCCCACTACACTATAAAGAAATGCCCACACCCTGTTTCTTTTGCGGTCCTGGGCAGTCCCTAATCAAAGGAGTTCCTCCTTTTGGGGTGCTACAGAAGACCAATATGCAAACAAGCATGACTTTGCTATTACTGGAGATATTGTGAGAAGCATACAAACGGGAAGTGGAATTTAAGTGCACTTATTGAGAAAGATGGGGTACTAAGTATGCACACAATGTTAGATAAAGCCATCTGAGGTCTGCCAGGCACATCCTCAGTTGCTCCACACCATTAAGTATACTGTACATAGCCACAGGGTGGAAAGGACAACCCAGAGGGACTGGGCCGCCTATGGAGAAAAGCTTATTGTACTAGAGGTACAATAAGCAAAGCAGCTCCTATTGAGATAGTACTGAAGCAGTATTTAGCCCACAGTGTACATTTCAGCGGTGGAGGGGGGCAAACACACTACAAGCTTTGTGGTTCACACTGGTCAGTGGACACTTTCAGGCTCTGTCACCAAGGCAGTTGCCAGAGGTTGACTCAGTTCCAGGAGAGCAGAGCTTTGGGACAGGCTGTCTCGCAAACAGCTGTACTGATGCACAGAAGAACCAGACCACCGGGGTGGTTAATTACCTGCAGTTTTGGGGGAAAGTTACTTTTAAAAGTAATGCATTACAATAATGCGTTACTCCCTAAAAAAGTAACTAATTGCGTTACTTAGTTACTTTTTATGGAAAGTAATGCATTACATTACTTATGCATACTTTTTCTCACCTGAGCTCGGCATGCTTGCTTGTTTTTTTTAACAGCAACAAAAAAGTTACATTTTTGGCAAATGTAAAGGCCCTTTCACACCAAAAGTGAAATGAACAAGCCTCAGGCTGAAAAAAACTGCAAATTCACACCTGTACAGTAGAGGGCGCAGCTCAAACAAATGTTTCAGCTGTGAATTCTGGATGGCAGAAAAATAGGATGCAGGAAAAGAAAATTCAACACGCTTACTTCAGCAATAACAATAATAAAAATAATAATAATTGAAACACAAATGTGAGGTTTATCTTAAGTAATTTTTGATTATTAATATGGTTGAAGTCGATCATCAAAGGTCAGCAGCAAAGACATATACCACCAGTTTCACAGACAAGGCTTAAGATAGTCCCAGACTAAAGTGCATGTTTGAGCTGTTTTAACTGAAAGCAACTTGCACTGACATATCTTAAAATGTCAGTTTCACTGCTTTGTCTCAAGATGCACACCAGGAATGTTTTTTTAAGACACGTTTATAAAATCTACCTAAATGGCTTAATCTAAGCCCTGTTTGTGAAACAGGGCCATAAACATATACAGGTTAATAAAGTGAGATTAAATGCATAAAGTATATTTGTGTAATATTCTGAGTTTGCATTCCACTGTTTTTATTCATTTTGAGTAATAGTGAATCTGTTTTTTGCAAGTGATATGATACCCCTTTTCCACCAAGGCAGTGCTGGTTTGGAGCAAGAGCCTAATTTCAAATCGGTTCTTTGTCTTTCAAAACCAAAAGCACCAGCTCTGAACCAGGAATAGTGTCAGGGGCTGGGCCGGGGTTACCGTGACCAACACAAACACAAACTTGTGACCCCCATTTTTGAAATAGCAGCAAATGGAGCTAATAGCTGCTCGATTGTAATCTCCGTCTATTCAAATTTCGGTGAGCTGCACGAATGCGTTGGATTCGCTGTGTTTTGAGGCCAATGTAGGATCGTAAAGCCATGTGTATCAATAGTAACGCAACGTTCGCCATTGTTGATGGAAGGCTTGTTCGAGATGCAGCGGCGCTGTGCAGACCGATCGCCGTATGACATTAAAGTACAGCGAGATCATACGACTCCTTATGCTTTTGAATCGCTTTGAATCGCTGTATTTTGATATCATACGTCGATCGGTCTGCGCAGTGCCGATGCATCTCGAACAAGCCTGGTGTGTTTGTGTATCCCGTGACCTCGCGTTTCTGAGAAAGATGAGCCGTATACAGTGACGCAAGACCTGGCTCTGTGGTGGCTCTCGCATGTGGAAAGGCAAACTGT